>NC_059203.1:49388892-49702576 GCF_020615455.1 Coregonus clupeaformis | reverse complement strand
CAACCATGGCAGGCATATATTCTCCACGGGTGTGGCAGCTTGCTCCTAAATTATACACTACTGCTGATTTCCAAACAGCTTACACCCATCCAATCGTTTCAGAGATACAGGAGTGGCTATAGCGGGTAGGGAGGTCTCGTGATTGATTTGGAATCTAGTGTACGAGAAACACTCCAAGCACAACGATCATAGATCAGAGAGTCTTATTGTGCATCATTATTCTATTATAGTGCCCTGAGAGCCTGGTGCTTATGGTTGTAGAACATCATGTTGTTTATAGTGAACCGTAAAGAAACCTCCTGCAATTGTCCCTGTCTTTAACTCTCCTCTAAGCAGCAGCTCCCTCAGGGCCTGATTCATTTAGCCCACATTTTCCTGTTTCGTCTTCATTTTTTTGCCGTTCCTGAGATACGGTATTTCTCTCTCTGTGTACCATTTAACAGGCTTTACAGTGCACGGGTTCATGTCCTCAACTACGCTGCCTGCTGGGTCAGCAGTAAAGTGGCAAATATTTTGACACTTTAGACCTGGAACTTGAGCTCTAGGTCACCGCCGCCACCTCTGGAGTGGGTGTACTACCACTAGCCGGCTTCAAATCAAATGTTATTCGTCACATGCTTCGTAAACAACAGGTGTAGACTAACAGTGAAATGCTTACTTAAGGGACATTCCTTAAGAAAATTCAGAAATAATAGAAAAGTAAAACACGTAATAATAAAAGTAATAATAAATATACAATGAGTAATGATATCTTGGCTATATACACGGGGTACCAGTACAGAGTCGATGTGCAGGGGTACGAGGTAATTGAGGTAGGTATGTACATAACTAGGAATAAAGTGACAGATAGTAAACAGCAGCAGCAGCGTATGTGATGAGTCAAGAAAGTTTTTGCAAAAAGGGTAAATGAAGATCGTCCGGGTAGCTATTTGGTGAACTATTTAACTAACTATTTAGCAGTCTTATGGCTTGGGGTAGACGCTGTTCAGGGTCCTGTTGGTTCCAGACTTGGTGCATCGGTACCGCTTGCCGTGCGGTAGCAGAGAGAACAGTCTATGACTTGGGTGGCTGGAGTCTTTGACAATTTCTAGGGCCTTCCTCTGACACCACAGTGTTTCCACAACCTTTAAAAAGTGTCCCTTTTCTGCCCTTTTATTGTGTTTTGATGTTGTTCTGTTTTGTTGTTACAGTTGTTAATGTATTAACAATGTTGCTTTAACTAGCATTTATTGGTATGTCTTGGCTATTTTTCGTTATGGGATGCAACATTTACCCCCATCCTGTCACAAAATGCATAACAACCACATTCAGCATGTTGTAGTTATTACATTTTACATTTACATTTTAGTCATTTAGCAGACGCTCTTATCCAGAGCAACTTACAGGAGCAATTAGGGTTAAGTGCCTTGCTCAAGGGCACATCGACAGATTTTTCACCTAGTCGGCTTGGGGATTAGAACCATACATTTAAAATACATCAGGGAGAATAATAACATGTAAAGTTATATTGCCTCTTTATAATGTGTATTATGATGCATGAATATACATTTCTACAGACCGGTTCATTCAGGAGGGTGAAACATCCACAACGTTGAAAAATAATATAAATGTCACGTAAAGATCAAACATTCCAGGAACAAACAATCCAATCCGTTCTGTACATCACATTTCTATCTACAACTGAGCAACAGCGGAGGGTTTCACAAGAAGATCTGAAATGTGGCTGGGTTGAAATCATCTCTATGTAAGAGATAGAGAGGGCAGATTGTTGAGGCATTCAGTCCGACTTGGTAAAAACGCTGACTGTTTTCAGATGTGTGTTTATGTTTGTGAGGTCAATCCATGACTGTGTGTGTGTGTGTGTGTGTGTGTGTGTGTGTGTGTGTGTGTGTGTGTGTGTGTGTGTGTGTGTGTGTGTGTGTGTGTGTGTGTGTGTGTGTGTGTGTGTGTGTGTGTGTGTGTGTGTGTGTGTGTGTGTAACCGTGAGTCTAGAAGGGAGTGTAGTCGGCAGGGTACATTATGGGTACATTACAGGGTAGTTATGCATTTGATTTGATAACAACATTAGGTCTATATGTAAAACTGTTGTGAACACACACAGCACCCCATCCCTCAGTTACAGTCAGCTTGGTGTACTGTCTCTTTAATATCTTGACGCCCTCTCCCCAGCCCTGAGGTCATTGGCCTTCCTTAGGTCGTCTGCCAAGAGTGCTGTGTTACTGTCAAGGGTTTACAGAAATGCCAGCAAAGCTATTAGTCTATACTTCTTTCAACAGGCTGGCCAGTGTGAGGGGACATACGGAGAGGAGAGGCATCTTTCATTCAATAGCTTGAATACTGATTTACTGTGGAGACACAGACAGGTGCAGTCTGCAGATGTATATGTGGCCTACAGCCCTGTATACCGTAAGGGCTGTATCACAGGAGGTTGGTGGCACTTTAATTGGGGAGGACAGGCTCATAGTAATGGCTGGAACGGAATTTTTACATTTACATTTTTAGTCATTTAGCAACTTACAGTTAGTGAGTGCATACATTTTCATACTGGCCCCCAGTGGGAATCGAACCCACAACCCTGGCGTTGCAAGCGCCATGCTCTACCAACTGAGCTACACAGGGGGTTCAATGGAATGGTATCGAACTCATCAAACATATGGTTTCCATGTGTTTGATACCAGTCTATTCACTCCATATGAGCCATCCTCCCCTCATCAGCCTCCTTTGGGCTGTATACTGTCCAAGTCATACTATCATAACTACAGTACGACTGATTATGCTACGAATACTGCTAAAACTACTGAGAATAATATTACCACTGTTTATTCAACGAGTAATACATTATTACAACTACTTATGTTGACTTACAGTCACCTTCAAAATTATTGACACCCTTGATTAAGATGAGCAAAAAAGACTGTATAAAATAAATAATACAAATACTGAGCTGCATCCTCATTATCCTAGCAAGGGGAAGGTGCCAGAGTATTGAAAACTGTGGTGCCAATAACTTTGACCTCTATCTTTTTGAGAGAATAAAATATGACTTAACAAAATCTCTTTCTCTGAGCAATTGTATTAGTATAAGTTTTAGAACACCTAATCATTCAAGGGTTTCTCTTTATTTTTACTATTTTCTACATTGTAGAATAATAGTGAAGACATCAAAACAATGAAATAACACATATGGAATCATGTAGTAACCAAAAAAGTGATAAAAAAATCAAAATATATTTTATATTTGAGATTCTTCAAATTGCCACCCTTTGCCTTGATGACAGCATTTGCACACTCTTGGAATTCTCTTAACCAGCTTCATGAGGTAGTAACCTGGAATGCATTTCAATTAACAGGTGTGCCTTCTTAAAACTTTAATTTGTTAATGTGTTTGAGCCAATCACTTGTGTGACAAGGTGTGTGTGTGTGGGAGGAGGGGGGGTACAGAAGATAGCCCTATTTGGTAAAAGACCAAGTCCATATTATGGCAAGAACAGCTGAAATAAGCTAAGAGAAACGACAGTCCATCATTACTTTAAGACATGAAGGTCAGTCAACATTTCTTCAAGTGCAGTTGCAAAAACCATCATGCACTATGATGAAACTGGCTCTCATGAGGACCGTCACAGGAATGGAAGACCCAGAGTTACCTCTGCTGCAGAGGATAAGTTCATTAGAGATACCAGCCTCAGAAATTGCAGCCCAAATAAATGCTTCACAGAGTTAAAGTACCAGACACATCTCAACATCAACTGTTCAGAGGAGACTGTGTGAATCAGGCCTTCATGGTCAAATTGCTGCAAAGAAACCACTACTAAAGGACACCAATAATAAGAAGAGACTTGCTTGGGCCAAGAAACACAAGCAATTGACATTAGACCAGTGGAAATTTAATTTGGTCTGGAGTCCAAATTTGAGATTTTTGGTTCCAACCGCTGTGTCTTTGTGAGACACAGGGTGGGTGAACGGATTGATGTCTGCATGTGTATTTCCCACCGTAAAGCATGGAGAAGGAGGTGTTATGGTGTGTGGGTGCTTTGTTGGTGACACTGTCTGTGATTTATTTAGAATTCAAGGCACACTTAAACAGCATGGCTACCACAACATTCTGCAGCGATACGCCATCCCGTCTGGTTTGGGCTTATTGGGACTATCATTTGTTTTTCAACAGGACAATGACCCAACACACCTCCAGGCTGTGTAAGGGCTATTTGACCAGGAAGGAGAGTGATGGAGTGCTGCATCAGATGACGTGGCCTCCACAATCCCCCGACCTCAACCAAATTGAGATGGTTTGGGATGAGTCGGACCGCAGAGTGAAGGAAAAGCAGCCAACAAGTGCTCAGCATATGTGGGAACTCCTTCAAGACGGTTGGAAAATCATTCCAGGTGAAGCTGGTTGAGAGAATGCCAAGAATGTGCAAAGCTGTCATCAAGGCAAAGGGTGGCTATTTGAAGAATCTCAAATGTAACATGTATTTTGATTTGTTTAACATTTTTTGGTTACTACATGATTCCATATGTGTTATTTCATAGTTTTGATGTCTTCAGTATTACTCTACAATGTAGAAAATAGTAAAAAATTAAGAAAAACCCTTGAATGAGCATGTGTTCTAAAACTTTTGACCGGTAGTGTAGGTCAGTATTTGTATTATATATTTTATACAGTCTTTTTTGATCATCTTTATCAAGGGAGCCAATCATTTTGGAGTTGACTGTATAACTAGTATAATGAATGAAAATCGTGAAAATATAACCATTTTGCGTCTTACTAACCTGTGTAGTTCCAGGGTAGTTAACAGTTAGAGTGTAGCCTAAATGCAATGTAAGTACATATTGTTACAATGAATAACACATTATCATCATGCAATATGCTTATAAAAACATCTACCTGCAACGTAAATATTGTAGGCGTTTGTGATTCTCAGTTCAATTTGCCTCAGAATCGATTGAAATGGCTGTATACTCTAATGATTGCATAGAATCTCTCAAAAGTCTGATGTGCGCCCCCATGTGTTGGTACTGGCTCCTGCAACACTTATGGTCTGCTGATATTCAGCAGCATCTGGTGGTAGAAAGTAGGACCTACAACTATGCTTCATATGACTGTTGCATTCCGCTCTAACGCCACTTCTCCACAATTGGTAAACACACACTGGTTCTCCTTCATATACTAGGATGAATGTTGAATCAGTCTTTTCTTATCCTGGTCAGGTTAGGGCACCCTTAGAATAGAGATTCACAATCCAACCCTATCAGATCTCACTCTTTCTTCTAAAAAGGATTGAAAAGTCCCCAGATGGTGCAGAGCTGATTATGGTAAACCGTAGTGAAGTGGGAGGACAAGAGTTGGAGGGGGTTCAGGATGTCTTGTCGTGTCCTGGTGGGGTGGGTGGTAGTGGAAGGAACCAGTTGCCCTGCTGGTAATCTGATTAACAGGTAGTAGTGGAGAGGACTAGTGGAGTTGTTGAGTGGACCAAATCCTTTGTGGGCAATCCTATTAAGAGGTAGTAGTAGTGTGAAGTGGAATACAGTGGAGTGCATTAGTGGAGTTGAGGGGACCTGTTGCTCTGTAGACAATCATCTTAGTGAAGTGGTCATATGACCAGCCCACTTGGGCAGGATCAGTATGAACCCCTGTGGACAGTCACACTGTGGTGGGCTAAGGGGAGACCACAACACAGCACACATCCAATGATCAGCACCTACTTGGAGCCAGTCAAAGGTACATACGTGTGTGTGCGTGCATGTTTGAGCTTGTGTTTATGCCTGTGTTCAGGTTTGGTCGCATATGCGAATAAATATTTTGCTGCGTGACCAGGAGTTGTATTTTGGGAGCACCGTGCGACTAGGAAAACAATCTCCCATATAATAATTGTTGTGATGCTAAGGCTTCGCTGTACCGTTGTTTCCGGGTGCCTTAGAGAAAAATATTCGATAGCGTCATGGTTGCACCATTACTACAGCGAAAAACGGCTTGCTTCTAGCACAACCAGGTCAAACGATCTGAGCCATATTACCGGCGCAACCTTATTTTCTTCCTATAGCGGATCGCGGGACCGCATTTTACATTCATAAACCATGTCGTGGGCAGTTCTAAACCTACTCGCGCGTCGTTAACCATTTGTTTACACTTTATTCAGTCACGTTACCTAATTGGCTAGCTAACTTTACCAGTATATCCAAACATGTGGGGCCACAGAAAGAAAGGAAACTGGATTTTTTTTAATGTTATTTTCTGGTGCCCCTAAATTGCATGTGGTGCTCCTAACTTTTTAAAGTTGGGAGCACCAGTGTAACCAATGAAACATTTTAATTTAGATCCCTGCCTGTGTTTGTCTGCCTCCGTGTGTGTGTACATGCATGTGACTATTTATTTAAAAAGAAAGATTAAGCACAACCATTTCAATTGAAAAACACATACTGTAAATGTATTACATTGATGAAGAAGTGATCATATTTTGAAATCATAGGCTTACAACGAAAATAACATTATTTTATTTTTCAATCGTTCTTTAGAAGGGTTCTTCCCACCTTTTTGACTTATGTCCAGAACAACCATCCACTCCTCTAACACAACCACTGTCTCTTTCTATGATTCCTACCCCTCTCCTCAGGACACTTATGCCTCTCCAGAAGGATACGCTCAGAGACGTCTGGACAGATGACAGGTAAGATCTTGGTCTTAATATACAGTGCCTTCAGAAAGTATTCAAACCCCTTGACTTATTCCACATTTTGTTGTGTTACAGCCTGAATTCAAAATGGATTCAATTGATCACCCATCTACAATACCCCATAATGACAAAGTGGAAATATGTGTTTAAAATGTTAGAGCCACCACTATGCTTGAAAATATGGAGAGTGGTACTCAGTAATGTGTTTTATTGGATTTTCCCCAAACATAACACTTTGTATTCAGGACATAAAGTGAATTGCTTTGCCACATTTCTTGCAGTATTACTTTAGTGCTTTTGCTTAGTTGCAAACAGGATGAATGTTTTGGAATATTTTTAATCTGCACAGGCTTCCTTCTTTTCACTCTGTCAATTAGGTTAGTATTGTGGAGTAACTACAATGTTGTTGATCCATCTTCAGTTTTCTCATATCACAGCGATTAAGCTCGGTAACTGTTTTAAAGCCACCATTGGCCTCATGGTGAAATCCCTGAGTGGTTTTCCTTCCTTGGGAAGGACGCCTGTATCTTTGTAGTGACTGGGTGTATTGATACACCATCCAAAATGTAATTAATAACTTCACCATGCTCAAAGGGATTTTCAATGTATGCTTTTTTTTTTACCCATCTACCAATAGGTGCCCTTCTTTGCGAGGCATTGGAAAACCTCCATGGTCTTTGTGGTTGAATCTGTGTTTGAAATTCACTTCTCGACTGAGGGACCTTATAGATAACTGTATGTGTGGGGTACAGAGATGAGGTAGTCATTCAAAAATCATGTTAAACACTATTATTGCACACAGAGTGAGTCCATGCAAGTTATTATGTGACTTGTTAAGCAAATGTTTACTCCTGAACTTATTTAGGCTTGCCATAGCAAATGGGTTGAATACTTATTGACTCAAGACATTTCAGCTTTTCATTTTTTATTAATTTGTAAAAATGTCTAAAAACATAATTCCACTTTGACATTATGGAATATTATGTGTAGGCCAGTGACAAAACATCTCCATTTCATCCGTTTTAAATTCAGGCTGTAACACAACAGAATGTGGAAAAAGTCAAGGGGTGTGAATACTTTCTGAAGGCACTGTATTTAAGAATAAGACGTAATGTCAGCTCTATGCATCATTATGTCATCTCTGTCTTGCCAAAACATATGTCTGAAAAAATGAATTATTCAAAAGTGTCATGCTATTTAAAAATTGATTCCACAGGTCTCAAGAAAGTCAAGATGTGGCCACTCCACAGAAGGTAAAAGTCAACCATAAAAAGTTTTAAAATACAAAAAGACACCTACAGTAGGTAGCTGGGTGTGCCTTTTCGTACATTTTTAAGACACTAGTTGTCCATCTACATGTCTATTTGTGTCTGGGTGTCGCTCAGTTCCTGTGAGAATAAGTTGTTGTGTCCGAGTCAAAATTGGTTGGTTATGAGTCACATCGACCATTACATTCACGAGGGGGGGTGTCACCACCTGTGTATAGTGGACCTGTGCTTGTAATCTGTGTACACGTAACATACTTCCTCCCCCTTCTCCCACGCCATGTTGGTTCGTCCTGTTGACGTCTCTCTGTTTTTGAAGAGCAGCTGGCTTTACACATAAATCCTATTAGAAACTTTCTGCTGATTGCGAGCAATTGAGTCCTAGGCTCCCCACTTTCTTCATTATCTCCATTGTGTTGAATGGCCTACTTATTCTTCCTTTTTAATTAAGAACTTTTAGGGAAAAGAGGAGTTTGTAGTTTGTTAGAGCTGAAGTCACTGTCCACACAATGTCTGCAGAGAAGGTAAAGTTATCGTAACTGTGTTTTGAAGAGCTTTTCTTGTTGAAAGGATGCTAGAGAGAAGGAATACTCGTGATGGGTCCTATAAAGTTATAACATTTCTCTAATAGCATTGTGATTCATTCAGATATACTGTAATGGTGTTTACGATGACTACAGATGCAATTACATGCCCTCTTGATTGCTAGACAATTCAGTGGATAGAAGACTAGTTTACCAGTAATCAGATTATTTCAACAGAATACTCAAGTGATTGAGCATGCTGCTGTGGTATTGTTACAGTTCTAAAGTGGCTGATTTACCCCAGCCTGTTGTGCGTAGTAAGTAAGTAGCCCTTGTGCAAGCCAGATCGGCTCACAGGAGCAGGAGCCTAACTCCTGTTTCATAGCGTGAGGCAGCTTAATTTAAAAGGACACCATCTGGATGCGAGTCTATCACAAGGCCCCCAATCTATCTTCTTAATGCTGAGTGCCAAGCAGAGATGCACCAGGTCCCATTTTTACAGTCTTTGGTATGACTCGGCCGGGGATCGAACTATTCATCTTCCAATCTCACTTTAATCACAAGGCCACTGAGTTGGTGTCTGTTGTGTAACGATGGTTCTGTAGAATTGGCCACTGGGCTGTGACGAGGTTCTGGTACATATGTGAAGTAACATATTGCTATGGTGTGGGAAAGGCTGGGGTTGGGGGGTTGACAGAGGCCTCATGCCCATTGAAACTGTGGGCGAAGGATTTACCCATCTGACAGATTAAATATTAAACATATTGATGCAGTGGATGCAAAGATTTTGAATTTGCCATCGGTTTCCCCCCTTGAAAAAATGGCATGATGACAGCTTTGTCTGCAGGCCGCCATTACTCAAATGAGGTGAGGACAGAAATAGAGCCACATCTTAATCGGATTACTGTGGTCATCCATCGCTGCACTCCGTCAGTCAGTGTTTAAATGACCAGAATCACAGTGGCTGACCTTATTCTAGTTTTGTTGGGATGCTGTGGTGTGGTGTGGTGATAGTTGGTTTCCGGTCAGTAGTCCCATGAAAGGGATTGCTGGGAGTAGTGGGAGGCTGGCTGACATAATACCAGTAATACCAGAGCAAGGCTCATATAGTGGGACAACTGTCTGGTTACTGTGGGACATGGCCTGTGAATAGGACTGATTGGGAGAAAAGCTGAATGTGCTTGTGTGTTGAATAACGTTGGATTGTTCGGTGCACTTCCAACTGCACAATGTGGAAGTGCACAAGAGTGTTTTTAAGAATGAGAAGAAAATATCTGCCAATTGTAATTATATGTGCATTGATTCTAAGGTACAGAAACATTCCTCTCAATACTTGTTTTCCTCAGCAGCCTTGTGTAGTTATGGCTCTGTTTATTACTCTAAATCTCTCTCTAAAGCCCTACTACTACAATATAATGATGTAAATTCCTTAGCACTGGATGTGACGCAACATGTTTATGTGATTGAGGCAGGTGACTGAAATGCTTGATTGTTAGGTCACTGTGTCAGAAGGGCAGGTTACATAATATAGGAAGTATTGACTAGAATATTCTAATGATTATTATCTGTTCACTATTTCCTTTTTGAAAGCGAATCGGTTTTAAGAGAATGTCTTGACACTGTAGTAAAAATATATAATATTGGATAATCAAGTATACTGGATTTATAGTAGTGTGATTTGAAATGTACAGTGCTTTACTTGTTTCTGTCTCCATACCTTTCCGCTTGCACTTTACACTGTCTTTTGAATGGTAAGTCACTAAAATTCTCATGCTCCTGTGCAGACATTTACTATTGGCATACACTGAGTGTACAAAACATTAGGAACACCTTCCTGATATTGAGTTGCACCCCCTTTTGCCCCCAGGACAGCCTCAATTCGTCGGGGCATGGACTCTACAAGGTGTCGAAAGTGTTACACAGTGATGCTGGCCCATGTTGACTCCAATGCTTCCCACAATTGTGTCAATATGTCTAGATGTCCTTTGGGTGGTGGACCATTCTTGATACACACAGGAAACTGTTGAACGTGAAAAACCCAGCAGCGTTGCAGTTCTTGACACACTTAAACCGGTGTGCCTGGCACCTAATACCATACCCTGTTCAAAGGCACTTAAATATTTGTCTTGCCCATTCAGCCTTTGAATAGCACACATACACAATCCATGTCTCAATTGTCTCAAGGCTTAAAAATCCTTATTTAACCTGTCTCCTCCCCTTCATCTACACTGATTGGAGTGGATTTAAGAGGTGACATCAATAAGGGATCATAGCTTTCACCTGGTCAGTCTGTCATGGAAAGAGCAGGTGTTCTTAATGTTTTAGACACACAGTGTAAATGCATGGTTCATGCAAAAGGCTGTTATGCACATACAGTAGATCTTAATGTAGGATTTTGTTCTTACTGCATAGCTGTGTCATCTCTCTCTGGTGTCTGCCCCTCTCTCCTCCTCGTCTCATCTCTGACTCTTCTTCCTGTAGATAATGCTTTCTAGAAGCCAAAGAAGAAGAAGGCAGAGTCAGCCAGCCCAGCCACCAATGGTGCCGATGCCAAGCCCAAAAAGAGCAAGAGCAAGAAGAGCGAAGAGCTGTCTGGAGAGGAGAGTCCTGCTGTTCAAAGTACGGACTGCTCTGCACAGTTTCAATGAGATGTCTTCAAATGAGGCATACGCAAATGATTGTTTAAAAGTTCACCAACATTTTGGCAAAATGTTGGTGATCCACAAATCCACAAATAAATAATGTATATCTGAGATAGTGTGCAGTATCCAAATGTAATGAATAAATATGACTATCACTCAAAAATATATTAATTTATTTGGAGGTCATCTCTCAATCTCTGGGTTTTTTGAAAAAATAGATGGAAAAAAGGTAAAGAAAAAGAAACCAGACGAAGAAAAGCCAGAAAAGGAAAAAGGGAAAGACAAAGACGAGCCAAAGAAGAAAACAAAAAGTGTGCCAGAGAAAAAGAAAGGTAAGCAGTCAGCAGTATAACTGAGATGATGCTCTACGTGAACTGCATGTTAAAGCATCAAAACGTATTTAAAACCCAATAAAAAGTGCACTTCTTTTCTGCTCAAGGTTCAGATACAGAAGAAGAAGATGATGAGGAAGAGACTCCACACAAAAAGACAAAGAAAAAGACCACAAAAGAAGGTTCTGGCAAAGAGAAGAAACCCAAAGCTAAAGGTGGGCAGATGTATAGGAAAGCAATTTTCTTAAAGGAGTTACTAGACAACAAGAATACACCTGGTTTAAGAAGATTAGGTAGGAGATTTAATTGTGTAATGTTGAGTGAAAGGAAACACTAGTCCTGCACAGCCTTACGTTGTCAGCACCAAATAAACTGTTGCAGATTACACACCAGACAGAATGCAAAACGTTTCAAAATATATAAACAAGTTTCGGATGTAACTTTTTTTTGTATAGCACTGGTAACAAAATGGCATCGCTGTTAGAAGTATTTTTGTCTCACGTCTTTTTTCAGATGACAAAGAGTATGACAAAAAATCGAAGAAAGACACCAAGAAAAAGGAACCAGCTTCTCTGTTCTGTGTAAATGGAGATATGGATAAGTCAGACGCCAAGAGCAAGAAGAAAGGTAACCGTTAACACTAGCTTTACATATTGATTTTACACTGCTGCAATTTTAGGGATAAATAATGATCGACTTGACATTTTACATTTTAGTCATTTAGCAGACGCTCTTATCCAGAGCGACTTACAGGAGCAGTTAGGGTTAAGTGCCTTGCTCAAGGGCACATCGACAGATTTGTCACCTAGTCGGCTCGGGGAGTAGAACCAGTGACCTTTCGGTTACTGGCACAACACTCTTAACCACTAAGCTACCTGCCGGTTGAAAATCTCTAACCCATCATCATGTATTATTTGTGTCTAAATATCTCCAACATCAGAAGTCCCACACCCCTTTTGGAAGAGAACACATTGCAATAATGTTACAGCACTGTAGGTACACTGTGATATGATCATAACCTGGAGTGCATTCTCTCATTATCATTATCAGCCAAATCTGATAGTGATGACAGTGAACCAGAAACCAAGTCCAGCAAGTCAAAATCAAAGAAGAAGGAGAACGCCAACCCGGCATCCATGTTCGCAGCAGGGGGAGACAAGGATAAAGACAAGGATAAAGACAAGGACAAAGACAAGAAGAAGAAGAAGAAAGGCAAGTGTTTTCTGTTTTAATTCAATACAGCTCCAGTGTTTGGGCATCTTCCTGCCAGTCAGTGAAAAAACAAGTTTTCCTAATGTTCTATTTTTCTATCAGCCAAAGCATCAGAGAGTGATGATTCTGAATCCGAGGCAGAAAAAGGGACAAAAAATAAAAAGGGAAAAAGGAAGAAGAAGAAGAAGGTAGGTTTGTGTCTGCCGGTCCCTGTTTTAGTGAGGTTTGTGTCTGCCGGTCCCTGTTTGGTGAGGTTTGTGTCTGCCGGTCCCTGTTTTAGTGAGGTTTATGTCTGCCGGTCCCTGTTTGGTGAGGTTTGTGTCTGCCGGTCCCTGTTTTAGTGAGGTTTGTGTCTGCCGGTCCCTGTTTTAGTGAGGTTTGTGTCTGCCGGTCCCTGTTTTAGTGAGGTTTGTGTCTGCCGGTCCCTGTTTTAGTGAGGTTTGTGTCTGCCGGTCCCTGTTTGGTGAGGTTTGTGTCTGCCGGTCCCTGTTTTAGTGAGGTTTGTGTCTGCCGGTCCCTGTTTGGTGAGGTTTGTGTCTGCCGGTCCCTGTTTTAGTGAGGTTTGTGTCTGCCGGTCCCTGTTTTAGTGAGGTTTGTGTCTGCCGGTCCCTGTTTTAGTGAGGTTTGTGTCTGCCGGTCCCTGTTTTAGTGAGGTTTGTGTCTGCCGGTCCCTGTTTTAGTGAGGTTTGTGTCTGCCGGTCCCTGTTTTAGTGAGGTTTGTGTCTGCCGGTCCCTGTTTTAGTGAGGTTTGTGTCTGCCGGTCCCTGTTTTAGTGAGGTTTGTCTCTGCCGGTCCCTGTTTGGTGAGTAAGGGCTCGACTCAATCCGTATCGCAGAAGTTCAGCGCTATAGCACAATTGAAATTTCACTGTAAATGCTGCCTATGTCGGTTAAATCGGAAATTACCTTTACATTTGAATCGCACTATAGTGCTGTACTTCTGCGATACGGATTGAATCGTGACCTAGGTCACAATGTTGCTATTGCACAGTGATGGCTTGTCGGGGGGCGTATACATTTCTGGATTCTTCTGATCAGGGCTCCAAAAAGATGACTCCTTGCCTCCTTCTCAACCACACTGGAGAAGAAAGTCCAAGGTCCCTCCCCTCAGACCTTCTCCAATGCATTTAAGAAAAAGGCGAAGAGAGAGGATGAAAATGTAGAATTGGAGCCTAGAGTCATGTTTAAATTAACCTGCTGATAAACTGATAATCCTGGTTTTCTCTGTCCTACATCCAGGAGGAGAGGCCTCCATCCCCAGACATTGAGTTTGACAGCCTGGAGGAGTTTGTCCTGCAGCCAGCCCAGCAGGGGGTGACGGTCAAATGCAAGATGACCCGGGACAAGAGGGGCATGGACAAAGGCTTGTACCCCACATACTATCTCCACCTCGACAATGAAAAGAAGGTGAGGCACTCCCAGAGGTCAAGTTTAGGGGTTTCTGGCCCTGTGTAGCTCAGTTGGTAGAGCATGGCGCTTGCAATGCCAGGGTTGTGGTTTCGTTTCCCACAGGGGGCCAGTATTAAAAAACAACAACAAAAAAAACATGTATGCACTCACTAACTGTAAGTCGCTCTGGATAAGAGCGTCTGCTAAATGACTAAAATGTAAACATTTTAATGTATTCCGTCTGTTGATGTATTACAATCCACAAATGTGGCTTCAGATGAGTCACTCTTTTGAGGTTTTGCGATTTAATTTAGAAATCAATCTAAGATGGAGCCAACGTGAGCTTAAAACCAAGTTGTGGATTTATGATATGAATTTGAGGAATCATTGTCCAGGAGATTTATTCTGTGTTTTTACAGGTCTTTCTACTGGCTGGGAGAAAACGAAAGAAAAGCACAACCTCCAATTACCTTATCTCCATAGACCCCACAGACTTGTCAAGAGGTGGAGAAAATTTCATTGGAAAGTTGAGGTATCCGTAAGCTACAGTTATAGATCAAACTGTAACATTTCTATAAAGTAATTAGTATTACACCTGTAATCATGCATTTCATAAGCTCGTTTCATTCATGGATTGATGATTTACCCTCCATAGGTCCAATATGATGGGCACTAAGTTCACAGTGTTTGACAATGCTCTGCACCCAGACAGAGCACTACCAGACATGTCCAATGCTCGCCAAGAACTAGCAGCCATCATTTATGTAAGGCTTTGACATTTATATTGAAGTACCCTTTATAAAGGTTTTTCAAAAGGGTTTATAAGTAGTTTATTAACTGCTAATTGTTTCTGTATAGTTGAGACATTAAATTAATATTTATAATGGGTTACAAATGGTTAGTAAAGGGGCTATAGGTAATTCAAGGAATGTTCATTATAAGATTGTTATTAGAAAATCGTATGTTAAATTGATCAATGGTGGATCAACTTCCATAAAAATTTAATTCCTATTTCCGCATATCTCTCTGACCTTTGGCGACAGGAAACTAATGTCTTAGGAATAAAGGGTCCCAGAAAGTTGACCGTCATCATCCCAGGGATGGGCAAAGACAGTGAACGAGTACCCATCCAACCTCGCAGTGTAAGTAAACCATTGTTATACAGATGTCATTCTGCCTGAGTTATGGATGAGGATGAACAACACCTTAGTCATTATTTAATCTTTATTATTTTTTGTTTTGTTATTTTTAAATATTTTATTTTATTTCTTTATTTTTGGGGGGGTATTTTACCCCCGTTTTCGTGGTATCCAATTGGTAGTTACAGTCGGGAGGTCGAGAGTCGCGCGTCCTCCGAAACACAACCCAACCTAGCCGCACTGCTTCTTGACACAGTGCCCGCTTAAGCCGGAAGCCAGCTGCACCAATGTGCCGGAGGAAACACCGTACCCCTGCGCGATGGGACAAGAACATCCCTGCCGGCCAAACCCTCCCCTACCCTGGACGGCGCTGGGCCAATTGTGCGCCGCCCCATGGGTCTCCCGGTCGCGGCCGGCTGCGACAGAGCCTGGAATCGAACCAGGATCTCTAGTGGCACAGCTAGCACTGCGATGCAGTGCCTTAGACCACTGCACCACTCGGGAGGCCACATAGTATATCGGATGATTCGCTTTTATCACTTGAATACAACATTCCTCATTATCCATATTGTTATTGTGACCAGCTAATGTTGCTGCTTTTCTCCCACATCCCTCTTCTTCAGGACAACAATGGTTTACTGATGAAGTTCCAGAACAGAAAGATGGACAATCTGATCGAACTCCACAACAAGACCCCCACATGGAATGATGACACGGCGTCCCATGTGCTGAACTTCAACGGCAGGGTCACACAGGCCTCCATCAAAAACTTTCAGATCATCCACAGCAAAGATGGTGAGAAGATACTCAAACCAAAAATCATCATCCACAATCATAACATTGTTTACATATTGTTTATTTCTGGTAACTATCATATACAATAGTCCCGTGTAGCTCAGTTGGTAGAGCATGGCGTTTGCAACACCAGGGTTGTGGGTTCGATTCCTACGGGGGGCCAGTATGAAAATGTATGCGCTCACTAACTGTAAGTCGCTCTGGATAAGAGCGTCTGCTAAATGACTAAAACGTCAAACGTAAACAATACCGGCAGATGAAATTCCAATAACAAACGTAGGTGAATAAGGTTGGATAAAGTCACAAAACCCACTAATACAGTATATTTTGAGTTGTTTTATTTTCCGCAAAAGTGTAAATATAAAATGTTTGTGTGTGTGTACATTTTTCTTATTCTAGAGGCCTATATTGTAATGCAGTTTGGACGAGTAGCAGATGATGCTTTCACTCTGGACTATAGCTACCCAATGTGTGCAGTGCAGGCCTTTGCCATCGCTCTATCCAGCTTTGATGGCAAAATAACCTGTGAATAACAGGAAACCATGGGCCCTGGTGCCTCCTCAAGCTGCTGCAACTCGTTATACTACAGATGCACACTACCAGAAAGAAGAATTTCGTTCACCATTTTTTAACACTCAACATAAGTGCAAGGTGCATAAAAGGATGGAAGGATGGATGTCTTAGACGAGATGGTGGGTCCCAAGTGCATTTGATAACACATGGACTGTCTCTGTGATTGTTTTGTTTGTTAGCGTCTCATGCACAGGAGGCTGCTGAGGGGAGGACGGCTCATAATAACGTCCGGAACGGAGCTGATGGAATGGCATCAAACACCTGGAAACCATGTGTTTTGATATATTTGATACCATTCCACTAATACCACTCCAGCCATTACCACGAGCCCGTCCTCCCCAATTAAGGAGCCACCAACCTCCTGTGGTCTCATGACAATGATAATCATCAACTTTTCTGGGAACAAGATTACTTTTTCCATTGGAGATCCTTGAGTACAGTGACGAAAGTAAAGGGATGCTGATGCTGCATGCAAGGCTGAGCACTGGAGATTTGGTGTGCTTTGGTATTACACCATTTCAGTGTCGGGGATGCAATTTCATACCAATTGGGGGATGAATGTGACATCTGAAGATTGAAAGCCTATCTCCCGCCCACCTACATCAAGGATTTATAGGATAGTACATGTCCAATATTAATTCATTCTGTTGTATTTAGTTTGGAAGGCAAATCCAATCATGTGTAATCTCAAGTCCATTGGTAGAAAAACTGGGTCTACATGGACTTATAGAAAATTCATTTAAAGATATGACAAAATATATTTATTTAGGCCTACTCGTTCATATTATCTGTAGGGTTATGTTTGTTTCCATGCATTGTGGTATGTCAACATTATGAAATTGACTTTATCTTATCTCAATGTGTGCTTATCAGATGTCTACTGTATGTTCATGTTAGTGATTTTTATCACCAATATTATGGTCTCCTTAAACTAATTATAGGTTTCATTGTGCCACTTAAGAGGCAGTGGCATAAGGCAATATGCTTGTACCATGTGACTGTGGACAGTCACAAGTCTTTTTCTAATCATCTCATTTCCTGTTCTCATTCCACTCAAGCAACAATTTTGTTTTCATTCTGATATCTGCCTTTTTTTGTTCTCTCTTAGGCTAGATTCTGACTTTGTATGAATCATGTGGACAAGATACTTATATTGACAAATATAAGGCTCTGATGTGAACCATTGTTGTTTTGATAACGATTGTTAATGTATGATCAGAAGGTTAACAATGCATTTCAATGTCTTGTGAACTTCTCTTGAAATAAAGTCAAAGTGCAGGCTTGGAGATAACATGCTCAAATAATAATTAATTAATCTGCAAATAAAGTATGCCATGTTTAAAACAAATTCTTACAGGTTAAGCGTATTAATTAACACTTCTTTTACACCTGCTACGTTAAGTTACACAATCTCCCAAAAGATGATGCTGTAGTTTACTGTGCATTTGACAGCACTATAATAGTGTTTACTTTATAAATAATTGGCAACTCAATGCTAACTGTGACCTGCATTGATTCGACTCTTGCTTTTGACTGACATCAAAATATTTGTAGCTGGGAAATGTTTATGACAAAATGTCAGCAGTTACAGTGAGGGAAAAAAGTATTTGATCCCCTGCTGATTTTGTACGTTTGCCCACTGACAAAGACATGATCAGTCTAATTTTAATGGTAGGTTTATTTGAACAGTGAGAGACAAAATAACAACAAAAATCCAGAAAAACACAATCAGAAAGATTTCTGGCTCCCAGGTGTCTTTTATACAGGTAACGAGCTGAGATTAGGAGCACACTCTTAAAGGAAGTGCTCCTAATCTCAGCTTGTTACCTGTATAAAAGACACCTGTCCACAGAAGCAATCAATCAATCAGATTCCAAATTCTCCACCATGGCCAAGACCAAAGAGCTCTTCAAGGATGTCAGGGACAAGATTGTAGACCTACACAAGGCTGGAATGGGCTACAAAACCATCGCCAAGCAGCTTGGTGAGAAGGTGACAACAGTTGTTGCGATTATTCGCAAATGGAAGAAACAAAAAAGAACTGTCAATCTCCCTCGGCCTGGGGCTCCATGCAATATCTCACCTCGTGGAGTTGCAATGATCATGAGAACTGTGAGGAATCAGCCCAGAACTACACAGGATGATCTTGTCAATGATCTCAAGGCAGCTGGGACCATAGTCACCAAGAAAACAATTGGTAACACACTACGCCGTGAAGGACTGAAATCCTGCAGCGCCCGCAAGGTCCCCCTGCTCAAGAAAGCACATATACAGGGCCGTCTGAAGTTTGCCAATGAACATCTGAATGATTCAGAGGAGAACTGGGTGAAAGTGTTGTGGTCAGATGAGACCAAAATCGAGCTCTTTGGCATCAACTCAACTCGCCGTGTTTGGAGGAGGAGGAATGCTGCC
This sequence comes from Coregonus clupeaformis, assembly GCF_020615455.1. Taxonomy (NCBI): domain Eukaryota; kingdom Metazoa; phylum Chordata; class Actinopteri; order Salmoniformes; family Salmonidae; genus Coregonus; species Coregonus clupeaformis. The sequence continues at coordinate 49,683,623 of NC_059203.1, read as the reverse complement.
TATGACCCCAAGAACACCATCCCCACCGTCAAACATGGAGGTGGAAACATTGCTTTGGGGGTGTTTTTCTGCTAAGGGGACAGGACAACTTCACCGCATCAAAGGGACGATGGACGGGGCCATGTACCGTCAAATCTTGGGTGAGAACCTCCTTCCCTCAGCCAGGGCATTGAAAATGGGTCGTGGATGGGTATTCCAGCATGACAATGACCCAAAACACACGGCCAAGGCAACAAAGGAGTGGCTCAAGAAGAAGTGGCCTAGCCAGTCTCCAGACCTTAATCCCATATAAAAATCTGTGGAGGGAGCTGAAGGTTCGAGTTGCCAAACGTCAGCCTCAAAACCTTAATGACTTGGAGAAGATCTGCAAAGAGGAGTGGGACAAAATCCCTCCTGAGATGTGTGCAAACCTGGTGGCCAACTACAAGAAACGTCTGACCTCTGTGATTGCCAACAAGGGTTTTGCCACCAAGTACCAAGTCATGTTTTGCAGATGGGTCAAATACTTATTTCCCTCATTAAAATGCAAATCAATTTATAACATTTTTGACATGCGTTTTTCTGGATTGACAGTTATTTTGTGTTTCTTCCATTTGCGAATAATCGCAACAACTGTTGTCACCTTCTCACCAAGCTGCTTGGCGATGGTTTTGTAGCCCATTCCAGCCTTGTGTAGGTCTACAATCTTGTCCCTGACATCCTTGGAGAGCTCTTTGGTCTTGGCCATGGTGGAGAATTTGGAATCTGATTGACTGATTGCTTCTGTGGACAGGTGTCTTTTATACAGGTAACAAACTGAGATTAGGAGCACTTCCTTTAAGAGTGTGCTCCTAATCTCAGCTCGTTACCTGTATAAAAGACACCTGGGAGCCAGAAATCTTTCTGATTGCGTTTTTCTGGATTTTTTTGTTGTTATTTTGTCTCTCACTGTTCAAATAAACATACCATTAAAATTAGACTGATCATGTCTTTGTCAGTGGGCAAACGTACAAAATCAGCAGGGGATCAAATACTTTTTTCCCTCACTGTATGATGAGAAAATTGGTTACAAATGTATCAGCTGTTGGTTTTCTAGTTGTGGACTATGGAGTGAGATTTGTTTCTTTATTCTGTAAATATGTCTACCGCGATCTGTGCACATATTCAACATAACTCACAAATAAAACTATGATCTGTGAATTTATTAAAATATTTCGTGAATAAAACCATAATCCGTAAATATGTAAAAATATGTCACAATTTTAACCATAATCCATGCATATATAAAACATATTTCGCAAATTAAACCATAATCCGTGAAAATGTAAAAAGATTGAACAAATATTCACCATAAGTCATACATAAATCGATGATCTGTAAATATATTTAACATAGCTCACAAATAAAACTACAATTTGAACAAATGTAGAAAGAATTGTGAGCAAATGTTCAGAAATCCCTAACATTTACAACTGTGGAATGTGCATTTGCGCATTCAAAAAGTGCATGTGGATCTGTATTCCACCTGTCGATGTATTACAATCCACAAATGTGGCTTCAGATGAGAGTCGGCTATCTCTATTGATTGTGATAATCTTTGTGTCAAGTGAAGCAAAGTGTCTCATTCAGCCATAATAAAGAACAACTTTATGAAATGTGAGTATAACCTTTATTTATGTCCAAATGTTCAACAAATTACTTTAATATGAATGTTAAATTCGACCATTGGGGAATGTGTGCTTTCGACATCAGCCCACTAGTCAAGCGTTGGACACTACCGATAGCTAGCAGGTGATCTCGTCAACTGTTTAGACCAGGGATGGCAAACTCATTTTAGCTCAGGGGCCACATGGAGGAAAATCTATTCCCAAGTGGGCCGGACCGGAAAAATCATGGTATATATAACTTAAAAACAACAACTTCAGATTGTTTTCTTTGTTTTAATACGATCAACATACAACATAAAGCTGGAGCCTGAGGACAGTGTGTCCAAAATAGTACAAGCACAACATCACTATTAATCATAAAACTGTCACGAACAGAAGAGGACCCAAGAGCGCAAGTTCAAATTCAGAGTTCTTTATTCAAGGTTACAGGCGGGAAGAGGAGTCCCAGGGGTGTCAGGGGTCTTTCAGGGTCCTCCTGTGGGTACCTGTGCTCCGGGGGTCACCAAATGTCCGGGGGTGTCCAGTCCAAGTGCTTAGTGTGTGTGTTCCCCAGTGATGGAGCGGCGTATCGGGCTGAGGGTGGTGAAACGTCTGGGCACGCTCATCTGGTGGTCGGAGACCTGGGGGAACACACACACACAACAGCAATATGAATGGCAGGCAGAAGTACAGATCAGGGCTGGGCAAATATCGTGGTGAGAGACAGAAGGCAGAAACGAGTTACCGGAGGGGCTGAAGATCGGAGAGTAGTCGAGGTCCAGAAGGCAGGTTGGGATAGACGGGGCAGTAGAACAAGGAGGCAGTCAAGAAAGGATCGGTATCACAAACAGGAGTCAGAGCGCAGACAGGCAGGATACTGGTCCGGGTTTGAAGACGATCTGACAGGGCTTGGCTGAAAAACAGGGCTTGATATACTGGGAGAGGTAGTGGGGAAATGCAGTTCAGCTGGCAGAGTAATTAGAACAGAGTGAGGCAAGGTGAGGATGGTGAGTGGGAAATGCAGTGCAGCTGGCCAGGTAACAAGAGCAGAGCAGGGCAGGTGGAGCTAGTTAGGCTGAGTAGAGAGAGGGAGGTGAGCAGAGTGGAAGATAATTGAATGCAATTAATGTTGCTACCAGGGAGAGAGAGTGCTCATGACAGGACCCCCTCCAAGGGACGGCCCCAGAAGTCCCAAGAACAACATCATGCCGGGAGGGTGGAGGGGAGCAGGCGGCGGGTCAGAACTCCTCCGAGCGGTCCGAGTGAATCTCCTCATCCTCAGAAGGAGCTGGAGGGTCACGGTCGGGAGACAGGACAGGCACTGAGACAGGAGCAGGGGCGGGCCGGACGGCTAGGAACCCCTCTTGGACGGCCCCTACGGATTGCAGGCTGATCAGGATGTAGTCGGTGGAAGTCAGTGATAAGGGTCCGGTCCACTATCCTCCTGGCCGGGATCCAGGTCCTCTCCTCTGGACCATATCCCTCCCAATCAACGAGGTACTGGAGACCCCTACCCCTTCGCCTAGAGCGGAGCAGCCGCCGGACGGTGAAGACAGGACCGCCATCTACGAGGCGCGGAGGAGGTGGCGCCGGAGCTGCAGGGACCAGGGGACTTTCATGGACCGGCTTGACCTTGGAGACGTGGAAGGTGGGGTGGACCCGCATGGAAGCGGGCAACTGAAGTCGGACCGCCGTTGGACTGATGACTTTCTGCACAGGAAAAGGACCAATGAAGCGAGGGGCCAGCTTTCGTGATACAACCCGCAGCGGCAGATCCCGGGCAGACAGCCAGACCTTCTGACCAACCCGGTAAGTAGGTGCTGGGGTCCTCCGTCGGTTGGCACCGACGGGCGTAGCTGGTTCCAGACTTCAGGAGCACAGTGCGAGCCTGGGCCCAGAGTGCGGCGGCAGCGGCGGGCATACGCAAGAGCAGACGGACAGGTGGCATCCGCCTCCTGGCTGGCAAACAGTGGAGGTTGATACCCGTAGACACACTGAAAGGGGGGAGAGCCCGGTGGAGGAACTGGTGAGTGAATTATGGGCATATTCCACCCAGAGCAGGTGTTGAGCCCAGGCCCGGGGATTTTGGGAAGCCACACACCTCAGTGCCTTCTCCAGCTCCTGGTTCATGCGTTCAGTCTGGCCGTTTGACTGCGGGTGGAATCCAGACGATAGGCTGGCGGTGGCCCCAAGGAGATGACAGAACTCCTTCCAAAAGGTTGCTGAGAATTGCGGGCCCCGGTCTGACACTATATCCTGGGGTAGGCCATGGATACGAAACACATGTTCCAGGACCACCTGGGAGGTCTCTTTAGCAGAGGGTAGTTTGGGAAGGGGCACGAAGTGGGTCATCTTACTAAAGCGGTCAACAATGGTAAGGATGACTGTGTGTCCGTCAGAGGGCGGAAGGCCCGTAACAAAGTCCAGTGAAACGTGGGACCAGGGCCTCTTGGGTATGAGTAGGGGTTGCAGCAACCCAGCAGGAGGCTGGTTGGGAGTCTTGTTTCGGTTACAAGTGGGACAAGCTCGGATGAATTCTCGGACATCCCGTCTCATCCCCGCCACCAGAACCGCTGGCGGACCAGATGAAGGGTGCGAGTGATGCCGGGATGACAGGCCAGACGGGATTCGTGCCCCCACCGAATCACAGGTGACCTGAGATTTGCTGGAACAAACAGACGGTTGGGGGGCGCTGGTGCTTGGACCTGGCTGGTCCCGAAGAGCCTCCATGACCTGCTTCTCGATCTCCCAGGTGAGGGCCGCTACGACCAAGTGGCTGGGAAGAATGGGAGCTGTCATGGCGGTGGTCTCGTCCTTCTGAAACATCCGGGAAAGAGCATCAGGTTTGATGTTGCGAGATCCCGGGCGGTAGGAGAGCGTGAAATTGAAGCGCGTAAAGAACAGAGACCACCGCTGTTGACGGGAGTTCAGCCTCCTGGCTGTTTGGATATACTCCAGGTTCTTGTGGTCTGTCCACACTACGAATGGTTCCTTTGACCCCTCTAACCAGTGCCGCCATTCTTCAAGGGCGAGCTTGACAGCCAACAGCTCGCGGTTCCCAATGTCGTAGTTGCATTCGGCAGGGGTTAGCCGACGGGAGTAGAAGGCACAGGGGTGCATCTTGCCATCCTCAGCTGCTCTTTGAGAAAGCACTGCACCCACTCCCACGTCCGAAGCATCTACCTCCACCACAAACTGCCTTGCTGCATCTGGCATCTGGAGGATGGGAGCAGAAGTGAAACATGTCTTGAGGATATTGAAGGCCTTATCAGCAGCTGATGTCCATTGGTACGGTTGTTTAGTGCTGGTTAGCGCCGTGAGGGGTGCAGCCACTGTGCTATAGTTTCTGATGAATCTCCTATAAAAGTTGGCAAAGCCCAGGAACTGTTGCAACTTCTTCCGAGACTCAGGAACTGGCCAGGAAGTGACAGCCGACACCTTCGTGAGATCCATCTGAATGCTGCCCTCGGTCACCACATACCCCAGGAATGAAACGGTCTTGGCATGGAACTCGCACTTCTCTGCCTTCACGAAAAGAGAGTTCTCCAGCAGGCGGCGCAGGACCAACCGGACGTGGTGCGTGTGTTCTGACAGAGTCTTTGAGAATATTAAAATATCGTCAAGGTACACAAATACGAACGTATTTAGCATGTCCCTGAGGATATCATTCACTAGGGCTTGAAAAACTGCTGGGGCATTGGTGAGGCCGAAGGGCATGACGAGATATTCATAGTGGCCGGTTGGTGTGTTGAACGCTGTCTTCCATTCGTCTCCCTCCCTCATCCGCACCAGATGGTAGGCATTGCGAAGGTCCAGCTTAGTGAATACAGTGGCTCCCTGCAGCAGTTCGAAGGCAGACGAAAGTAAGGGCAGTGGGTAGCGATTCTTAACCGTGATGTCGTTCAGACCCCGGTAATCTATGCATGGACGAAGAGAACCGTCCTTCTTGCCGACAAAGAAGAATCCCGCTCCTGCGGGGGAAGACGACGGTCTAATTATCCCGGAGGCAAGAGAGTCATTAATGTAGTCCTCCATGGCCTTTCTTTCCGGGGCTGACAGTGAATACAGACGACCCTTGGGAGGTGCTGTGCCAGGCAGGAGATCAATCGCGCAGTCATAGGGTCTGTGTGGGGGTAGAGATGTCGCCTTGGATTTGTTGAACACCTCTTTCAGGCTGTGGTAACAGGCCGGAACATTGGATATGTCGGAGGTAGCGCTAGATCCTTCCCCGGTGAACGGGCAGGGTGGCCCCCCTTAAACAGGTCTGGTGACAACTCCTTCCCCACTCACGGACTGTTCCTGTCTCCCAGTCGATGTGGGGGTTGTGCTGACGGAGCCACGGGTATCCAAGAATGAGTGGTTGGCCAGGTGAGTGTAGGAGGTGAAACTGGATGGACTCCTGGTGGTTTCCTGACAGCAGGATTGTCACAGGGGCGGAGATATGAGTGACAGTGCCAAGATGATGCCCATCCAGGGCTCGTGCAGGAATGGGTTGTGTCAGTTGATGATGGTTCACGCCCAGTTGCTGTGCAAGCTCAGGGTCCATGATGTTTGCTTCGGCTCCGGAATCCACAAGGGCGGCCAATGTATGAGTCTTGTCAGAAAGCTGAAGGCGGAGATGAAGCAGGGTCTTTCGGATGGAGGGAGACTGAAGGCTTGTTGAGCTCACCCGGATCTCCCCTACACCTGGTGAGCTGCGGCTTTTGCCGGACAAGTAGCGACACGGTGATTCTCGCCACCACAGTAGAGGCAAAGGTTGGAGCTTAGACGGCGCCGACGCTCCTCGGGAGTCAGAGAGGCACGGCCAATCTCCATGGGCTCAGGCTGATTGAGTTGGCTATGGGACTTGACAGGCAGGGGCTGGACAGAAGCGGTATCGACCCGAGTACGGATGGCAGGTTGACTGAGACGGCCCTTCTCCCTCCTCCGGGTCTGTATACGGCGGTCAATGCGAACGGCAAGGTCAATGGCGGCATCAAGCGTTGAGGGCGGGTCATGGGAAACAAGCTCGTCCCTGATATAGTCCGCCAGGCTATGGAGGAAGGCTTGCACCAGTGCCTCTGGGTTAAACGAGCTTTGACTGGCCAGGGTACGAAAGTCAATGGAGAAGTCTGCCACTGTCCGATTGCCCTGACGGATGGTGAGCAGAGCTTGTGACGCTTCGGCTGTTGGCGAGCCTAGGTCAAAGACCTTTAACATCTCCTCCTCAAAGGCACTGAAGGAGGCACAGGCTGGGGTTTGCCGGTCGAATTCCGCCGTTCCCACAACCGAGCTCGACCGGTGAGATGTGTGATGACATACCCCACCTTGGCTCCCTCTGTTGAGAAAGTCCTGGGCTGTAGTGCAAACTGGATACGGCAGCTGCTCAAGAATGGTCTTACTTGCTTCTGGTTGCCATCAAAACGTTCCGGGTTCCCAATCCTTGGTTCAGGAGCGTGGGGATCTGGTGGCAGCACTGCCGGGCCTGCAGCATTGGGACCTCCAGCGGAGGGATGAAGGAGTATCGGTGGTACAGGAACAAAAGGACCAGGGGGGGGTGCAGGTGGAGTAGCCGGGCTTGAGAGTAATTGCAGGGCTTGGGCTAGCTGTTGTTGCTGCAGTTGGAACTGTTGTTGCTGCTGGTTGAATAGCTGGAGAAGGGAAGCGATGTCGCCAGCCATCCGATTTATGTCTCCCCTCAGAGCGTTCCAGTCGCTGTAGGGCAGTCCTCTCTGGCTCTTCCTCCATCGTGGTCAGGGAGTGCGCTGGGTCCATGATGGTCAGATCGTTCTGTCACGAACAGAAGAGGACCCAAGAGCGCAAGTTCAAATTCAGAGTTCTTTATTCAAGGTTACAGGCGGGAAGAGGAGTCCCAGGGGTGTCAGGGGTCTTTCAGGGTCCTCCTGTGGGTACCTGTGCTCCGGGGGTCACCAAATGTCCGGGGGTGTCCAGTCCAAGTGCTTAGTGTGTGTGTTCCCCAGTGATGGAGCGGCGTATCGGGCTGAGGGTGGTGAAAACGTCTGGGCACGCTCATCTGGTGGTCGGAGACCTGGGGGAACACACACACACAACAGCAATATGAATGGCAGGCAGAAGTACAGATCAGGGCTGGGCAAATATCGTGGTGAGAGACAGAAGGCAGAAACGAGTTACCGGAGGGGCTGAAGATCGGAGAGTAGTCGAGGTCCAGAAGGCAGGTTGGGATAGACGGGGCAGTAGAACAAGGAGGCAGTCAAGAAAGGATCGGTATCACAAACAGGAGTCAGAGCGCAGACAGGCAGGATACTGGTCCGGGTTTGAAGACGATCTGACAGGGCTTGGCTGAAAAACAGGGCTTGATATACTGGGAGAGGTAGTGGGGAAATGCAGTTCAGCTGGCAGAGTAATTAGAACAGAGTGAGGCAAGGTGAGGATGGTGAGTGGGAAATGCAGTGCAGCTGGCCAGGTAACAAGAGCAGAGCAGGGCAGGTGGAGCTAGTTAGGCTGAGTAGAGAGAGGGAGGTGAGCAGAGTGGAAGATAATTGAATGCAATTAATGTTGCTACCAGGGAGAGAGAGTGCTCATGACAAAAACACGTCAAGTTTATTTGAAAATTCTAAAGAAAAAGAACACACAAACACACAATGCCTCAGTGATTAACAGAACTGTTTCACAGATCACAGAACTATATCAGGGTGTCATTTCTCAGGCAGAAATGTAGATAAAAATAATGAAATCCTGTTCCCCAAACAAGTGCAAGAACCACAGAGTCAAGAATAGGTTAAATATACAAATAAAATAAAATCAATTAAAAACAATAGCACATCAACATAAAAACATATAAACATAAAGCTGGAGCCTGAGGACAGTGTCCAAAAGCACAACATCACTATTAATCATAAAACACCTCAAGTTATTTGAAAGTTCTGAGGACAAAGAACACACAAACACACAATGCCTCAGTGATTAACAGAACTGTTTCACAGATCACAGAACTATATCAGGGTGTCATTTCTCAGGCAGAAATGTAGATAAAAATAATGAAATCCTGTTCCCCAAACAAGTGCAAGAACCACAGAGTCAAGAATAGGTTAAATATACAAATAAAATAAAATCAATTAAAAACAATAGCACATCAACATAAAAACATCAACATAAATCTGAAAGCGTTGCTCAAACTCCCGTAACAGTCCCGTTATTTTATCTTTGAACCGCTTCATGTCTGCCACATGTTGGGTCGCGCACACATTTTTCAGACAGGGGAAGTGAGCTGCATCACCACCGGCAAGTTGCGTCTCCCACAATGACAGCTTCAACTTGAAAGAACGTATGCTGTCATAATACTGCGTGACAACTTTGTTGCGCCCTTGCAGCTGTTTGTTCAAGTTATTCAGGTGCTCTGTAACATCCACCATAAATGCAAGGTCCTGCATCCATTCTGCAGAATGAAATTCTAACACTGGTTTGCCCTTTTCTTCCATGAACTGTTCAATTTCTTCTCGTAAATCAAAGAAACACCTCAGCACAACACCTCGGCTTAACCATCTTACCTCAGTGTGGTATGGCAGGCCATAGATGTGGTCTTTCTCTCTGAGAAGGCTGTCAAACTGACGGTGATTCAGGCTTCTGGATCGGATGAAATTAACAGTTTGGATGACCACCTTCATGACGTTATCCATCTTTAATGACTTGCAACACAAAGCCTCCTGGTGCAAAATACAGTGAAAAGTCAAAAATCACGTCCTCCATTTGCAGATTGCACTTTCTCTCTGAACTTTGTCACAACGCCTGCTTTTTTCCCGATCATTGAGGGCGCACCATCTGTAGCCAGGCTGACAGCGCGGGACCAGTCCACTCCGACCCTGTCCAGCGCGCCCGACGAGTGCGGTAAAAAATATCAGCTGCTGTCGTTGTATCTGTCATCGGCACCAACTCCACGAACTCCTCGGTTACGGTCAATGTGTCATCAACTCCGCGGATGAAAATGGCCAGTTGTGCAACATCTGTAATGTCCGTGCTTTCATCAATTGCAACCGAAAACGCAATAAATGACTTTACTTTTTGCTTCAACTGGCTGTCCAAATCCACTGAAAGATCGGAAATCCTGTCTGCAACTGTGTTTCTTGTCAGGCTGATATTTGCAAAAAGCCTGCCGCTTTTCAGGGCACACAATCTCCGCTGCCTTCATCATGCATGTTTTTACAAATTCACCCTCACTAAATGGTTTTGAAGCCACTGCGATTTCATTAGCAATGAGGTAGCTAGCTTTCACTGCAGCGTCACTGATGTCTCGGCTGTGAGTAAACACAGACTGCTGTTTCTTCAGACCCGCCAACAGTTCATTCACCTTCTCTCATCTCCGCTGTCCTTGAAAGTTGTCATATTTGTCGGCATGAAGACTCACATAGTGGCGACGAAGGTTATATTCTTTCAGCACTGCAACATGCTCTGAACACACCAAACAAACAGCTTTCCCATTCAATTCCGTGAATAAATAGGATGACCATTTTTCTTGGAACACTCTGCACTCTGCGTCCACTTTTCTCTTTTTTGACAGAGACATATTGGGGCAATGAGGGTGCCAAAGCACATAATGTTAAAAGTAGAAGCTGTAATAAATATTGCGGGCAAAACAAAGTAGCTCATTGGCTGCACGTGCTTGACCTACTTGCTCTGCCCCGGTATAAACAGTTTGCTTGCTTAACACAATTGCTATTGCGCCATCCAGTGGACGCAATTGGAACAGCAGTTTATTTTATTGAAAAATTGCAGCGCATTTTTATACTTTACAAAAAAAATTTTTTTTTTTTTTTTTCTAATCATCTCGCGGGCCGGATTAAACCCGTTTGCGGGCCTGATCCGGCCCGCGGGCCGTACGTTTGACACCCCTGGTTTAGACGAACAACCAATGTTAAACTAACGTTTTAACTAGTTAATTGTTAATTCAGGAATGTGTAAATTGTGAAGAACCGCTCAGTTTTAAAGTCTTGAATTGGTGATCTAGCTAGCCAGCTAATGAGAAATGTTGCAAATCCTATTTTTCAATATTGTTTCTTTCAGGGACTAAACAGGGCAATTGATGCTTTGGCAGAACAAATCACTCTTTCCAGACTGGTGTGGAGGTAAGAAATTGTGACATTATCTGATAAAAAACGTTAGAAATTCAGCTTTTCTGCTCCATGTAGGCTTGCTTGCTAGCTAGCCAAGTCATTTGTTGTGCATCCTTAGCTACATTTATTAATATATAGTTTCCTAGTCAATACATGCATTCCATGTCTGATTACTGTCAGTTCAATCCCTCTCTGTATTGTGTTGCAGTGTTGGGTTGAGGGGCAGTTAAATAAAAGGCTAAATGATTCTACTCATACTGTAAAAAATTATTAACCTGACAATAACGTGAGGGTTTAATTGTGTAACAATGCACAGGTCATGTTATGATGATGGTTCAAGATAATCTAAAAATTGTTATGAATAAAATGTTTTAAATAATTATTTATTTATTTCACCTTTATTTAACCAGGTGAGCCAGTTGAGAACAAGTTCACATATACAACTGCGACCTGTCCAAGATAAAGCAAAGCAGTGCGATAAAAACAGCAACACAGAGATGCATATGGGGTAAACAAAACATAAAGTCAAAAATATAACAGAAAATATATATACAGTGTGTGCGAATGTAGTAAGTTATGGAGGTAAGGCAATAAATATATATGCCATAGTGCAAAAATAGTTACAATTTCGTAATGATAGATGTGCAAAAGATGATGTGCAAATAGAGATACTGGGGTGCAAATTAGCAAAATAAATAACAATATGGGGATGAGGTATTTGGGTGGGCTGATTTCAGAATGGCTGTGTACAGGTGCAGTGATCGGTAAACTGCTCTGACAACTGACGCTTAAAGTTAATGAGGGAGATAAGAGTCTCCAGCTTCAGAGATTTTTGCAGTTCGTTCCAATCATTAGCAGCAGAGAACTGGAAGGAATGGCGGCCAAAGGAGGTGTTGGCTTTGGGGATGACCAGTGAGATATACCTGCTGGAGTGCAGACTACGGGTGGGTGTTGCTATGGTGACCAGTGAGCTAAGATAAGACAGGGATTTGCCTAGCAGTGATTTATAGATGACCTGGAGCCAGTGGGTTTGGCGACGAATATGTAGTGAGGGCCAGCCAACAAGAGCATACAGGTCACAATGGTGGGTAGTATATGGGGCTTTGGTGACAAAACGGATGGCACTGTGATAGACTACATTCAATTTGCTGAGTAGAGTGTTGGAGGCTATTTTGTAAATGACATCGCCAAAGTCAAAGATCGGTAGGATAGTCCGTTTTACGAGGGCATGTTTGGCAGCATGAGTGAAGGAGGTTTTGTTCCGATTCTAGATCTAACTTTTGATTGGAGATGCTTAATGTGAGTCTGGAAGGAGAGTTTACAGTCTAACCAGACACCTAGGTATTTCTAGTTGTCCACATACTCTAGGTCAGACCCGCCGAGAGTAGTGAATCTAGTCGGGTGGGCGGGTGCAAGCAGCATTCGGTTGAAGAGCATGCATGTAGTTTTACTAGTGTTTAAAGAGCAGTTGGAGGCTACGGAAGGAGTGTTGTATGGCGTTGAAGCTCGTTTGGAGGTTTGTTAACACAGTGTCCAATGAAGGGCCAGATGTATACAAAATGGTGTTGTCCGCATAGAGGTGGATCCGAGCGTCACCAGCAGCAAGAGCGACATCATTGATATACACAGAGAATAGAGTCGGCCTGATAATTGAACCCTGTGGCACCCCCATAGAGACGGCCAGAGGTCCAGACAACAGGCTTTCCGATTTGACACATTAAACTCTACCTGAGAAGTAGTTGGTGAACCAGGCGAGGCAGTCATTAGAGAAACCAAGGCTATTTAGTCTTCCAATAAGAATGCGGTGGTTGACAGAGTCGAAAGCCTTGGCCAGGTCGATGAAGACGGCTGCGCAGTGTTGTCTTTTATCGATTGTGGTTATAATATCGTTTAGGACCTTGAGCGTGGCTGAGGTGCACCCATGACCAGCTCGGAAACTGGGTTGCATAGCGGAGAAGGTACGGTGGGATTCGAAATGGTCGGTGATCTGTTTGTTAACTTGGCTTTCAAATACTTTCGAAAGGCAGGGCAGGATGGATATAGGTCTGTAACAGTTTGGATCTAGAGTGTCACCCCCTTTGAAGAGGGGGATGACCGCAGCAGCTTTCCAATCTCTGGGGATCTCAGACGTTATGAAAGAGAGGTTGAACAGGCTAGTAATAGGGGTTGTGACAATTTCGGCGGCTAATTTTAGAAATAAAAGGTCCAGATTGTCTAGCCCAGCTGATTTGTAGGGGTCCAGATTTTTCAGCGGAGGGTGCAGAGCTGGTGGCCGGGGTAGTGGTAGCCAGGTGGAATGCATGGCCAGCAGTAGCAAAATGCTTGTTGAAATTCTCGATTATTGTAGATTTATTGGTGTTGACAGTGTTTCCTAGCCTCAGTGCAGTGGGCAGTTGGGAGGAGGTGCTCTTATTTTCCATGGACTTTACAGTGTCCCAAATATTTTTGGAGTTAGTTCTACAGTATGCAAATTTTTGTTTGAAAAAGCTAGCCTTTGCTTTCCTAACTGATTGTGTATATTGGTTCCTGACTTCCCTGAAAAGTTGAATATCGCGGGGGCTGTTTGATGCTAATGCAGTACGCCACAGGATGTTTTTGTGCTGGTCAAGGGCAGTCAAGTCTGAGGAGAACCAGGGGCTATATCTGTTCTTAGTTCTGCATTTTTTGAATGGGGCATGCTTATTTAAGATTGAGAGGAAAGCACTTTTAAAGAACAACCAGGCATCCTCTACTGACGGAATGAGGTCAATATCCATCCAGGATACCCGGGCCAGGTCAATTAGAAAGGCCTGCTCGCTAAAGTGTTTTAGGGAGCGTTTGACAGTGATGAGGGGTGGTCGTTTGACCGCGGACCCATTACGGACGTAGGCAATAAGGCAGCGATCGCTGAGATCCTGGTTGAAGACAGCGGAGGTGTATTTACTTTTACGTAATTTAGCAGACGCTCTTATCCAGAGCGACTTACAGTAAGTGAGTGCATACATTATTTTTTTAATACTGGCCCCCCGTGGGAATCGAACCCACAACCCTGGCGTTGCAAACGCCATGCTCTACCAACTGAGCTACATCCCTGCCGGCCATTCCCTCCCCTACCATGGACGACGCTGGGCTAATTGCGCGCCGCCGCCTGGGTCTCCCGGTCGCGGCTGGCTACGACAGAACCTGGATTCGAACCAGGATCTCTAGTGGCACAGCTAGCACTGCGCCACTCGGAAGTTTAGAGGGTAAATTTGTCAGGATGATATCTATGAGGGTGCCCATGTTTACAGATTTAGGGTTGTACCTGGTAGGTTGGTTGATAATTTGTGTGAGATTGAGGGCATCTAGTTTAGATTTTAGGTTGGCCGGGGTGTTAAGCATATCCCAGTTTAGGTCACCAAGCAGTATGAACTCTGAGGATAGATGGGGGGCAATCAGTTCACATATGGTGTCCAGGGCACAGCTCGGGGCTGAGGGGGGTCTGTAGCAAGCGGCAACAGTGAGAGACTTATTTCTGGAAAGGTGGATTTTTAGAAGTAGAAGCTCAAACTGTTTGGGCACAGACCTGGATAGTACGATAGAGCTCTGCAGGCTATCTCTACAGTAGATTGCAACCCCACCCCCTTTGGCAGTTCTATCGAGACGGAAAATGTTGTAGTTGGGGATGGACATTTCAGAATTTTTGGTGGCCTTCCTAAGCCAGGATTCAGACACTGTTAGAACATCAGGGTTGGCGGAGTGTGCTAACGCAGTGAATAACTCAAACGTAGGGAGGAGGCTTCGGATGTTAACGTGCAAGAAACCAAGGCTTTAACGGTTACAGAAGTCAACAAATGATAACGCCTGGGGAGTAGGAGTGATACTGGGGGCTACAGGGCCTGGGTTAACCTCTACATCACCAGAGGAACAGAGGAGGAGTAGAATAAGGATATGGCTAAAGGCTTTAAGTACTAGTCTTCTAGTGCGTTGGGTACAGAGAAAAAAAGGGGCAGATTTCCGGGCGTTGTAGAATAGATTCAGGGCATTATGTACAGACAAGGATATGGAAGGATATGAGTACAGTGGAGTTAAACCTAAGCGTTGGGTAACGATGAAAGAGATAGCATCACTGGAGGCACCGATTGAGTCTGTCTCCGCGTGTATGGGGGGTGGGACAAAGGAGCTATCTAAGTCAGGTTGAGCTGGGCGGGGGGATCTACAGTGAAATAGTACAATAAGAAATAACCGAAACAGCAATAAGCAAGGCATATTGACATGGGAGAGAGGCATAAAGCAATCACAGGTGTTATTCGAGAGAGCTAAGACAACAGCTGGTAATGGCGACAAAGTTTGGGCTGAGGCTAAACATAAACAGGATGCGGTACCGTAAAAAGGAACAGTCCAGCAGGCATCAGCTGTATAGCTGAGTTATCATAAGGTCCGGTGAACAGCAATAGGAGAGTTCGGAGGTAGTTTGGGGGATCCTACAGCACTGGCGAGCAAGAGGCCACGGCTTGCGTGTGCTAGCGGGCCGGGGCTAGCAGATGGATCTTCGTGGTCGACGTCGTAACGGGAAGCCTGTTGAAACCACATCAGATGATTTCGTCGGTAGACTAGTCGTGTTGGATCGGCGGGGCTCCGTGTCAACACTAGGAGGTCCCGTCCGGTAGACAGAGAGGTAGATAGCCGGGATATGGGCTCGAGACTAGCTCAAGGCTAACTGGTGCTTGCTTCGGGGGCAGCGGTGATTAGCCAACAGCAACATCCATCCGGTTGCGGCTAGCTAGTTGCGATCCGGTGTTAATGTCCAGTGATTCAGTTATTCCGGCAGAAAATCTGATGTTCTGGGTGAAAACCGCTAACGGTGGCTAATAGCAAGTAGCTAGTTAGCTGGCTAGCTAGTTTCAACTGGAGATTCTAGATAAAAGGTAAGTCAATAATAGAATCCGTTCCACATTGAGTGAGGCGGGTTGCAGGAAAGTATATTTTGTAGAAGGATGAAAAGTGTGAAAGGGAAATAAGTACGAAAAATACAAAAAACAAGCTATTTACACGGACACACAACAAAGAACATGACCGCACTGCTACGCCATCTTGGATACAGGACCAATTAAAAGTAAACCTGTGACAACTTGATCAAGCTTATGAATATGTAAAACTGCATAATGATGGCACATTGAAGTGCAGAAACAATACATATGCCAATTCACACACATTGACACACCCTGTCATCCCATTCACACACACACACAGGGGAGTTAAAAAGTTGTCAGGAAAAGCAACCGGGTGCTATTGGCTTGGGTTCCAGCATGTGGTCCTCTTGCCTCCTTTTATCGAGTGACTCCTGTTTATAAGCCTGATCAAATAGCTTAATAAGATGCTATTTCAAATGTCTTGTTCTGTGTAACACGTAGTGTGTGCTGCCCAGTTGACATCTAACTCACTATTATTCTATTCCTACTGTTCCCACAGAGCTGTCCATTCTGAGTCAGCCTAGAACCATGACCCCGCTTGGCAGGTTTTACAACTGACCAGCTGCTTTTGGACCCTACTGCAACTCCCCACTAGTCAAGCTCCTGTTTCTTTCAGGTTCCTCCTGAGTTGTTTGATCTGACTGCTGACTCAGCCAAGGACCTATGCAGTGTTTCCCAAACTGCTGGGGAACCAAAGGGGTGGACATTTGGGTTTTTGCCCTAGCACGGCTACACAACTGATTCAAATAATCAACTCATAATCAAGATTTGATCATTTCAATCAGCTGTGTAATGAAGTCCAAAACTAAATGTGTGTGATGACGTAGTGTACACAACATTTCCTTTTCCGCTTAAGTTTTCATGTACCGAACAAAAATCTCAAGTTCAATGTGTTGCCATTGCATTTTCAACTCTAATTATAGTTTTGTCACAAAATCTGTTTCGTTAAATAGCTGTGAGTATTTGTGAAAACTTTTTATATATTCACAGATTATGATTTAATTTGTGAAATATTTTTACAAATTCACAGATTATGGTTTAATTTGTGAAATATTTATTTACATTTACATTTTAGACATTTAGCAGACGCTCTTATCCAGAGCGACTTACAGTTAGTGCAAACATTACTTCTTTTTTTTATACCCCCCGTGGGAATCGAAGCTCTACGAACTGAGCTACATCCCCTGTCGGCCATTCCCTCCCCTACCCTAGACGATGCTCCCGGTCGCGGCCGGCTACGACAGAGCCTGGATTCAAGCCAGGATCTCTAGTGGCACAGCTAGCACTGCGATGCAGTGCCTTAGACCACTGCGCCACTCGGGAGTATGGTTTTACTTACGAAATATTTGAATATATTCACAGATCATAGTTTTATTTGTGAGTTATTTGAACATATGCACAGATTGTGGTAGACATATTTGCAGAATAAAGAAACTAATCTCACTCCATAAAAAACCTTGCATTTAGGATGAAAAAACCTTGTGGGCTGAGGATCCTGAGAGCAAGGGGGAAGGTGTGGGGAAGGTGTGTTCTCTGCCCGAACCTGCTCCGGCAGTTGTCCAAACTCGCAGAGGCAATGAAGCCTGAAATACAAGGTTTTCTGGACAGATGCAGTGCAACGATGCGTTCAACACTAAGTAAGTAGTCTTCTCAAGAGTTGTCTTCAGGAAGGGGCCATAGATAACAGAGCGAGTTACGACTATGACACTGTTATTTTACCCACACGTTTTTGTTGTTACCTACACTTCACTTGTAATTTTTGGAACACGTTTTAAGCAGCAACCAAACCCTGTACTTCCAATGCCAACAATCGCAATCATGGGTTTGACCAACAGACGGGGCTATTCTGTTGTCGGCTGTGAATGCTAGTACATGTTCAAATAAAACCTTGTAAAAAATGTTATGAATTTGAGCTCACCTCTAAAGGGTTACATCATGGAGTTTGACACTCTTGAGATGCATAATGACATGCTCGACCTATATTCGACCTTACTTCAGTGGAATGTGTCAATTCCTCAGGAGGAAACATACAGTAATATAATATGTTAATAAGAGAATGAAAAACAGCTTCTATCTCAAGGCCATCAGACTGTTAAATAGACATCACTAGAACATTAGAGGCTGCTGCTGCCTATTGAAATCACTGGCCATTTTAAGAAATGGAACACTAGTCACTTTAATAATGTTTACATATCTTGCACTACTCATCTCATATGTATATACTGTATTATATTATTTTGTATCTTAGTCCATGCCGCTCTGTCATTGCTTGTCCATATATGTATATATTCTGAAATTCCATTCCTTACTAGATTTGTGTGTATTGGGTATATGTTGTGAAATTGTTAGATATTACTTATTAGATATTACTGCACTGTCGGAGCTAGAAGCACAAGCATTTCACTACACCCGCAATAACATCTGCTAAACACGTGTAAGTGACAAATAAAATTTGATTTGATACTGTTAAATGTCTGCGCAAATTTTAATGATAATAATAACAGTAATAATATCCTAATTATATTGTTAGGCTTATTATTATTATTATTACTATTGTTAACATTGTTGTTGCCATTATTATTATTTTATGAAATGTAGCCTACATGTTCTCATTTAACACACATACCTTTCCATTAATATCTATTCCACTTGCTTTATAACATAGCAATAGAAAGTTTCACACCAAGCAATACAAGTCATCCTGTGATCTTTGCTGATATTTTTTTTTACATTTTACTGTATAGGTCATGTTGTCATTTCAAGTGGCACGGCCAGAGAACGAAAGGCAACTTCAACGAAGAATCCTCTCTTGATAAGACTTCTCTGAAATAGGCTACAGTAGGGCCTTCACACAGTACTGTATTTTCAAAATCGTGGGTGGAGATTTCAGTGAAGTCACTGCCCCCAAGTATGTTGATTGACGTTACCCAATGGCTCCTCCCTGAAAGTTTTTTTCTTCGTTTTCCAGTGTAGTGCGTTGATTTCATACCAAAGTCATACCTAACATTCCAGTTACACTGTCAAACCAGGATAAATATTATTGAAAAAGATAATGCGCCCAAAAATTAAGTATCAAAATTAGTAAGTTACCTTCGCTTTTGTTAGGAGGGGTGATTACCAAATAAAGGTGAGTAACCATTAATTTGTTCCCTTTGTTTAAGAGCTTTCGGTGAAGTTTTCATGCGGCTCTCGGTGAAGTTTTCAGATCATTGTCATTTTTTGCATTTTTCCGTGGAACTCCCTGCGTTGAGAGGGAAGAAAAGAATAACGGATTGATCGCCTATCTTGTGTGTGACTTTCTCTGTGTGCAGGACATCTTTGCTAAGCTTTTAACTATATTGACTATACTCATTGACAATAATAAGCCAGTAGTATTGCTTCTTTGTCATTACTATGGGACAACGACCATGTTTCCTTTCTTTTTCATACAGCTGCTTGGATCTGGAGCACTTTCCTCTAAACTTGTTCTCCAGAAGAATCAAGTGGTTTAATACCCGAGAATTGACAGACAGAGAAAGGCAAATTGGAGGAATACATAAGTCGACATTTTACGCGCTGTTTTGCTGCGCCCCGTAGGTAAGTGAATCACCGAATTTGGTAACATCGTGTCCAAGGAAAGATACCAAATACGAGCCTTCCAACCAATTTATATAAGTTTAGATTTAAGTAGGTTTTTTAAAAAAAACATTTATTTCATCTTATTCTTTATTATATTACAGTAATCTATTCTGTTATGTGTTCAGTGGATGTTTACCGTTTTTTGTTTTAACAGAAAATGGCAACACTGACAAAACAAATCTGTTTCCAGCAGTTTCATGCGAAACAGATACACTGTTGATCTTGCTACAATTTGACATGGTCGTTTATGCGTATTAATATATGTATAAATACAATAGAGAAAACATAAAGCTATCATAACTTAATCATAACGTTAGTACACACACCAGAGCAGCCTCTATACATACACACTGTTGTTTACCAAATGTTCAGATTTACTTAGGACACTTGTAAATTCCGTGTTTTTCTTGTCCAATCAGTCCTCTGACTGTTTATCTTCATCACAGGGAAAACATTAATTGTCTGTTTTTATTTGACTTTAGTATTTTTTTTATTTTTTTATTTTTTATTTATTTATTTATTTTTTGGGGGGGGGGATATGTCATAATGAATGTTGTATTATTCATTTGTGTGTATCCCTTACTGAATAATAGTTCAACAGCCAAATTAGTACTGATTTTTAATCAACAATTTTCGCATTAGCCTACTATTTAAACAAAACCTGATTCCTTCCAACATTTTCTTTCATCCTTTCTTTTATATGGGTAAATTATCTTTAAGTAAAGGTTTTGTACTTTCTTTGAGTTGTGGATCTTTCTTGATCTTCTCCACAGGGGCCAGTGATGTTTCACTGGAAATCCTTACTTCAATATTTAATCCTTATATTAGCATTTAAAATGGATGGATCTGTGTGCATATAATTATATATCTTCAAGCAACACCTGTTCATGGTGTGCTATTGGTTATGCTTGGGTAAACAGACCTTTCTTGCTCCAAATGATTTCCTTATTAGAAATACAAAAAAAGTGGGATGCTTTGCAAGGTTTATAATTTTTCTTCTCTCTCAACCACCCTGTAAACACGTGTACACAACAATGTTACAGTCCAGTCAGTGCCATTCAACAGGTAGAACAATAGAATGTTGTCTTTCAGGTTCATCACTACGTACAGTTAGTAGACCAGCCAGAAAAGCCTGTTTAGGGTTGAGATTATAGGCATTTAGGGTTACATTCAAATGGTAAACTAGCATTCATGTTTTTTCCCCTCAAGAAATGACTCTGAAATCAGAACAGATAATTAGAAAATATTTACTCCACTGGAAAGATACAGTCAGTCACCATTTTGTCAAACCATATGAAGCAATCACACCAAATCACAATTTTGGGTTTGTTTATAATTGACATATGAACATAATTGACATAATGGATCCATACAAACACTAGCCCCAGGTCATCTGCCCAACTGTAAATCAGGCCCAACTGTAAATCTTTCAGATGGACTCAGTAGTTTTGCTATGTTGTTGAAGCACTGGAGGCACTCCTAGTTGCAGCTGCACATTCTCTGCCTCTGGAAGAGCTAGACCAATGTTTGTCTATACAGTCTTCAGTAACGATTGAAGCTAACATATGGTGTTTGGTTGATAATGTGATACAAGTCTTGCCAATTAAAATTAGTACGCTATAAATATAATAAGGGTAATATGTGATATCTATATTGTGGCAATATGAGTTTCAGTATAGGGAAACAGTGCTGACTGAGGGACATAGGCTCAACATGTAGTTGAGTTGACATTGTTGGAATTGTTTATACCCAAATATAGGTAGTACTTCCAAATATAAGAAGTGATGCCTCATAGTGCAGCCTGCTTTGTATCATATTAGTGCAACCAAACAAATAAGCACTCAGGCCTACTGTAGCTTAGAAAGTATTGGAGATTTTTTCAGGATTGACTGAAGTTTAAGGAGCTAAATGCACAATAAGTTAAACAGTTTATGAATTAAAAAGTTGTTATTAATCATTTCTCCATGTTACTGCCAAAACATGCCTTTAGTTTTACAACTATGTTGTGGAATTAAACCAGGGGAATAGAGTCCTGTCTCTACCTATTTTATTCTGTTTGGGTGGTCTGTTATAAAACAGAACCCATCAGAGCATACTTTGAAGTTACACATTGTTGATTTCCTGTGTTGGAAGTATAGTACATTCCAACATAAACACTTGGGTGACTGAGGAAAGTTAAGATTAAAGATGAATCACACTTAAATATTGAATCCGCAGTAGGGGGAAACAGTAAGGGGAAACAGCACCACTGGCCGCCCCACCACCATTGTCATTGTTTTTGTTGCCGAGCTGAGGAGCATCGTGCAGCATGGTCATTTTTGTGTGCAGAGATGTCCGAGAGATGTCAGAGAGGAAAAAACTGTGTTTGTTGTTTGCAGTAACTTTTTTGTTGTTCTAATATCGCAAGGGGGCATGGCTGTTTCACCTTTAAGGATTCCAGCTTAAAAATATGTAATTGTCAGTAGGGGAAACAGCGCCACTGTCCGCCCCACGGCCGTTGTTTTTGTTTTGTTGACGAAGCAGAGGTGGGGAGCGTCGTGCATCAAGGTACATATGTCAGAGGGGAAAAAACAGTGTTCGTTGTATGCAGTAACGTTTTTGTTGTGGCAGTTTCATGGCAGTTTCACCATTAAGGATTCCAGCTTTAATACCCTTTAATATCTATAAAGCTGGACCAATTTACTTTCTCTCTGAACATGTGGAAATTGTGTGCATGTGAAAAGAAAATAAAGCAGTGAAAGTATCCTTTGTGAATGAAGGTGTCTAATATTAAATTGTGATGGAGTAATGAGGAGAGGGTAAATCTGGGAAGGATCAATATTCTGCTGCTCTGACAGATTCTCCCTCCATCCTCAGTGTGTTTATGCAACATGCATGTTGCAGACTAGCGCTATGCTTTGCTCTGCTCTCAGTCCCAACACAATCAGCTCTTTCTCAAACAAACTGCAACTCATACTCTGTGGGCTAAGCATATTTTGTTTACATCTCACAGCTTTACTTGTAACGCAAAAGCCATAGCTGCCTGCCAGCTCTAATGCTTGTGGTCAACTCGATTATTTGAACAATATCCTCTTAAAGTGGGTAGTTTCTCTTCTGGTCTCCCTAGCTGTAGTTCCCCAGGCCATCGGTACAAACAATAATTTAATTAACCTGTTCCAGCCTAGCTTAGTGCACGGGCACTGGGCAGAGGCTTTTATATCAGGACAGAAAGGGTTTTAAGACAGGGTTGTGCAGATGTGAACTTACAACACCTCCTATGATGAAGCTGAAAGTGCAAATTAGGAACGTTTTAGAAACTGTCTGAAGGGGGATGGTGCGGCTATTTTATATTCAATTATAACACAGATACTATCCAGGCATTCACTCAGATCTTCATGCATTCTGCATTGGCATGGCATGGATAATAAATGTGTCCCTCTCTTTAACAATGTAATCAGGGAAATCTTTTTTATGTTGCCACCACTGTGGTTTTCATGGTCGTGAATAAAATGGCCTATTTGCTGTACTGCAATATAAACATCAGAGTGACAAGCCTATAATATTTTTAAGGATTTAAAAAATCGACCTATAAGTAGGCCTACTGTTAAAATGTGTCATTTATCTGACTGGGTTAATTTATCTCAGACAGCATATAATTTTAAATGTTTACATCTATTTACTATTTTCAAACATACATTACATTTACATTTACCTTCTTTTAAATACAGTAGGTAGTTGTTGGTTCTAGAGATGCTGGGTTGTTTCTAGCTCTAGCTTTACTGGCTATATGAGAGCAACTTCACTGGTTTGTGCTAAACCCTCAGACGAATGGCTAATGAGCTCTGCCCATTTGTGCAGACGTTGGTTGCCTTTTAGCACCATCCCCAGAAGTGGTCTTCCAAATGGTGGCCACATACCCTTCTGTCAACAGAGGTCTGAACAAATACCGCTTGTGACTGTTGCAGACACACAGAGAGAGCCTCAGAGATATCTGGCCTTCACAACATATAAGAGTGTAATATTTAACTGAAACCTCAAGAACGCATATTAGTTGTATCATTAAGAATATTCACTTGGGAATATTTCATTTATAGCCAGGTACAATGCACTTTAATGCGGTTATAAGGCATTGTTAGATTTGTCGTAAGCATATATGATGCTATCCTTATTTCCAGGATCAGAGTCAATGCACCCCTCAGCAATTACCATGTCTTAGTAGCCTAATTAAAATACCATTAATCAACATTTGATTAACGTTAATGCATTGAGTGCATGGGCTTGTTAACATGTTCTCCAAATGCAGCAAGGTCCTAACTAACAGATACGACTTCTGGCCTCCCTGACTGCTCAAGGGAGGAACTTGGGAGTGGCCTAGAACAGTATAGTCTTTGTGTCCATTTTTTCCCAAATTGCTAACTTTTCAGTTGCTCTTGTTGCAACCAACTGTTGATAGTGATGAACTTCACAAACCAACTCTTTATTGTGTCGAGAGAATGACAACAGAACTCTGTGGGCTCATGCTTTATGCAGCAGTAAACAGGATGTCTGTTTGTTAGTTTATATCTCTAGGTGGTGTCCATTTATAAATGATGGGGGCAACAAACCGGGCCTGGCTATCTGGGATCCTGTCCTATGACTGATGTAGTGGGCATTGTGTTGGAGTGGGGCTCCAATGACTTAAAGGGGCCTTGCTCTTAATCACTGCCTTTAGAGTGGGGAGTTGGAGGACGACCTCTCCAAAACCAAACCACACACTTACTGAAGAATTTAGACCTTACTAAGCATCATACACATCTAAAAGGGTTGTGTAAAGGATCAACAGGGCTTCTTATATTTTGTCTGTTAAATGAGTTGTAGGCTACACAATGGCTGTGAAGTCATTTTGAAAGGATGATCACCTCTGGGTTTGGGTTTGAAAGTTTGTTCCTTCATAAAAAAAAAAAAAACTTTCCTGACCTCCTTATTTTTCTTGCCATGCAACAAGTACCACATATAGATGATCCTTTATCGCTGGGCTATATGGGTAGATGAGTAACTGTATAAGCTTGCACACTTGTGCATAAATTACCCATGTCTTAAAGGTTTCACAGATTAAGGCACCAAACCGCTGGCCTCACCACAGAATGACCAACTCAGGCGAGGAGGAGAGGATGACTGCTCTGCAACGCTCCCTGGAAAATTTCTGATTAAACTGCTGAATCAGGTTGTAAAATAAGCAGTCTGGCGCTCTCTCCGCTTTGTGTCAGTCTTTCCTCTGTTGGTCGGCTGGATTAAAGCTTTACTCCATGGAGCTGTGAGATGCTGAGGTAGACCCTAGTCTGTAGGGTCTGTGTTGTAGGAGGACATGGATTAGTCAATCACCCGCCATTCAGGCCCTGGGTTAATGTTTTATACTAGAAGGAAGACGTTTTTTGATGTCTCATGGCAGATTGGGAAAGTTATAACATTTGTTTCCCTTTCTGTCAGACTTGGAAATATTTCAGTTGATTTCAGACTTTTCCAAATCAAACATGCCTTTTTTGTGGGTATCCAAATGGTATTTTTCTGCTTGTGATTGTGATTGCCTTACTGACTGAATGTAAGCCCCTCTCTCTTTCTCCCTCTTTGCCCTTCTCTTTCCCCCTCTCTCTTTCCATCTCGTTCTACCTCTGTCCTACACTTTCCGTCTCTTTCTCCCTCTCCTTCTCTAGCTGTCTCCCCTTCACTTTCTCTCCCTCTGCCTTTTGCCGTGTGAGCTGTCGGTCGTCCAACCCTCCTCTCACTCTCAGCTCTGATTGTTTCCTGAGCGCCGTGCCAGAGAGGAAGTAGGAGGAAGTTATTGGAGGAGCTGGAGAGAATTTATTAGGGCCAAACACAGACAGGGGAGGGGAGAGGAGGGGGAGGGGGAGCTCCTCTAGTGCTCTGAGATGGGGGCTCTCATACTCTTGGGAGTCTAGGAGGGGAGGGAGGGCTGGCAGTGTCTTGGCCCGCTCTCTCTCTCTCTCTCTCTCTCTCTCTCGCTTTCCTCTCAGAGGCAAAACTCGACTAGGCTACTCAATAGGCAGCTCACCTTCCTTTTCAACTATTGAAATGGAACGTTTTAACATGGATTTAAACTTGATTGCATACTGTAACCCAGTGGTAAAATAAGCTGCTTTTGAGTAGAGTGAGAAAGAGCAAGAGTGTGTGTGTGGGTGCGTGCACATGTGTGTGTCTGTCAGTTGGTCAGGGGTAAGGCAATGTCTCCAGCCCTGTAAGAGAACCACTCTCTTGGCCTGAGTGTATTTAAAAAACAAAAATTTGTAATCTGACTTTAGAGAGCAGCTGCTCCTTCAATCGCCAAGTCCTGTTGTTCTCCTTGTCAAGTGTGTGTTTGTGAGGCTCTGAGTGTGTGGGTGTCTGAGAGAGAGAGAGAATGTGTGCATCTGTGGATAATTGTGTTTTATAGTAGGCCCTTCAGCCATGATAATGGGATTTTCTCCGGGGGTTGTGTGCAGAAAGACAGAAAGATGTTCAGATATTGTCACGATCGTCTGAAGGATGAGACCAACGCGCAGCGCGTGTACCGATAAACATGATGACTTTATTTAATTAAAGTGCAACACGACAAAACAATAAACCACGATCATGAAGTTCCACGGTGCACTCACCGTAACGGAAACAAAAACCCACAAACCCCACAGGAAAACATTCAGAATAAATATGGCTCCCAATCAGAGATAACGAGCCGACAGCTGACACTCGTTACCTCCGATTGGGAGTCATAGACAAACCTAGAAATACAACCAACAGAAAGGCAAACCTAGAAATACAAAACCAAAACAAAAGACACCCTAAATGAAAATAACAACCCTGGCTCAACAATCAGAGTCCCTGGAGCCAGAGTGTTACAGTACCCCCCTAAAGGTGCGCACTCCGGGCGCACCAGCATACCGTCTAGGGAGGGTCTGGGTGGCGTCTGTCCAGGTGGCGGCTCTGGCCCAGGTCGTGGTCCCCACCCCACCATAGTCATTACCCACTTAATATGCCTCTACACATTACCCCCCAACTACACCCCACTGGGTTAAGGGGCGCACCGGACTAAGGGGCAGCACCGGACTAGGACCAGCACCGGGATAAGGGGCAGCACCGGCTAGGGGCAGCACCGGGCTAAGGGGCAGCACCGGCTAAGGGCCAGCACCGGATAAGGACCAGCACCAGGCTAAGGAACAGTACCTGACTAAGTGGCAGCACCGGACTGAGGGGCAGCTCCGGACTGAATGGCGGATCCTGGCTGGCTGGCTCTGGCGGATCCTGCTCGCTCATGGCTGGCTGACGGATCTGGCTGCTCTGGCAGGCGGAAGGCTCTGGCTGATCCTGTCTGGCAGAAGGCTCTGGCTGATCCTGTCTGGCAGAAGGCTCTGGCTGATCCCGTTCTGGCAGAAGGCTCTGGCTGATCCTGTCTGGCGGAAGGCTCTGGCTGATCCTGTCTGGCAGAAGGCTCTAGCGGCTCCCGGTCTGGCGGACGGCTCTGATGGCTCATGGCAGACGGGCGGCTTTGCAGACTTTGGGCAGACGGGCAGTTCAGGCCCCGTTGGGCAGACGGGCAGTTCAGGCGCCCCGTTGGGCAGACGGGCAGTTCAGGCGCCGTTGGGCCGACGGACAGTTCAGGCCCTGTTGGGCAGACGGCAGACTCTGGCCGTCTGAGGCGCATCGTAGGCCTGTGGCGTGGTGCCGGAACTGGAGGTACCGGGCTGAGGACACGCATCACAGGGCTAGTGCGGGGAGAAGCAACAGGGCATGCTTGGCCTGGGGACGCACCGTAGGCCTGTTGCGTGGTGCCGGAACTGGAGGTACCGGGCTGAGGACACGCATCACAGGGCTAGTGCGGGGAGAAGCAACAGGGCATGCTTGGCCCTGGGGACGCACCGTAGGCCTGTTGCGTGGTGCCGGAACTGGAGGTACCGGACTGAGGACACGCATCACAGGGCTAGTGCGGGGAGCAGGAACAGGCCGGGCTGGGCTGGCGACGCGCACCGTATCCCTGGTGCGGGTGGCCGGAACAGGCCGGGCCGGGCTGGCGAAGCGCACCGTATCCATGGTGCGGGGAGCAGGAACAGGCCGGGCTGGGCTGGCGAAGCGCACCGTATCCATGGTGCGGGGAGCAGGAACAGGCCGGGCTGGGCTGGCGACGCGCACCGTATCCCTGGTGCGAGTGGCCGGAACAGGCCGGGCCGGGCTGGCGTAGCGCACCGTATCCATGGTGCGGGAGCAGGAACAGGCCGGTCCGTACCGGGAACACACACCACTGGCCTCAACCGAGGATCAGGAACGGCCGGACCGGACTGGCAACACACGTCAGTCTTTCACGCCGTGCCACAAACACTTCCCTTCCTCTACTCGCCAATGGCTCCCGTATTCCGTTAGCCTTCTCTCCTTTTCTCCCTGTGGCAGCCTCCTGCTGCCCAGCCGTCAAGCCATGTGCCCCCCCAAAAAATTTCTTGGGGTTGCCTCTCGTCCTTCCGACGAAAAAACCTGCTGCCGCCGATGCTCCTCTCTCGCCAGGGCCTTGATCTTTCCCCAAGGTCCCTTGCCTCCGAGCATGTCCTCCCAGGACCACGATGTGCCCACCTGGGCCATCGCCAGCCTCTCCATCTCCTTGCCCGGCGCCTCCTCCCATGTCCAGTCTCCTTGCTCCTGGACACGCTGCTGGTCTTTCTTTGGTGGGTTTTTTCTGTCACGATCGCCTGAAGGATGAGACCAACGCGCAGCGTGTACCGATAAACATGATGACTTTATTTAATTAAAGTGCAACACGACAAAACAATAAACCACGATCATGAAGTTCCACGGTGCACTCACCGTAACGCGAAACAAAAACCCACAAACCCCACAGGAAAACATTCCAGAATAAATATGGCTCCCAATCAGAGATAACGAGCCGACAGCCGACACTCGTTACCTCCGATTGGGAGTCATAGACAAACCTAGAAATACAACCAACAGAAAGGCAAACCTAGAAATACAAAACCAAAACAAAAGACACCCTAAATGAAAATAACAACCCTGGCTCAACAATCAGAGTCCCTGGAGCCAGAGTGTTACAGATATGGTGTGCTTGTGTGTGTGTGTGTGTGTGTGAATCCATGTGTGTGTGTGTGTGTCTAGTATGAGTGATAGATGGGTGTGTGCAGGGCTTGGGGTCTGCCCTCGGGGGTACCTCACCAGCAAGTGTCCCAGCTGCAACAGCAGTCCTAACAAAGCCTGCATTCTGACAGACAGGAACAATCTGACAAAGACATGATGATATTATAAACAGATGGGAGGGAGACTATGCAGTCCACCAACCTGTACCCGTTTTGTTACTTTTACAGTCCACCAACATGTACCCGTTTTGTTACTTTTACAGTCCACCAACATGTACCAGTTCTGTTACTTTTACAGTCCACCAACATGTACCAATTTTGTTACTTTTACAGTCCACCAACATGTACCTGTTGTGTTACTTTTACAGTCCACCAACATGTACCAGTTCTGTTACTTTTACAGTCCACCAACATGTACCAGTTTTGTTACTTTTACAGTCCACCAGCATGTACCAGTTCTGTTACTTTCACAGTCCACCAACATGTACTAGTTCTGTTAGTTTTACAGTCCACCAACATGTACTAGTTCTGTGACTTTTACAGTCCACCAACAAGTACTAGTTCTGTTACTTTTACAGTCCACCAAAATGTACTAGTTCTGTTACTTTTACAGTCCACCAACATGTACTAGTTCTGTTACTTTTACAGTCCACCAACATGTACTAGTTCTGTTATTTTTTACAGTCCACCAACATGTACTAGTTCTGTTACTTTTACAGTCCACCAACATGTACTAGTTCTGTTACTTTTACAGTCCACCAACATGTACTAGTTCTGTTACTTTTACAGTCCACCAACATGTACTAGTTCTGTTACTTTTACAGTCCACCAACATGTACTAGTTCTGTTACTTTTACAGTCCACCAACATGTACTAGTTCTGTTACTTTTACAGTCCACCAACATGTACTCTTTTGTTACTTTTTTTGTTCTAAACTTCACTGTTGACTACATAAGATACCGTTTCCTGCCCTTTGCATCTCTAAGGCTAGGATTATTTTATTGTGTACGGGCATGACTTTGAGCAAATGCATATCTCTTCGGTATGATCCCATTCAATTTCAATGGGACATCTGCTCAGAGGGGGTGTTAGACTACTTAGCTCTCCAATGCTGTTTGCTTTGTAGTGTCACAGTTGAGCATAGTGTGTTTGTCGAGAGCATTTTACATGTTGACTTGAAATGACTTAATGTAAAGATGACCTCATTTGATTGACAGCATTGGTTGGCTGTCCAGTCCAGGCCTACTTTGGAGGATGGTGTCAGTCTGAACCTGGTTTCCTCATCAGTTACACCATTGTCCCAGCTCAATAGGCCAGACTTCTCCCTCTCAGGGGATGTTTAGTCTCTGTCAAACTATTATTTATTTCTGAAATCCATCCTGTTTGTTTCGAAGTGCAACGTATGAATGAAACATGACTTTCCCACCACTTTTGGAATGGAGCAGGGATGTCCCCCGTGTCATAGTGTAGGGTCTGTCACTTTCCACCTCGTCATTCCCACACTCCACCAATTAAAAGACAAATGGATCATCTTTTGAATGCATCAGGATGATGTCCTCTTTTTATAAACATTGGTTGAGTGTATAAATCACTGGTTATCCCTAGACAATCCTCCACCAACAGCCAAAATACACACAACCTCTACTTGTTTTCTTGTCTGGGGCTGTCTGTGGGGGTTTTCACATGTTGACTGTGGACAGTTAAACACATAATATAACACACATACTCTCAGGAGTCACATGGAATTCCTTCCTGTGTTTACACCGACAATTCCCCATAGAAGAAAGAAGAGTGGGCCACGACATAGAATGACTCAAAAACATATTCAGCATTACATGGGATGTATTATTATAAGCAATGCTGGGAAAAGTATAGACCAGCAAACCTGCACAGGGGCCGGTGCAAAGATATGTCAGAGACCTGAAAATGTAGGATCTAAATTTGATCACTCTTTTTTTTTCTTCCTGCACAGCAAACTTGTAGTGTATTTGACTTTTAAAAATGCTTCTAAATTTTGTAATTTCCACTTTGAAATTTCAGACAAAATGTATCCACCCCTACAAAAATGTCCATTAATTATAATCACATAATAATTCACATTTCCTGTTGCTCCAGGATTATTTTCCTGCTGTAGTAAACTGGCTCAAATTAAGATCCTTCATCTGTAGCTTTATGAGGCTTGGGAAAACGGATGCAGAGGATTTCTGGGCTGTGAATGGTGGAGTTTGAATGAATGTGTGAGGTGCATAGCTTACCACTGGTATTTACATTCCTGCTAGGGCTGCACAATTAATCGAATTCACATCAAAATCACTATATTGACATGTGCAATTTCCATATCGCAAGAGATAGCCATATGACTATATTTTGAAACGCCACTCAGCCTTGTGTAATGTCCGTTTTTAAAGTTGACTCTGTTTGTCATCTCTCTCCCTCTCTCCTATTGGGGCTGCTTCCCACACACAAAACGCAGTTCCTCCTCCCCGCTGTTAGATTCACTATAAGGTTGCATGCTGTTCTGTTAGGTTAAATGCAGTCAACAAATTGTTCCAAACAAGAAAAATGCTGCTTTCCACTTTGCTTCTTAATATTAATCAGTCTATTTCAATGATTCCAACAGTTCACCCAAGTGTTTTGATCTGTATTGCAAGTCAAATCACAATATTTGGTTAAATGTTGAAATTCGATTTTTGCCCATATCGTGCAGACCTAATTCCTACTGCACATTGGAATCTGTAGCATGTTGGTCTCAGTCAGGTCTGTGGCTGGACCTACTCCCAGAGAGGGGAGTCTGGTTGTCACTAGTTACCACAGCCACAAAGTCAAAATGGCCTATCGTCAAAATTCATGAAAACTAAAATGAGCTTTTTGGTCTTAATTTAAGGTTAGCAGTGTGGTTAAGGTTAGGGTTACTTTTAAAATCTGATTTTAAGAAAGGAATTATAGAAATAGGCTCGGTTTAGCCAATATTATGACTTTGTGGCTGTGTTAACTAGTGACGACCGGCAATTGTGTGTGTCTCGCCTGACTTTGTATTCAATCTCAGTTTACCGTGTCATTCAATCAAGAGGCCTTATATCCCATCTGGCAACAGGCGAAAGACGCCATTCATGGAAAGTCTAATTGTGTATGATGTTTTTGTCTGCTTGTGTGTGTTTATATTTGTGTCCGTATCAGGGTGTGTGTGTGTGTGTTCATGTGTGTGTGCGTGATGCTAAATCTGTGCTCTCTGCTGTCAGCTTCCCATCGCAGATGTGCTGTGTTTCACCCATAAGGAATCAAAGGGCCTTTCTTCTTTGTGAGGAACAGCTGATTTGATATATAGTCTGTATCTTCTGAGGGTTTTTAATGTTTTAAATCTGCAGAGCATGGCCCAGATTGTGTGCCGAGGTACCAAATTGTTCTATTTTCTTCCTAAACTGATTTACAGTTTCCTCTCTTCTATTGTGTTGGTATTTCAGGTCAACACTATGTTGTTGTCTCCTTCAATTTAAAGGCTGCCGCATGCTTCGGTTCGGCTGGGGCCATTATTATAATTTTTTTGGTCATTTAGCAGACGCTCTTATCCAGAGCAATTTACAGTTAGTGAGTGCATACATTTTCATACTTGCCTCGAGAAAAAATGTTGTGTGCATGAACAGCAAAAAAAAAAAACTTGCCGAAGGCCAAATAAATAAATAAATATCGTCATAATGTATGCACAAACTATTCAGAACTGTTTTCGGATGGGAAGCATGCGGATGCCTTAATGTAACTTTACAGATGTAGGATCTTAATTTGAGCCAGTTTGCTGCAGCAGGAACATAATCCTGCAGCAACAGGAAATGCAAATATTTATGTGGATTATAATTAAGGGACATTTTTAGTAGGGGTTGACAGATTTCCGTTAGGGCAAATCAAGTCTGACATTTTAAAGTGTAAATTACAAACCTTTTTAAAACTTGAGTACACTACAAGTTTGCATTTCCTGCTCTGCAGGAAAATTGTGAGCAAATTAAGATCCTACATCTGTATGTTACTAAACTCTTTATAATCCCTTTGTATGGTTTGGTGTTTTAATAATGTTAACACTGTCTAATAACTGTAACATAGAAAAGGTTGATTGCTTTGGTCCTTGGAGTTCCCAATTATCATAGTAGGCTAATTGAAATAGGCATCATGTAGCATCTGACATTTTAAGTTTGTAAAACCATTGTTGATAGTTAAATACACAATTGCACAGTTATATGCAAGGGTCTCATTTCCGTTTGCTGTGTCATGGACAATTTGGACTTTTCTGCACTGTTTTACTACATTATATTGAATTACACAGTAATATAGTGAAAGTCCATATGATCATAGCATTGACAATGTCCTCTCTCTCTTGGCTGGTTAGCGTCAGGCA
This sequence comes from Coregonus clupeaformis, assembly GCF_020615455.1. Lineage (NCBI taxonomy): Eukaryota > Metazoa > Chordata > Actinopteri > Salmoniformes > Salmonidae > Coregonus > Coregonus clupeaformis. The sequence continues at coordinate 49,650,914 of NC_059203.1, read as the reverse complement.
GCGTCATGGAGAGGCTGTGAGTGTGGTTGTGTCTGTCTCTCTCTCTGTCCATGCTGATGTTGCATTCCAGCAGAAACAATCCTACTGTTCTCCAGACCCCGAAGTGGACGCCTAAATTGGACAATCTGCCCCCTCCACTCCTTTCCCCTCCCCTCCCCCCTACATGTATCCCTTGGTCTCCAGTCCTTATTTGGGCAGAGACGTTCTGAGCGCTGGGTGGAGTGGGGGAGGGGGGCGTCGGGTTGACACAAAAGAAGCAGGAGGAGGAACAGTGAGCGCTCACAGCCCTTTCTTAATAAGGACATGTCTGGAATTTAAGCCTCGCTCTCCATGAGAGCTTCTCTTTCACACACAGCACAGCAGCACCCCGCTAAACAGACTCATTTACTATTTTAACCCATTACTCAGGGATTCTGATCGGTATTGTCAAATCCCCATGACAAAACTTTTAAGAAACTCAGAATCACTCTTACTATTCAACGATTGACTCATATGATCCTAGCTTGAATGGGAAAGAGACAGCTGTGTCTTCACTACTAGGATACAGCTAGGATTAACACTGGGACTGACTCCAAAACATTTACACAACATTTGGACATACTTGACCCAACATTGCTGGTCTTAAAAGAACCAACGTGTAATGGATTCTACTAGACACTTGCATGTACATTATGCAATATGCACCCACACCTTTCTACTGCAGTGGACGTTGACTGCAGTGATTGTGCAAGTTTCTGTAGCAGTTTCTGGTCATTGGATCTGCTCATCTTGAGTTGTGTTGGGGTAGATGTATCGCTGCAGCCTGATCTCTGTGGACTTTTAGCTTGAATACGAGTGCTACGCAAATTCTGCCGTGATCTCCACATTCAGTCGGGGGTTTAACACCAACCTTGGTCCTGGGGGGCCCAAAGCTCTCAGGTTTACCTCACAATCTCACACTGTCTCCCTCAACCAGACTTATTAGACTGCTGAACACTTGAACTGGATTGACCACCTGCACTGACTCTGCACGTTAGCACACACACACACACACACACACACACACACACACACACACACACACACACACACACACACACACACACACACACACACACACACACACACACACACACACACTTTGTTCTTCTATCCTCCTAGGGACCTAACATAAATGTACATTCAAAATCCTATTTTCCCTAACCCCTAACCTTAACCCATAACCCAAACCCTTAACCTAACTCCTAACCCTTTACCCTTATTGTTGTTGCATTGTCGAGAAGGAACCTGCAAGTCAGCATTTCATTGGACAGTGTATACCATGTGTATCCCGTACATATGACTAATGAAACTTGAAACTAGGCATTACACTTAGTTATGGTTGTTAGCTAGCAACTAACTCTACTGTTTGTGACTGGCCTACTGCGATAAATTCAGGCCTAGTCAGACTGGATTGGCGGGTTTTCCCTTCAGGAGGTAGAACTGGTTTTCCTGCCAGTTCTACATCCCATCATGCTTAGGGTAATGTATAAAAATGCCAAGTTGCTCATTATTTTGGCTACCATGGCTAGTAAAAAAAAGAGATCTCAGAGACTTTGAAAGAGGGGTCTCAAAGGAGCGTAGGGGGTTTAAAGTTTGTGTGTGTGCATGTGTGTGTGTCTCAGTCACCAGATCTCAACCCAATTGAACACTTATTGGAGATTCTGGAGTAGAGCCTGAGACGGCGTTTTCCACCACCATCAACAAAACACTAAATTATGGAATTTCTCATGGAAGAATGGTGTTGCATCCCTCCAATAGAGTTACATACATTTGTAGAATCTATGCCAAGGCGCATTGAAGCTGTTCTGGAAGCTTGTGGTGGCCCAATGCCCTATTAAGACACTTTATGTTGGGGTTTTCTTTATTTTGGCAGTTACTTGTACATATTATTATTGTACTGTATAGAGGTATAAATGGAGAAACAATGCCCGTTGTCTGCGTCTTTTGTCTTTTAGTGAAGAGAAATGTTAACTTTGTACAATGGGGTAGTTGTGATGTTTAGTAAACAATACTTTAGCTTTTCTTTTCACATCTGTCTTAATCCTCCAATTCATATTTCTGAAGTTGCATTGTGCAACTTTAAAATGTGCAATGATGCCCTCGTGAATTTGTTTTACAGAGGAACCTCAAAATGTTCTTGTAACGTGAGGAGTTGAGTTTACCCATAGGACCATCCCAATTGGCCTTCCCCATATTTGTCCAATATTTGTATTTTTGTCAACATCTGCAGAATGTCAAATCTATAAACACACACATCCTGGAATAATGGATACTTTGGGGACTCTCATTTCAGAAACAATACAATGCCGAAGAGCCGACCACATTGGGACACAGTCCCCTAACCACAAGAATTCTTTGAGGCCACTGCTGATTAGTGTGCTCTTTACACTAGGTTTTATAGAATATCTTGAATTCATTTGGCAGTTTTAGAGACATAAAGGCTAGGAAATTATAATAATTGGGGGCTGTATTGTTTATTTATACAGATTTTATGATTTCAATGAAAACAAACAGCCTACTTTATATGACTGAATCTTAAATGTACTTGCCTGCTAATGATGACAATGATGATGAAGTTGTCGAGAACGATTACAACACACTTTTTTCATACTTTTTCATAATGAAAGTACTCACTACTGTAATTCGCTCTGAACACTCAGGCCCCCATTCCAGCATTGGGGAACATCCCACGCCCCTCCAAACCTGCGCGCACACGCGCCACATCTATTTCTATGGGCACAAGCACTGTTCATGACACAAACTGTTCACGCCCCTGTTGTTGGCAGAGATAACATTTTCCAGGTTTAAAGCTTATTTCCTGCATTTCTACACTTTTTGTCATGTGGTGCAGAGAAAATGTTGCAGTTTTAAAGCTAATTGTCTTGCAATTCTGTACATTTTGCCATGTCTAATGTGTATTCGTGGGCATTTCTGACAAGTTATAATTAGCTCTCTAAGACATTGTTTTTTTGTTGTTGTAAAAAGTGTAAAAAAGCTCTCTAAGGTATGCAATGACTGACATGATGAGGAAAACTGATGATGCACTACCCAATTTCGAAATTGCACCTTGTGCATTCTACTATTACAACTTTCAAGAATAAGTTGAAAGCTGGACTGAGTTCCTTTTTGGGGGGGGACCCCTGCGCCCCCCCTGCCGACCCCTCGCTTCCCCCCTAGGGGGAGCGCCCCACAGTTTGGGAACCACTGTGCTAAATGACCAAAATGTTAAATGTTAATGACGGTCTCTCTCTCTCTCCCTCTCTCTCTCTCTCTCTCTCTCTCTCTCCTCCCCCTCAGATCCTCTGACTGTGGGGCTCGGGGTCGGGCCCAGGGTGAGCCGCCACCATTGCTTCCAACGAGTGGAGTGCCAACGGTAGCCCGGGGGATGGGCTGGACGAGGGCAGCGATGAGCTGGACAAGGCCATGGACGGGGACGCCGAGGGGGTGTGGAGCCCAGACATAGAGCAGAGCTTCCAGGAGGCCCTGGCCATCTACCCCCCCTGTGGACGGAGGAAAATCATCCTCTCAGACGAAGGCAAGATGTACGGTGAGTAAAACACGAGCACGTAGTCACACACGCACACACACATACAGTTGAAGTCGGAGGTTTACATTCGTTTTTCAACCACTCCACAAATTTCTTGTTAACAAACTATAGTGTTGGCAAGTCAGTTAGGACATCTACTTTGTGCATGACACAAGTAATTTTTCCAACAATTGTTTACAGACAGATTATTTCACTTATAATTCACTGTATCACAATTCCAGTGGGTCAGAAGTTTACATACACTAAGTTGACTGTGCCTTTAAACAGCTTGGTGATAGGCTAATTTACATCATTTGAGTCAACTGGATGTGTGCCTGTGGATGTATTTCAAGGCCTACCTTCAAACTCAGTGCCTCTTTGCTTGACATCATGGGAAAATCAAAAGAAATCAGCCAAGACCTCAGAATATAAATTGTAGACCTCCACAAGTCTGGTTCATCCTTGGGAGCAATTTCCAAACGCCTGAAGGTACCACGTTAATCTGTACAAACAATAGTACGCAAGGATAAACACATACCGCTGAGTAAGGAGACGCATTCTGTCACCTAGAGATGCACATACTTTGGTGCAAAAAAGTGCAAATCAATCCCAGAACAACAGCAAAGGACCTTGTGAAGATGCTGGAGGAAACAGGTTCAAAAGTATCTATATCCACAGTAAAACAAGTCCTATATCGACATAACCTGAAAGGCTGCTCAGCAAGGAAGAAGCCACTGCTCTAAAACCGCCATAAAAAAGTCAGAGTACGGTTTGCAACTGCACATGGGGACAAAAATTGTACTTTTTGGAGAAATGTCCCCTATAACTGTATGGCCATAATGACCATCGTTATGTTTGGAGGAAAAAGGGGTACGCTTGCAAGCCGAAGAACACCATCCCAACCATGAAGCAAGGGGGTGGCAGCATCATGCTGTGGGGGTGCTTTGCTGCAGGAGGGACTGGTGCACTAAATAGATGGCATCATGAGGAAAGAAAATGATGTGCATATATTGAAGCAACATCTCAAGACATCAGTCAGGAAGTTAAAGCTTGGTCGCAAATGGGTCTTCCAAATAGCAAAATGACTTAAGGACAACAAAGTCAAGGTATTGGAGGGGCCATCACAAAGCCCTGACCTCAATCCTATAGAAATCTTGTGGGCAGAACTGAAAAAGCGTGTGCGAGCAAGGAGGCCTACAAACCTGACTCAGTTACACCAGCTCTGTCAGGAGGAATGGGCCAAAATTCACCCAACTTATTGTGGGAAGCTTGTGGAAGGCTACCCAAAACGTTGGACCCAAGTTAAACAATTTAAAGGCAATGCTACCAAATACTAATTGAGTGTATGTAAACTTCTGACCTACTGGGAATGTGATGAAAGAAAGAAAAGCTGAAATAAATCATTCTATCTATTTCACATTCTTAAAATAAAGTGGTGATCCTAACTGACCTAAGACAGGGAATTTTTACTAGGATTAAATGTCAGGAATTGTGAAAAACGTAGTTTAAATGTATTTGGCTAAGGTGTATGTAAACTTCTGACTTCAACTGTACACACACAGAGAAACAAAAATCAAACTCAGTCCATGTGTTAATCTGCCCTGCATCACTTTCTGGCTCATTCATTAAAACACCTGTGGCTCAGTGTGTTTGGATCCCATTCCCTTCTGGAGTGAGGGAGGGAAAACACCTCAGTAGTTTGTAGTATATAGAAAGAAACATGTTTCTTTGATGTTCATTATTATGATTTTTTCTCATCATTCTGATCACCACAGAAGGCTATCATGGTAAGTCTCTGGCTGTCCTTGCTCAATGCATTAAGCAAATAAAGTTTCCTACCCTCCCATTCGATTTTGTCACAGGCTATGTAGCCAATTTTTTCTGAGAGTGCTCTACAGAACAAGTTTAAGCCTGTCGTCCACTGACCCAGGGGCTGGTTCTTCCAGTCTCACTAGAACACAGCAGCAGAGCTGGAGCTGAGCTACCCAGAAGACACCACAGGCAGCTCCCTTCAGCCTGGTTTTCACCTGGCTTTCCTTAGAGCTCCAAACTGGTTCTTTCATCACATGTCTGTGCTGTCTCCAACTATTTGCCACCTGTCATTTATTGCTCTTCTCTTCCTCATCTGCAGTACTTAGGCCTACTGTGAATTAGGAAAGTGGCAAAACCTGCTCTCTGCTTATGGAGCAAAACCAAGGGTCGTTCATTAGACTCATGTCAGTCTAACGCACTAAGATGCTTCTTGCAATGAGTAGTTATACACTGTCGCTCACCTGGTCTCGAGAGTAGCTTTTGTTGCTTCTTGAACCAGTTGGACAACTTTGCAATGATTATATCAACGCCATAAATCAAACCATGGAAACAAAAACACTTCACAAGGTCCTTTAGGGGTCTTAGCTATTTCCTCCACCAGCATGTTCATTAAATCACAGGTGGAGAGAGCAATTTATGTGCTGAATTCCTCTGCATCCAGATGGAGGAATTGGCAAGTTGCTGGTTAGAATCGTGAAACATCCAGGTGTTAGAAACTGGCTGCATTTGTCTTAAGTTATTTTGATCTCCCACTCTCTCTCCCTCTGATGGGTGAGAAAAAAGGGCCTTGACAGGCTGGGCTGCTGGTTTGAATTAGACAGCCAATTTAAATGTGAATCGTCAGGAAATGCATGGGGCACGGGCTGAGATGGGGGCTTATTCAGGAAGTTTGACTTCACAATCTCCTCACGAAACCTCTTTTGGTTTGGGGAACAATGTTATGTTCACCAGCATGATACAGGCTGAGTGTCCTCCTCAAGTCCTGTTGTGCAACGAATTTCAAGTCCTTTAATTATTGTTAATGTCTCATAAGGTTTAATTGAAGCCTGCACCGTCAAAACCTTATTAAATCCACCATCGACTTCTATCAGAAAGTATTTCAAGACTGTATATATTTAGGGGATTTCTTTTCATGACTGTCTGTGTTGTTTTTCTGTCCTTGCTGCTGTAAAATGGAATGTTTAGCATGCGTCTGTAGTGGATAGACACGCACATACCTCAGATGACTCAGCTGCTAGCTGCCGCTGTGCTAGCTACCGCTGTGCTAGCTGCGTTTCTGGGCTGTTTCAGAGAACATAGAGAACATACCGGTATCATAGGCTGAGCTGGCTGGGGTCTAAACAAGGCCAGAGCTCTGATTAGCTCGCCCCTCCTGGCGGGATGTGGTGTTGAGTCTGCCACCGGTTACAGTCATTTTAACTATATCTGACTTGACTGGATGGCTAGCTAGCTTATGAGCGTATTCAGTGACCTGGCTATATGTCAGAGGGACCTGCTGCTAAATGCTATTTCGTATTTGGCTTACTTGGTGATAGAGGTACTTAGAATGAGAATGTACCAGTTTAGCACCACTTCAATGTGTCTGTGAATTTGTTTATGTATTGCCTATTAGCGACAATGCATTTATAGCAGTGCAGAACTGCACAGTTTGCTCTGACAACATTGCCATGGGTTGACCTCTGTCTGTCTATTGACCTTCCCCTTGAGTCTATTGAAGAAGAGACTTTAATGGGAAGCAAGATGGCGGCTCCTCTCCTGGTTTGGCAGGACAGTGAGTGTTCAGAGCCTATAGCTCAATATTGTTTGTCAGAAAACGAGCACACAGAAGTGGCAGGTCAACCCCACAGTGTGTTCCCTCCCTTCGCACCACACTGTCAGGACCCCCAGTAGAGGTCAAGAAGAGCGCCTGCTTTTTTCCAGCGCAGTAAACACCCTATCCAGTCATCTGAGGCCCTTCTGGCAGCGCCGAGGCATGCCCCCATCCCAGAAGAAGCCTTCTTACAAGGCAATGACCTCAGACATCTAAATGCTGCCCTGACGTGAGGCTGGGGGAATTTTAACGATTTCACTGCGTGTAATGCTTTCTACTTCACAGTCTCAGACTGGGGGAGTGATGCTAGCCTAACACCATGGCCTCCAAAACCAGGCAAGTCATCATTATCCCTACCGTTGGGAATTATATCTGGATTTTTCCACAAGGAATGTTCTTGTGGGAAACCTTTGCAAATTTCCACTGGTATTCCATGATGACTATTAACCACGAGTATCATGTGGCGCTCAGAATTGACCAGGTTTCCCCGATGGTCATAATGTCAGATGCCCTTGAGATGGAAAATAGAATGTGGAATCAAAACTCAATAAGTAGAACACCCCCAAAATGGTAGGAACATAGATGCCAGGCTATGGTTCATGCCTCTGTGTCTATTGGGATAACTGAGCACCCAGCAGGTTTAAGGGGACAGGTGAAAGCGAGGGATCTTTGCTGGATGAGTGTGTGTCAAAAAATGTGGCCTGTCTTGTTTTGTGGTGGGGCACTGCTGACATATTGTTCACCTGTGTTGTTGCTGAAAGAAGGCATGTTGTCAAGCCCTGAGCACACCTCCGGCTCCTACGCCGCGCCGAGCCCTGCAGCTGTCACAGCTGCAATGCACTCTGGGTAAGAAGGAAAAAACAGCAAATGGGGCGTTGGAGGGAAGCACATGTCTCTTAGTGACCTTTGTGAGCTGCCAGGAATGAGCGATGGGTTCATTGCACACGCAGAGTTAGTAGAAGGACAAAGTAATATAAGGTGCAGTGGGTGGATGAGTATTCTATACTGTGCATCAGTTTGATAGATGGGAGAGGAGAGCAGCGTGTGATGACTGAGAGGGCCTGGTGTTTCCCTGTTAGCCTCTAGCTGAGATGTCAGGCATGTTCTCTGTCATGGCCGAACAGTATGTTAGCAATTTAGCATTACCTCAATGTGAAAGGTGGGAGAGAGTGATGGAGCGAGAGAGGGAGCGAGATAGATAGAGACAGAGGGAGTGAGGGCGAGAGAGTGTAGCAGTGAGTTACCTCCGCTCCCCATCTCAGTGTGGAAGTGGAAAATTCCAGTAGACAGGCAGTAAAAGAAAAGGATAGGTGTGTCCTGGCAGGGAAGAGGTTAAGCATGGCAAAGTCAGCCTACGGGGCTCTGCAAACTGTGGGTGTTGAGCAATCTGAGACAGCGACGGAGAGAGAGAGAGGTGGTGGTAAACAGGGTGAGGTAGAGTGGGGGGAGATGGAGATAGGGATAGGAAGGACAGAGAGGAAGATGTACAAAAAGTCCATCCTCTGCAGTGTGTGTTTGTGTGTATGTGTGTGTGCACCAGTTGTGTTTTTCGGCGGTGTGTGTGCCAACCTGTTCACCACCTGACTTGGGGCCTAGGAGGCCCCTTCTCTTCCGCCTAGCTGACCCCTCTGTCTAGTCTGAACAGGCCTTGCCAGCCTGCCTCTCAAACCCAATATTCTACTTTGCAATATTCATGTCAGACCAGGCAAAAGACAAGCTTATTCCATGGCTTGCAACCCAAGTTAGTTACAACATTTAATGAAGACACACAGAACACAACATTTCTTAGAACTGCCTCTGTAAATTAAGCTCAAGTCCAGTTATGTTTTTGCTGACAATCTGTATTCAGTACGGATGGCACAGATTTTAGAAGCCAATACATTGCTGACCACACCGGCCGCATTGCGCAAGCGTTGCAAAATAAATGTACACATGCATGTTATTCAATAATTTCATCCAAACTGCTCGTGCGCGTCTGTCTGTGTAGCCAGGTGCTAAAATAGAACTTGGTTCTATTTTAGACGCTTGACGTGCTGCAAGTCCTCCCATTTCCTCATTGGTTTTTATGAGCATATAGCCACATGGGTGATTAAAAGATGAACGAGTTCCACACCTTAAAGTTGGTTGCCAACCGCCATATAAAATCAGCCACCAAAAAATGTCATGCATTTCATGTAAAACAAAAACCCAATGTTTATCTACCAGGACAAATTAACTAGCAACAGTCGTGTGTGTTTTGACCTGTCCCCAAATAATATAGTTGGTTCACAGTTGGTTTTGGTACTTTAACCTGTATGGCGCACGCAGAAGCACGCACGGAGCCGGTTTGGTCAGCATGTTAGTTTGTTAGTTAGTTCCACTGCTCCCTCAGTCCAGGAGATTGAGAGTAGCAGTTGGGCTGAGGAGGGTAGGGGTCAGTGGGCCAGGCCAGGGGGGTAGGGGGATTATAATTATTCTCTCCCACCTCCTGACTGCGACGGTCAGTGGCAGGTGTTACTGTCCGTTGGGTAAAGGGTCACACACATGGGTTGTTTTGGGAAGTGAGGGGTGTGTGTGTGTGTGGTTGGGGGCAGCCCTGATGCCAGGTGGCAGTTTTTGGCAAAGACAGTTATGGCTTTGTGTCTCCTTCAAGAGTTACAGCCTCAGCTGCCCCCCCCCATACCTCCCGTTCCAATACACCCCCCCCGTCCCCGTCCCCAGCCCCTCACCCCACCCTCTCCCACAGCCCTGCCAACCAACCCTTGGACGTGAAGCCCATTAGCTTAGCGCTGTGCGCATGTGTGTGTCCGCAGTCCGCACAGGCACTGGCTGCGCTCGCAGGGCCCTGGCCAATCAGACTGGCTAGCACAGATGTGACAGGCTGGGAGGAATGCTAGGAATGCGGAGGCGCTGGGGCAGGCGTGTCTCTCCTTAGCCGGGGGGAGAGGCGGAGGGCTGACCGGCTGGATATCTGACTGGCTGCTGCAGTTCAGTATCGGCAGGCCAGGCAGCTCAGTGGCGAGAGAGAGGAAGAGAGAGAGAGTCCTGCTCAACTAAGCTCAGCTCATTGGAGAGAGAGAGAGAGAGAGCGAGAGAGCGAGAGGAGGGAGGGAGGCCTGCTCAGCTCATGAGAGAGAGAGAGAGAGAGGCCTGCTCAGCTAAGCTCAGCTCATTGGAGGGAGCGACAGAGCGAGAGAGAGAGGAGGGAGAGGGAATAATTACACCAAGCAGAGCAGAGCCTAAACGAGGCCAAGGGCCAAGGAGTGTGTGAAAAAGGCACAATGTTAGCTTTTCTCCTGTCGTTATGTCTGCGGTGCTGTCTGAAGTCGGTTGGCCTGGCCTGTAACAGGGCTTTTTTCACCCTGGGTTTGTGATAATGTGAAGCTTTAGCTGTCCTTTGTTCATAACCTGGACTGAGTGTGTATGTGTGTGTGTTTTAGAGAGAGGAGTAATGAGCTCATGGCTGGCTCTCAGTTACTCTCAATGAGTGTGAGGGAGTTTAGGTCATTATTCATGATGGTACAGCTGTTGTCTCTCTTTCTCTCTCTCTTTCTTCCTCGATTTATCTCTCTCCTTCTTTCACATACACACACTTACACTCTGATACACACCGACCCTCTTTGGGGAACTTCAAATAATTTCTCTTACCAATCAGCAAATGTCAAAATGAAATGCAGACTTCCCTACCTAGGACAAAGATACACAAATTGTACCAGGCAAATCTAACAAATATGACCGGACAATGCTGGAAAATACTAATTGCTTAGAGCATTGACAGATTCCATTGTTCTGTTGCTCTCTCATTTGAAAAACATCCAGATAAGTTGCATTCAAATAAAAGTAACCCATTTGAAGCCCCTGTCAACTGTCTGGACTAAAGCCATTAAAGCCAAGAATAGAAGGCACTTCTCTGCCGACCTGTTTGTGCAGAATGTTGAGTGTAGATGTTACATAATGAAACACGTGTTTGTTCTCTTTTTGTGTGTCTGTAATTATGTGACCGCAAGAGCTAAAAGTCAGGAGGTGTCAAACACGCTAATGAAATGAAAAAAAGTTGTTGAACCAGTCAGTTGTAGTATATGCCCCCTTTTTTTTTTAAATTGCTAGTCGTGTCCCAGTGTCAGTGGTATATAGGAATGTTCACCCACTGACTGAAAGGTTGGGTAATAAGTGTGTTCCTAAGAAGAACCTTTTGGGGAAGTCGATGGTGTGCTGCGATTTTGTTCAGCCCCTGTAGATATTTAACAGCATATCTTTAGCTCCACCTTGTGTTTGTTGTGTAGAATCATGTGTAGAATCATGGGCAACTTTTATCCGGAGCCATGATTAAAGTTGCCCATAGACACAGATCTAGGATCAGTCTTTTCTTTCCAAATCTGAACAACCTAGGGTGGAAAATGCTTAGCTGATCATAGATCAGTGCCAGCTATAGAAAAGCCAATGTCTCACAAATGATTGCCTAAATGTGTGAATCAGATGTGTCTTTCTTTCCATGCTGTATTTGTCATGGTATTCTTCACCTCCCTGTTCCAGGTCGCAATGAGTTGATAGCCAGGTACATCAAGCTGAGGACAGGCAAAACCCGCACAAGAAAACAGGTATCAATGCTTGCTTTTTATTTTAGAGCAAAATATATGATAAAACAATTAACCACCCAGACTCAAACATTTATAATTACTTCATTTTGCCTTAATTGTCAGTTAACACCATCCAACTCAAATCAAAGATAAAAATAAAAAGTAGCTTGTGAATTGCCTTAATTTGATGTTTGAGTATCTGTATAATATTGTGTGTGTGTGTGTGTGTGCGGGTGGGCATCCGTGTGTGTGCGTGCTCTATGATGCTTAAAACTGTCCCGCACCCCTTTAGGTATCTAGTCACATACAGGTGTTAGCACGGAAGAAAGTTCGAGAATACCAAGCGGGTATCAAGGTAGGTGCTACCGAACGGGCCTCCAGCCAACTGTGACTGGGCATCTCTTTCCTCTTTGGTTATGGCTTCTCTTCTCTTCTCTTCTCTCTGTCTCCTTTTCTCTTCCCCTCTTGGCTCTTCTCCTCTGCAGGTTTCTAGCCATTTGCAAGTTCTCGCCCGGAGAAAATCTCGCGAGATCCAGTCAAAGCTGAAGGTATGCGCTTCTCTGCGGGCTGGGCAGGGCGGGGCTGGTCAAGGCTTGGCTTTGCGCTATCCAATTAGCTCGATTTTGTGCACTTTAGTTCCTATTACAGCCGTAAATGGATTGGTGCTCCATGACTAGAAAATATCAGTAGTGGCAAACAGTACAGTATGAGACTCTCAGTCTGCATAGGGGTGTATGGGCTTGAGGTCACTGCATGACTCATCATATAGGCTAGCTAACTTGTCTGGGAGAGCATAGAGAACAAAGCTAGTAGCTACCAAGCATGCACAGCACAGAGAGCAACAGGCTAAAACCATGGTCATCTTTTGACCATTGAAAAACATCTCGACGCTTAGTACAGTACTGTACAAAGCAGTAAAGAAATGATATTATAGCATGAGCTGGCTTCATTCTACTGCTTGTCATGTATACAGTAACTCAGCCTGTGGTGTAGCCTAGAGCAATGCTGTGAGCAGTGTGATCTGTCTATAGTGAAAGGTGTTGGCACATGGCCTTGTCGCTACAGCTCCACGTCTGTCCCTACTGTACCAATGCCAGCCATGCTTCTGCCTATAGGCTTTCCACAGCTCTTCCTCCGCCTTCAACCCTTCTCTCCGCTCTGACCCCAATCTCCATTGGATCTATCGGAATGTCCTCCTGTATGAGAGTTAACTACTCCAACCGTATGCAAAGACCTAGAGCTAAATGTTAGATTTAAACCAGCATGCATGTTTACACTACTAGAGCATTATGCTTAGAACAATTGTATTGCCTGTATACTATTCTACCTCTACTACTTCTATTTCTATACCCTATTGAGTGTACCCTATTCCTCAACCTGATTCTCCTTTGAGTTTGATGTTTATAAGCCTATATTCAGCAGAATATATGCCACTTGCCTGTTGTCCATTGGAGGATGGCAGGCAGAGGTGTTTGTTACACCAATCCTCATCCAACTTTAGGTCTTTAATCTATCCCTCAACCCTAAAACAAACTGCAAACATAACACAAAGTGAATCAACATAATAGTGTGTCTGAGGAAAGTATTGTGTTAAAGTGTATTACTGACAGTTCGCATAGTAATTAATCATTTTGCAAAAATGCAATTGGTAGTTCACTATTTGCCTTCATTGAAGTTTATTGGACCTTTAGACTTCTCTATTTATTAAGACTTAGCAGGTATTCTAGTAGACCGTATCTAGTAGAGAGAATCTGATAAGATAGGGAAGCTCCATTATTTTAACCATCCCAATGTTTGGACATTTATTTGCATGAGGGAGATATACCTTTCCCTACATTATTGTCCCTACTAGCGTAGTTCCTGTCCCATAGTTAAATTCAGCTCCCCTTTGATGTTGCTTTTCGTTGTATCATTCATGGCTCCTTCTAGGTTATTTAGATATACAGTGCATTCAGAAAGTATTCAGACCCCTTCCTTTTTCCACATTTTGTTACGTTACAGCCTTATTCTAAAATTGATTAAATGAATTGTTTTCCTCATCAATCTACACACAATACCCGATAATGACAAAGTGAAAACAGTTTTTTTGACATTTTTGCAAATGTATAAAAAATAAATTAAAAAAATACCTTATTTACATAAGTATTCAGACCCTTTGCTATGAGACTCGAAATTGAGCTCAGGTGCATCTTGTTTCCATTGATCATCCTTGAGATGTTTCTACAACTTGATTGGAGTTCACCTGGGGTAAATTAAATTGATTGGACATGATTTGGAAAGGCACACACCTGTCTAGATAAGGTCCCACAGTTGCCAGTGCATGTCAGAGCAAAAACCAAGCCATGAGGTCGAAGGAATTGTCCGTAGAGCTCCGAGGCAGGATTGTGTCGAGGCACAGACCTGGGGAAGGGTACCAAAAAATGTCTGCAGCATTGAAGGTCCCCAAGAAGTGGCCTCCATCATTCTTAAATGGAAGAAGTTTGGAACCACCAAGACTCTTCCTAAAGCTGGCCGCCCGGCCAAACCGAGCAATCGGGGGAGAAGGGCCTTGGTCAGGGAGGTGACCAAGAACCCGATGGTCACTCTGACAGAGCTCCAGAGTTCCTCTGTGGAGATCGTAGAACCTTCCAGAAGGACAACCATCTCTGCAGCACTCCACCAATCAGGCCTTTATGGTAGAGTGGCCAGACGGAAGCCACTCCTCAGTAAAAGGCACTACAGCCCGCTTGGAGTTTGCCAAAAGACACCTAAAGGAGTCTCAGACCATGAGAAACAAGATTCTATGGTCTGATGAAACCAATATTGAATTCTTTGGCCTGAATGCCAAGCATCACATCTGGAGAAAACCTGGCACCATCCCTACGGTGAAGCATGGTGGTGGCAGCATCATGCTGTGGGGATGTTTTTCAGTGGCAGGGACTGGGAGACTAGTCAGGATCGAGGGAAAGATGAATGGGGCAAAGTACAGAGAGATACTTGATGAAAACTTGCTCCAGTGCGCTTTGGACCTCAGACTAGGGCGAAGGTTCACCTTCCAACAGGACAACGGCCCTAAGCACACAGCCAAGACAAAGCAGGAGTGGCTTCAGGACATGTTTCTGAATGTCCTTGAGTGGCCTAGCCAGTGCCCGGACTTGATCCCGATCTAACATCTCTGGAGAGACCTGAAAATTGCTGTGCAGTGACGCTCCCCATCCAACCTGACAGAGCTTGAGAGGATCTACAGAGAAGAATGGGAGAAACTCCCCAAATACAGGTGTGCCAAGCTTGTAGCGTCATACCCAAGAAGACTCAAGGCTGTAATCGCTGCCAAAGGTGCTTCAACAAAGTACTGAGTAAATGGTCATCTGCAACAAAAAAATTACAACCTGTTCTGACTTTGTCATTATGGGATATTGTGTGTAGATTGATGAGGGGAAACACTATTTAATCAATTTTAGAATAAGACTGTAACGTAACAAAATGTGGAAAATGTCAAGGGGTCTGAATACTTTCCGAATGCACTGTAACTACATAAGTAATGCCATAGTGTTCTGCTCTAGTCTTTGTATTGAGTTTACTGATGTGAGATATCTGCAGCTCGCGTGCCAGATGTTTAACACCCCTGACTAAGAGCCAACAGATATAATGCATTATTACTTGTTATAAGTGCTTATAATGTTTTATTATTAACTTGTATTATGTTCTGCCTTTGTATGGAAAAAAAACATTCAACAGGCTCAAAAGGAGATGATACTAAGTCATTATGAAGTCTTGCAATGCATTTATGAGTGCATCGTAATGCATTATACCTGCTGTCTTTTAGTTAAAGTGTCACCTACCTTTTCTTCAGGGATAAGAACATTTTTATTTCAACAGCCTAGTGGCCTACAGTACATCTTCAGAACTTTATTATTGCTGTATTTAGTATGTACTGACACAGCCTATAAGCAAGCCCATAGTTTATCAGCATATCCCTTTAAGTATATGCAGTTAGATGTGTATACTAATCGTTTCTCTTTCCTTTGATTCAGGCCATGAATTTGGTAAGTGGATTTGACTTTTGCGATTTGCTTCCCCCCTGCTTGGCGGTGCCAGTGCATTGTCCACTCTGCTAATGCCCTCTGCTGGCATGGCAACCCAACCCCACTGCTATCCCATAATAAAGCAATGCTTAGGAATAGGGAATGTGTGTGCTTGAAACCACATTGCTGTGCATTGTACCTGATTATGCTAAACATTGAGCAGCTTGCTTGTGCAGGGTGATTCTGCTTCTCTGAGGGCTGCGTCTTCTGAGATATACTTTCCTCTCACAAGCCTTCTTTGTAATGCTTGTTCAGTGTGTGCTACATACACAAACACAAGGAAAGTTTGAAGCAGCATTAGCAAACATTTCATGTCAGTTCCATGTCCATAGGCTATTGTGATCCAAGAGAATGTTAAGGCATGGTCAAATCTGCATGCAAAAACAGAAACATTTTCTGATCAACATCACGATTCAATTCCATTGAGCATCACTTAGATAATATTGTAATTCATTTCACTGGGATTTTTTTGTCCAATTATGAGGCAAAGCATTTATGCAGCGCATAGGTTCAGTGAGCTTTATATTGTACACAGTTATAAGACCCCATCCACTACCAATGTGTAATGTACTACTTAACCTAGGGATGCACTTACACCATTTAGTGCATTATGACAGTACATTGAGAAAACAGAAACGTTGCCCGTGTTCCTCTATTTGGCCAGAGTCTATAGTCAGTTATATGGCTCTGCAAATCACCACTACCGAATGAATTAATGAATGCAAATCACCACTACCAGTTCCACACACAACTTGTGTTTTGTAGCTTTAATTTCACTTTGTTTACACTAAGGATTTTGCATTTGAAAACTCTTTAGGTCAGCTTTCTTCTGCTTTTACAGACGCATTTCATTCCTATTTCCTGACATGTAGTAATACTACCCAACAAGGCTAATGTAGGATATGCTGTTTCTCACCCTAGGAAATGTGACATACAGTGGGGAGAACAAGTATTTGATACACTGCCGATTTTGCAGGTTTTCCTACTTACAAAGCATGTAGAGGTCTGTAATTTTTATCATAGGTACACTTCAACTGTGAGAGACGGAATCTAAAACAAAAATCCAGAAAATCACATTGTATGATTTTTAAGTAATTAATTTGCATGACATAAGTATTTGATCACCTACCAACCAGTAAGAATTCCAGCTCTCACAGACCTGTATGTTTTTCTTTAAGAAGCCCTCCTGTTCTCCACTCATTACCTGTATTAACTGCACCTGTTTGAACTCATTACCTGTATAAAAGACACCTGTCCACACACTCAATCAAACAGACTCCAACCTCTCCACAATGGCCAAGACCAGAGAGCTGTGTAAGGACATCAGGGATAAAATTGTAGACATGCACAAGGCTGGGATGGGCTACAGGACAATAGGCAAGCAGCTTGGTGAGAAGGCAACAACTGTTGGCGCAATTATTAGAAAATGGAAGAAGTTCAAGATGACGGTCAATCACCCTCGGTCTGGGGCTCCATGCAAGATCTCACCTCGTGGGGCATCAATGATCATGAGGAAGGTGAGGGATCAGCCCAGAACTACATGGCAGGACCTGGTCAATGACCTGAAGAGAGCTGGGACCACAGTCTCAAAGAAAACCATTAGTAACACACTACGCCGTCATGGATTAAAATCCTGCAGCGAACGCAAGGTTCCACCGCTCAAGCCAGCGCATGTCCAGGCCCGTCTGAAGTTTGCAAATGACCATCTGGATGATCCAGAGGAGGAATGGGAGAAGGTCATGTGGTCTGATGAGATAAAAATAGAGCTTTTTGGTCTAAACTCCACTCGCCGTGTTTGGAGGAAGAAGAAGGATGAGTACAACCCAAAGAACACCATCCCAAAAGTGAAGCATGGAGGTGGAAACATAATTCTTTGGGGATGCTTTTCTGCAAAGGGGACAGGACGACTGCACCGTATTGAGGGGAGGATGGATGGGGCCATGTATCGCGAGATCTTGGCCAACAACCTCCTTCCCTCAGTAAGAACATTGAAGATGGGTCGTGGCTGGGTCTTCCAGCATGACAATGACCCGAAACACACAGCCAGGGCAACTAAGGAGTGGCTCCGTAAGAAGCATCTAAAGGTGCTGGAGTGGCCTAGCCAGTCTCCAGACCTGAACCCAATAGAAAATCTTTGGAGGGAGCTGAAAGTCCGTATTGCCCAGTGACAGCCCCGAAACCTGAAGGATCTAGAGAAGGTCTGTATGGAGGAGTGGGCCAAAATCCCTGCTGCAGTGTGTGCAAACCTGGTCAAGACCTACAGGAAACGTATGATCTCTGTAATTGCAAACAAAGGTTTCTGTACCAAATATTAAGTTCTGCTTTTCTGATGTATCAAATACTTATGTCATGCAATAAAATGCAAATTAATTACTTAAAAGTCATACAATGTGATTTTCTGGATTTTTGTTTTAGATTCCGTCTCTCACAGTTGAAGTGTACCTATGATAAAAATTACAGACCTCTACATGCTTTGTAAGTAGATAAACCTGCAAAATCGGCAGTGTATCAAATACTTGTTCTCCCCACTGTAGTTGCACAGTGATGAGAATACACCGAAAGGTGTTGGCCTTTTAGATGCACTTGACTTTTTCCCCTCTCTCTCCTTGTTTCTGACGGATGTCCTGATATCACTTTAATTCACAGCTTCCACACCAAATAATTGTGGGGACTGGGGAGTGTAATACAATTTAACTGTCCCCTCTGTACTTTGTACCATGACACTAGTTTTGTGATATTGCTATATACACTACCGTTCAGAAGTTTGGGGTCACTTAGAAATGTCCTTGTTTTCCATGAAAACATACATGAAATTAGTTTGAATAGGAAATATAGCAAAATGCATAGGAAATGTAGTCATTAACAAGGTTAGAAATAATGATTTTTAATAGAAATAATAATTGTGTCCTTCAAACTTTGCTTTCGTCAAAGAATCCTCCATTTGTGGCAATTACAGCCTTGCAGACCTTTGGCATTCTAGTTGTCAATTTGTTGAGGTAATCTGAAGAGATTTCACCCCATGCTTCCTGAAGCACCTCCCACTAGTTGGATTAGCTTGATGGGCACTTCTTAAGTACCATATGGTCAAGCTGCTCCCACAACAGCTCAATAGGGTTGAGATCCGGTGACTGTGCTGGCCACTCCATTATAGACAGAATACCAGCTGACTGCTTCTTCCCTAAATAGTTATTGCATAGTTTGGAGCTGTGCTTTGGGTCATTGTCCTGTTGTACAGTCGTGGTCAAAAGAGAATGACACAAGTATTGGTCTTCACAAAGTTTGCTGCTTCAGTGTTATGAGATATTTTTATGCCCCAAACAATCGGAAAGGGGATTCATCAGAGTGACTTTACCCCAGTCCTCAGCAGCCCAATCCCTGTACCTTTTGCAGAATATCAGTCTGTCCCTGATGTATACCTCCCGAGTGGCACAGTGGTCTAAGGCAGTGGTCTAAAGTTGTGCCACTAGAGATCCTAGTTCGAATCCAGGCTCTGTCGTAGTTGGCCACGACCGGGAGACCCATGGGGCGGCGCACAATTGGCCCAGGGTAGGGGAGGGAATGGCCGGCAGGGATGTAGCTCAGTTGGTAGAGCATGGCGTTTGCAACGCCAGGGTTGTGGATTCGATTCCCAAGGGGGGCCAGTATAAAAAAGTAATGTATGCACTCACTAACTGTAAGTCACTCTAGATAAGAGCGTCTGCTAAAATGTAAATGTAATGTTTTTCCTGGAGAGAAGTGGCTTCTTTGCTGCCCTTCTTGACACCAGGCCATCCTCCAAAACTCTTCGCTTCACTGTGCATGCAGATGCACTCACACCTGCCTGCTGCCATTCCTGAGCAAGCTCTGCACTGGTGGTGCCCCGATCCCGCAGCTGAATCAACTTTAGGAGACGGTCCTGGCGCTTGCTGGACTTTCATGGGCGCCCTGACGCCTTCTTCACAACAATTGAACCTCTCTCCTTGAAGTTCTTGACGATCCGATAAATGGTTGATTTAGGTGCAATCTTACTAGCAGCAATATCCTTGCCTGTGATGCCCTTTTTGTGCAAAGCAATGATGACGGCACGTGTTTCCTTGCAGGTAGCCATGGTTAACAGAGGAAGAACAATGATTTCAAGCACCACCCTCCTTTTAAAGCTTCCAGTCTGTTATTCTAACTCAATCAGCATGACAGAGTGATCTCCAGTCTTGTCCTCGTCAACACTCTCACCTGTGTTAACGAGAGAATCACTGACATGATGTCAGCTGGTCCTTTTGTGGCAGGGCTGAAATGCAGTGGAAATGTTTTTTGGGGATTAAGTTCATTTTCATGGCAAAGAGGGACTTTGCAATTAATTGCAATTTATCTGATCACTCTTCATGACATTCTGGAGTATATGCAAATTGCCATCATCAAAACTGAGGCAGCAGACTTTGTGAAAATTAGTATTTGTGTCATTCTCAAAACTTTTGACCACGACTGTAGGAGGAAATTGGTTCCAATCAAGCGCCGTCCACAGGGTGTGGCATGGCGTTGCAAAATGGAGTGATAGCCTTCCTTCTTCAAGATCCCTTATACCCTGTACAAATCTCCCAATTTACCACCACCAAAGCACCCCCAGACCATCACATTGCCTCCACCATGCTTGACAGATGGCATCAAGCACTCCTCCAGCATCTTTTCATTTGGTCTGCGTCTCACAAATGTTCTTCTTTGTGATCCGAACACCTCAAACTTCAATTAGTCTGTCCATAACACTTTTTTCCAATCTTCCTCTGTCCGGTGTCTGTGTTCTTTTGCCCATCTTTTATTTTTATTGGCCAGTCTGAGATGTGGCTTTTTCTTTGCAACTCTACCTAGAAGGTCAGCATCACGGAGTCGACTCTTCACTGTCGACGTTGAGACTGCTGTTTTGCGGGTACTATTTAATGAAGCTGCCAGTTGAGGACCTGTGAGGCGTCTGTTTCTCAAACTAGACACTCTAATGTATTTGTCCTCTTGCTCAGTTGTGCACCGGGGCCTCCCACTCCTCTTTCTATTCTGGTTAGAGCCAGTTTGCGCTGTTCTGTGAAGGGAGTAGTACACAGCGTTGTACGAGATCTTCAGTTTCTTGGCAATTTCTCGCATGGAATAGCCTTCATTTCTCAGAACAAGAATAGACTGACAAGTTTCAGAAGAAAGTTATTTGTTTCTGGCCATTTTGATCCTGTAATCGAACCCACAATTGCTGATGCTCCAGATACTCAACTAGTCTCAAGAAGGCCCGTTTTATTGCTTCTTTAATCAGCACAACAGTTTTCAGCTGTGCTAACATAATTGCAAAAGGGTTTTCTAATGATCAATTAGCCTTTTAAAAATAAACTAGGAACTTGGATTAGCAAACACAACGTGCCATTGGAACACAGGACTGATGGTTGCTGATAATGGGCCTCTGTACGCCTATGTAGATATTCAATAAAAAATTTGCCGTTTCCAGCTACAATAGCCATTTACAACATTAACAATGTCTACACTGTATTTCTGATCAATTTTATTTTATTTTAATGGACAAAAACATTGCTTTTCTTTCAAAAACAAGGACATTTCTATGTTACCCCAAACTTTTGAATGGTAGTGTAGAGTGTCAGATACTGGGTCTGTGTAAATTGTGAGACACACCGAAAGTGACGTTTCAGCATTATTGTTGGGGTAAACATACTGTTATGATTTAACTGGATAAGAACCCAAATGCAGACAAGTACACCAAGCCAGAGAAGTTTTAACAGGTTTATTTACAATGTTCAAAGTCCAGGTTTCCAAATATATGGGAAGAGCAAGTCCAGGTACAGGGAGGGTAACAGATCCAGATCAGGGCAGGTGTGGTACCGTAATGTCCTAGTGTCCGTGGTGAGTCCAAAAGAGAGGTCCGGTAATGGAGAGCAGGATGGTGGTGGCAGGAGTGAAGCGGAGGCAGGAGTCAGGTTCCAAATATATGGTCGTCTTGACTATGATCTGACGATGAGTGGTAAGTTTGACCGGGTCTTAAAGGCTGAGGTGATATGGTGAATGAGCTGCAGCTGGAACCCTGACTCCCGCACACCAGACTTCACTCCTGCAATCAAGGACAGACAGAGGGGAGGAAGAGAGCAGAGAGAGCTACCTATCAGCAGTAGGCCTAACAGTACCCCCCCTCTCGGACACCACCTGGCGGCCGACGGGGTTTATCGGGATGTAACCTATGAAACTCTCGGACCAGATCAGGATCCACAATGAAGCTCCTGGGCACCCAGGAACGTTCCTCGGGACCATAACCCTCCCAATCCACCAGGTACTGGAAACCACGACCTCGGCGGCGAACATCCAGAAGTCGCCGGACAGTGTAGACCGGACCCCCACCCACGATCTTGGGCGGAGGAGGGGGGACGAGAGGGCTGGCACAAAGGGCTAACCGACACAGGCTTAATCTGGGAAACATGAAAGGTGGAATGAACCCGTAGGGAGGCAGGAAGCTGTAGCTTAACCGCGCAGGGGTTAACAATAGACAGTATCTTGAACGGTCCTATAAAACGAGGCGCCATCTTCTTAGACTCCACCTTCAATGGAAGGTCCCGTGACTTCAGCCATACCTCTTGACCAGGAGAGTAACCGGGGAGCCTGGGACCGGTGACGGTTGGCTTGCCTCTGCATGTACGCCGAAGCTCGGGACAGAGCTACCCTGGCCTTCCTCCAGACCTTGAAGCAGCGGCGCATGTGGGACTGCACCGAGGGTACCGCAAGTTCCCTCTCTTGGGAAGGGAACAGGGGAGGTTGATAACCCAGAGCACACAGAAAAGGAGACAAACCAGAGGAAGCGTTAGTCAAGGTGTTATGAGCATATTCCACCCAGGGGAGCATGGAGCTCCATGACCCAGGGTTAGACCCAGTGACACAGCCGAAGTGCGGTCTCCATCTCCTGGTTCGCTCTCTCGGCTTGCCCGTTGGTCTGGGGGTGATATCCAGAGGACAGGCTGGATGTAATGCCCAAAGCTTTACAGAAAGCTTTCCACACCTGGGAGACAAACTGGGGACCCCTGTCAGAGACAATATCCGTGGGTAGACCATGAGAGCGGAACACATGTTCAACCAAAATATCAGCCGTCTCTCTGGCAGTGGGCAGTTTAGGTAGGGCCAAAAAATGAGCGAACTTAGAAAAACGATCAATCACCGTAAGAATGACAGTCTTACCAGATGAGGGGGGAAGTCCAGTGACAAAATCCATAGCGATATGCGACCAGGGCCGGCTGGGTATAGGTAGAGGTCGTAGATGACCAGCGCTGGCCTGGGTGGAGTTCTTACTTCGTGCACATACCGTACAAGCAGCAATGAAGGCTCGAGTGTCCGCCTCCATCGTGGCCCACCAGAACTTCCGTCGCACAAAGTCAAGGGTCCGCGAAACTCCAGGGTGACAGGTAAGGGGAGACGAGTGAGCCCACTGAAGTACCTGGGAGCGAGCAGACTCAGGGACAAACATCCGGTTAGGAGGACCCCTCCCAGGGTCAGCTTGATGATGTTGAGCCTGTCTAACAATCCCCTCGATGTCACATGTGATGACTGCAATACTGCAGGTAGGAGGCAAAATGGGTTCAGGGTTACTACCAGTATCAACAGCCGAATGAACACGAGACAGGGCGTCAGGCTTGACGTTGCGTGACCCAGGACGGTAAGACAGAGAAAAAATTGAATCTCCCAAAAAATAGTGCCCACCTGGCTTGACGGGGGTTGAGCTGCTTCGCTGAATGGAGGTAAGCCAGATTCTTATGATCCGTCCAAACGATGAAGGGTTGTTCCGCCCCCTCCAACCAATGTCGCCACTCCTCGAGAGCCAGCTTAACGGCGAGCAGTTCACGATTTCCAACATCATAATTCCTCTCTGCCTGAGAAAGTTTCCTTGAGAGAAAAGCACAGGGATGCAGTTTGTTATCTTCAGGAGAACGTTGTGACAACACTGCACCTACCCCAGTGTCGGATGCATCCACCTCCACGACAAACTGGCGGTCGGGGTCCGGCTGCATCAGAATGGGAGCCGAGGCGAAGCGATGTTTCAGTTCTTCGAACGCTGATTCGGCCCCTTCATTCCAAGCGAACGGTCGTGAGATGGAGGTGAGAGCGGTGAGTGGCGCCGCAATGCGGCTGTAGTCCTTGATGAACCTCCTATAGAAGTTCGCAAACCCCAGGAATCGTTGAAGTTGTTTTGCGGGTAGAGGGAGCTGGCCAGTCCGTGACAGCAGAGATCTTAGCTGGGTCCATCCGCAGCTCCTCCTGAGCTATGATGTAACCCAAAAAGAGGTCTCAGACACATGAAATTCACATTTCTCCATCTTCACAAACAGTTTGTTCTCCAACAACCTTTGCAACACCTGGCGCACATGCAGTTCATGTTCCTGGGAGGACTCTGAGAAAATCAAGATATCATCCAGATAGACAAAAACAAACCGATTCAACATGTCCCGAAGGACATCATTGACTAGTGCCTGAAAAACAGCAGGGGCATTAGACAACCCAAAAGGCATAACCCGATACTCAAAATGTCCCAAGGGTGTGTTGAAGGCAGTCTTCCATTCATCACCCTTACGAATGCGCACCAGGTGATACGCATTTCGTAGATCCAGTTTCGTAAAGATGGTAGCACCATGAAGGAGGGGAAAAGCAGAATTAATCAAAGGCAGAGAATACTTGTTCTTAATGGTGATGTTGTTAAGTCCACGGTAATCAATACAGGGTCTGAGGGTCTTATCCTTCTTAGCAACAAAAAAGAATCCCGCTCCTACAGGTGACGAGGAAGGACGCATAATACCTGCCGCCAAGGAGTCCCGAATGTAGTTCTCCATAGCCTCCGTCTCCGGCCGGGAGAGATTGTACAGGCGACTGCTGGGGAGCGGGGCTCCTGGCTGGAGGTCAATGGCGCAGTCGTAAGGCCGGTGAGGAGGAAGAGAAGTAGCTCTGTGTTTGCAGAAAACGGATGCCAGGTCATGATACACGTCAGGAACAGCAGAAAGATCCATGGACTCCAGTGGAGGTTGAGGCACAGTACTGGCAGGAGTCTGAGCAGAACACAAACAATTCACATGACAAAATGTGCTCCATGAAACAATGCTACCTGTCACCCAATCAATGTGTGGATTGTGTTTTATGAGCCAGGGGATACCAAGGACCAGGGGAGTCTGTGGGCAGTCGATAATATGGAATTGAATGTTCTCCTGATGATTTCCCCGACACTCTAAGACAAACAGGAACAGTCTGATGGGTAATGCGGGTCAACAATTGTCCATTTAGACCCTTAGCCTGCAGCGGACAGTCCATAGGAACAGTCTCCAAATCCATTTGTTGAGCCCACTCTCTATCCAAAAAGCTTTACGTCGGCACCAGAGTCAATCAGCGCACTAACAGAGAAATTCTGGGACTGCCACTGGAGGGATGCCTGGAGCAGAATGCGGGGAGAAGAGGAAGAATCCGCTGCTCGGCTCACCAAAACTTCTCCCATTAATGATGAGCCGGCCCTTTTCCCGGACGAACTGGGCAGGAAGGAACGAAATGACCAGCTTCTCCACAATACAGGCAGACCCGAGCCTGAATACGACGTGCACGCTCCTCTGAGGACAACCGTGCACGACCCACCTCCATGGCTTCGGGTTCAGTGCTCCTCGTATCGACTCGGGAAGACACGGCTCTCTCCGTAGGGACGATGCAGGGAGGAGTTTGTTGATGACAGACAGGTTGCTTGGAACTAACACTCCTCTCCGGCGGCGCTCCCGAATCCGATTATCCAACCTGATAGTGAGTGAAATAAGATTATCCAGCGTAGGCGATTCATCATATGACACCAATTCATCTTTTAAGGTCTCAGACAAAGCATTGATGAACACTCCTTGTAATGCCTCGTCATTCCAACCACTCACTGCTGCTAAAGTCCGAAACTCCACTGCCATCTCCGCCACACTACGAGCCCCCTGCCGAAGAGAAAACAGCCGTTTCGCAGCCTCCTTGCCTCGTACGGGGTGGTCAAAAACCTTCCTCATCTCCGTGGTGAAGGCAACGTAAGCGTTGCAAATGTCCGACTGACTCTCCCAGACCGCGGATCCCCAGGCACGAGCGGAACCGCTAGTAGAGTTGATAAGGTAGGCAATACGGGCTCTTTCTGAGGCGTAGGTGAGGGGCTGTTGTTCAAACACTAACGAGCATTGAGTCAAAAAATCGCCACAGGTTCCCATGTTCCCGTCATAGCGCTCTGGAGCAGGAACAAAAGGCTCTCTGATCTGGGCTGAAGGGGTAGTAAGGGCAGATACTTGATTGGAGAGTAATTGAACCTGATTAAGCAGCACCTGACTGTCCTCAGCAATCGTTTTAAACAGGGTATCATGTTGGCCAAGTAAAATGCCCTGATTGGCTATGGCAGTCCAAATTTGAGTGCACTCTGGGGTGGTATCCAAGCTACTGTCTGCTGGGTTCATGTTGGTCAGATCATACTGTTATGATTTAACTGGATAAGAACCCAAATGCAGACAAGTACACCAAGCCAGAGAAGTTTTAACAGGTTTATTTACAATGTTCAAAGTCCAGGTTTCCAAATATATGGGAAGAGCAAGTCCAGGTACAGGGAGGGTAACAGATCCAGATCAGGGCAGGTGTGGTACCGTAATGTCCTAGTGTCCGTGGTGAGTCCAAAAGAGAGGTCCGGTAATGGAGAGCAGGATGGTGGTGGCAGGAGTGAAGCGGAGGCAGGAGTCAGGTTCCAAATATATGGTCGTCTTGACTATGATCTGACGATGAGTGGTAAGTTTGACCGGGTCTTAAAGGCTGAGGTGATATGGTGAATGAGCTGCAGCTGGAACCCTGACTCCTGCACACCAGACTTCACTCCTGCAATCAAGGACAGACAGAGGGGAGGAAGAGAGCAGAGAGAGCTACCTATCAGCAGTAGGCCTAACACATACAAGTAGGGCCGAATGCTCTTGAATGTCCTGGTACAAACATGCCAAGCTTAACCATAACCATCTACGCTTTTTTATTTTTTTATATCTCTGACAATTACAATCAGCAGAACATTGCAGACAAAACACATTCATACCAATTGCAATCTGACCATATACAGTGCAGTCAATGCAGCCATTAGGTTTATGTATTTATTCAGAGTCCTGTTTTTCTGTATTGAAACAGAGGAACTTTTTCTACTGCAGTCTTATTTTCTATTTTGTCTTTTCCCATAATAAGAGTTGTGGTGCCAACCAGATTTTCTCAGAGACAAACTCTCTTTCTGAAGTTTTCCTTCAAGGTCGCTACTAATTAGAATCATGTGACTCCTGGAATGTTCTGTTTGATTATGTTGCTTAAAAAGTTTTAATCTGCTCATTGTTGAATGGTACAATTAATCATACCGGTATATATGTTCTCTTCACGTCTTCTTTTCAGTGATTGTAGCCTAGTAGTACTCCAAATGTAGTTGCAGCAAAGTGTTCACTTTTTAAGACTCAGATCTGCTGTATGTTTACTTAAGATCCTAATGAGAGTACATAAAAAGCTCAGACAATTTTAGATTACTGTATAAATAAAACATATTTGTATAAACATTGTGATAGTAGTAATAGTTGCAACTGTTGATTTTCTATGGCTATTAAACTAAATGTGTTCCTCTTGGGGCACTGTGAGTAGGCTAGTAGTGATGTCAGTGTACAAAACATTAAGAACACCTGCACTTTCCATGACAGACTGACCAGGTGAATCCAGGCGAAAGCTATGATCCCTTATTGATGTCACTTTTTAAATCAACTCAATATTAGGAAGATGTCCTGAATGTTTTGTACACTCAGTGTATGTACTAGGTATTAGACTGCCCCCTAGTGGTGTATCTCCCTCACCTCTCCCTCCTCATCCACAGGACCAGGCGTCTAAAGACAAGGCACTCCAGAACATGGCAGCACTGTCGTCTGCTCAGATTGTGTCGCCGAGCCTGATCAAGAGCCAGCTACCCCCGCTGCCCCATTCTCCTTATCCCCCGCAAGCCAGGGTGAGCCCTTCTACACTGGGTTTGAGATTGCAATGATTGCTCTTTCTCTGCATTGACACTATTTACAAGTATTTAAACATTATTGTTATACTAGTAATTGATGTAGGCTATGTGAAAACAGTACAGTAAAGTACATTACCTAAGCAACTGACTCTGTAATCTTTGCCTTCCAGTTTTGGCCAGGCCCTATCCCAGGACAACCTGGCCCCTCTCAGGAGTGAGTATGACTGTGTTAACTATTTGTTGAGTGACAGGTTAAGATTGTATGTTTGGACTGTGCGTTTGATTGATTGATTGACACTTGGTGTGAGTGGAGTGGCGGGTTCTCTTTGGCACGTTTAACGGATCGCATTTGTGCACATCAGGCTGGTTCTAGAGCTCAACCCGGGAAGGACTCCTGGGCTTGGCCGCACCAGCTATGCGTAAGTTCCCTCCTGGTCTAGCAATATCACAAGGCAGCACTAACTCTGCTTCAGTATGCTTCCTGCTCCTGCACTCATTTTACAACCAGGCCACAGCCAGCTTCACGTCTGAGAGCGAGAAGACCAAACACAATGCTGGATTTGTTTGGAATGTCGTTCCGTTCTGACCATTAGGGATGTAAAAACATCCCAAAGCTATTTGTGCTGTAAAAACGTCACACAAGAAGGCGATTTCAAGACAAACTGTTGCCAGAATCAGTCCGTGACATCACCTAACTTGAGATCCGTGTTTGTCATATCAAATTGAAAGAAAATCTTCTATTGACTTCTAAGCATGACTTGCACACAAAAAAAGCATATGGATTTGTAAGGAATTGGCCCATTGTGAACGTTGGTGTGTCACTCTCAAGCATCCCTCTGAAATTATGAGTGTCACAAATGAGCACAGTATGTCCACATGAAGGACAACAAACATCTATCAAATAATCAATCAATCAATGAACCAATCAATCAGAGTATTTAAATAGCATAACTAAGTGCATGGCGTAGTGCAATATGACAGAGTGAAGCAGAGGTGGACTTACGTCTAGCTGATGCAGCCACAGACACATGCCTATGTTGAGACACTAGTCATAACACTGTGGATCCACGTCTGTCTGACATGCCAATGAAGCCCAAAGCCACATGCCACTAGCATAACCAGGTTTCACATGGAATTTCACTTTTGGAAATTAGTGGAAAAAACACAGAGTTGGATAGTGAATATTGAAAAGTTTGACTCCTCAATTGACAGTGACTGTGATGTGATGATCAATCTCTTTCAGTATCAAACCTTTTGCACAGTCCTCATACCCAAACCTGCCAGGCCCTGCCCCCCCACCTATATCAAGTGAGTAGAGTCCAAGCAATTTCATTTTCATCTCCATTCATACATTCATGCTTCATTAAAAAATCTGTTTTACAACGGAGACATGTCCCAAGGTAGCAGTAATAAAACACTCGATATAACATACACATCAGCAATATATCTGGTGCTTAACATTAATGCAGAAATTAAACATTATCTTCTGAGACCTCAGCCTGACTGTCTCTCTCTCTCTCTCTCTCTCTCTCTCTCTCTCTCTCTCTAAGCCTATGAACCCTTGGCACCCCCCCTCCCCCCGGCTGCTACGGCGGTGCCCGTGTGGCAGGACCGGACCATCGCCTCCTCCAAGCTGCGGATGCTAGAGTACTCTGCCTTCATGGAGGTGCAGAGGGACCCTGACAATGTGAGTCACCAAACCAACAACAGCACCCAACCACATTAACCAACCTGTCCTAATAAAAGTTGCAGATAAAAGCCTTTGTTTTACAGTCCACATAGTCATGTCTAGCACTAACTCAGTATGGCCAAGCTAGACTTCTGTCATGGCAACTGGTCTGAACATCTTTCTCTCTCTCCCCCCTGCAGTACAGCAAACATCTGTTTGTCCACATTGGTCAGACCAACCCCTCCTACAGCGACCCTCTGCTGGAGGCAGTGGACATCAGGCAGATCTATGACAAGTTCCCAGAGAAGAAGGGCGGACTCAAAGAGCTTTATGAGAAAGGCCCCCAAAACGCCTTTTTCCTAGTCAAATTTTGGGTGGGTAATTATGAAATCATCTTGCTCAATAATGTATTTATTACTGATGGTTTGACAAATCACTTTTATTATTGTTTGATCCTCACCTTGAATGCTTTACAGCAGGGTTCCCAAACTGGCGGCCCGCAGGCCGAATTTGTCCCGCGGGTAGTTTTATTTGGCCCCCCAAGTTGAATCCAGGTGAAAGCTATGATCCCTTATTGATGTCACTTGTTAAATCCACTTCAATCAGTGTAGATGAAGGGGAAGAGACAGGTCAAATGAGGATTTTTAAGCCTTGAGACAATAGAGACATGGATTGTGTATGTGTGCCATTCAAAGGGTGAATGGGCAAGACAAAATATTTCAAGTGCCTTTGAACGTGGTAGGGTAGTAGGTGCCAGGCGCACCGATTTGTGTGTGTCAAGAACTGCAACGCTGCTGGGTTTTTCACGCTCAACAATTTCCCGTGTGTATCAAGAATGGTCCACCACCCAAAAGACATCCAGCCAAATTGAATGAATGAATGTAGGCTGTTCTGAGGGCAAAAGGTGGTGCAACTGAATATTAGTAAGGTGTTCCGAATGTTTTGTACACTCAGTGTATATTTTTAGAATTTTCATTGTTGGACATAAAATACTGTAAAAACACCAGGAAATCAGCTCCAAGTGATTGGAATTTTGTAAATCTGTTCCCAAGTATTCCCACGTACAGTATAATAGTGAGGTGTGATCGTATACAAATGTAACCACGGTTTGAAAGGATGATGTTTTAGTCTACAAATTAGTTGTAATTATGTTCTGGCCCCCCGACAATCAGCTCAAGAAAGAAGTCGGCCTGCAGCTGAATCTAGTTGATGATTCCTGCTTTACAGGGGAGTGTTTTGATTTAAAACATAGTTTAAACCTACACTGTCACACTCTCACACAGTCCCTTTTGGTAGTTTGAGTATTCTCTCATTTAGAGTGGAATAAGAAAAAATACAGTATTTGGGGGTTTATGCCTGTTAGCTGAGCGTTAATCTGATTTGTCCTGTGTGTCCTCTGACTTGTCCTGTGTGTGTCCTCTCACTGCAGGCGGATCTGAACAGCAGTGGTATGCAGGACGGCCCAGGCTCCTTCTATGGAGTCAGCAGCCAGTACAGCAGCTCTGAGAACATGACAATCACCGTCTCCACCAAAGTCTGCTCATTTGGCAAACAGGTGGTAGAGAAAGTAGAGGTGAGGCCATTTTCAACTGGGTCTGCTTTATAGTCACAAAAACAGCTGTCAAGCCGTCATGGTAAATTAGGAGGTGCACTTACAGTTGAAGTCGGAAGTATACATAAAAAACTAGTTTTTCAACCACTCCACAAATTTCTTGTTAACAATTTATAGTTTTGGCAAGTCGGTTAGGACATCTACTTTGTGCATGACACAAGTAATTATTCCAACAATTGTTTACAGATTATTTCACTTATAATTCACTGTATCATAATTCCAGTGGGTCAGAAGTTTACATACACTAAGTTGACTGTGCCTTTAAACAGCTTGGAAAATTTCAGAAAATGATGTCATGGCTTTAGAAGCTTCTGATAGGCTAATTGACATCATTTGAGTCAATTGGAGGTGTACCTGTGGATGTATTTCAAGGCCTACCTTCAAACTCAGTGCCTCTTTGCTTGACATCATGGGAAAATCAAAAGAAATCAGCCAAGACCTCAGAAAAAAAAATTGTAGACCTCCACAAGTCTGGTTCATCCTTGGGAGCAATTTCCAAACGCCTGAAGGTACCACGTTCATCTGTACAAACAATAGTACGCAAGTATAAACACCATGGGACCACGCAGCCGTCATACTGCTCAGGAAGGAGACGTGTTCTGTCTCCTAGAGATGAACGTACTTTGGTGTGAAAAGTGCAAATCAATCCCAGAACAACAGCAAAGGACCTTGTGAAGATGCTGTAGGAAACAGGTACAAAAGTAACTATATCCACAGTAAAAACTAGTCCTATATCGACATAAGCTGAAAGGCCGCTCAGCAAGGAAGAAGCCACTGCTCCAAAACCGCCATAAAAAAGCCAGACTACGGTTTGCAACTGCACATGGGACAAAGATCGTACTTTTTGGAGAAATGTCCTCTGGTCTGATTAAACAAAAATAGAACTGTTTGGCCATAATGACCATCTTTATGTTTGGAGGAAAAAGGTGGTACCTTGCAAGCCGAAGAACACCATCCCAACCGTGAAGCACGGGGGTGGCAGCATCATGCTGTGGGGGTGCTTTGCTGCAGGAGGGACTGGTGCACTTCACAAAATAGATGGCATCATGAGGAAGGAAATTGATGTGGATATATTGAAGCAACATCTCAAGACATCAGTCAGGAAGTTAAAGTTTGGTCGCAAATGGGTCTTCCAAATGGACAATGACCCCAAGCAAACTTCCAAAGTTGTGGCAAAATGGCTTAAGGACAACAAAGTCAAGATATTGGAGTGGCCATCACAAAGCCTTGACCTCAATCTTATAGAAAAATTGTTGGCAGAACTGAAAAAGCGTGTGCGAGCAAGGAGGCCTACAAACCTGACTCAGTTACACCAGCTCTGTCAGGAGGAATGGGCCCAAATTCACCCAACTTATTGTGGGAAGCTTGTGGAAGGCTACCCAAAACGTTGGACCCAAGTTAAACAATTTAAAGGCAATGCTACCAAATACTAATTGAGTGTATGTAAACTTCTGACCCACTGGGAATGTGATGAAAGAAATAAAAGATGAAAGAAATAATTCTCTCTACTAATATTCTGACATTTCACATTCTTAAAATAAAGTGGTGATCCTAATTGACCTAAGACAGGACAGAATTTTTACTAGGATTAAATGTCAGGAATTGTGAAAAACTGAGTTTAAATGTATTTGGCTAAGGTGTATGTAAACTTCCGACTTCAACTGTAAATGACTTAACTGGTTAGATTAAGGTTAAACAAAATGGGAATTAATTAGTCAATATACTGTCAGACACTATATATATTATATTTACCTCAACTAAGATATTGTTTGCTGTTTTGGGTAAGAGTTTTAAAATCTCTCCTCGTGTGAATTTCAGACGGAGTACGCCCGAATGGAAGGAGGGAAATGTGTCTACAGGATCCACCGCTCTCCCATGTGCGAGTACATGATCAACTTCATTCACAAGCTCAAACACCTGCCAGAAAAATACATGATGAATAGTGTTCTGGAAAACTTTACTATCCTTCAGGTAACATACTGCATTGTAAAGATACTAAGACAACGCCAGGGTTGTGGGTTCGATTCCCACGGGGGGCCAGTATGAAAATAATAATGTATGCACTAACTGTAAGTCGCTCTGGATAAGAGCGTCTGCTAAATGACGTAAAATGTAAAATGTAATAGTAACTAACTTACAATTTGGCAATGAACTGATATTTCAACCGTGGTCATAGGACAATAGCTGGGTGATATGTTTTTGACCTCGTGTTGTTGTGCTTTGTTAATTGATTGATTGATTGACGATATTTACTGTCTTTCACCTGTTGCAAGACCGTAACTGAATCATGTTTCTTATCTCATTTTGCCGTGCTACCTCCTTCTGCCCCTCAGGTGGTGACAAACCGTGATACTCAGGAGACCTTGCTGTGTATAGCGTTTGTGTTCGAGGTCTCGACGAGTGAACACGGGGCACAGTACCACGTCTACAGGCTCGTGAAAGACTGACCCACCCACCGTTCTGCAGGGAGGTTTGGGAATCGGCTGCCGAAGCACTGCGTGACACAATCTGTACAGTACACACAGACTGCTCAACTGCCAAGAAACATTCAAACGACGTTAGAATGAACTGACACTAACAGATTTTATACTTCCACACGTTTTGATAAAATAGGAAAAAGGATGAGACAAGAAAGGCAACTTATTAACCATATATTTAAATGTGCTAAGACAAAGTGGGTCATATTGGTAATGACAATAAATGTACAGTAGCTTGAGATGTTTTTACTGAGGGAATGAGAAAGTGTACAAGGTTAAGAGAGTTGTCTCCAAGGGAACACACTCTAAGCAATATGGAAAAAAGTGTATAGATTGGAACGGTACAGCTACAAGGACCATGGAAGAAGAACAACCACAAAATAATCCAAAAGTATAACTTTTCTACCAAGTGGTGTTGATAAATTAGATAGGATGGCAGCCAAGTGCCTTTCTCCAAAGACAAGTATTGATTGATTGCCAGCCACTCTGGAATGCCTTATGTACTACCTCTTGTCTTTAAATAAACAGAAAGAAACCAGACAGATGTAAATGCATCAATTCATTGGAAACTGAACATTACTATGCAGTTCACCCTTTCTTATCTAGGTCTTTGAAGCACACTTCTTATCCAAGCACATTGTGTTATGGACAGAGATGGGTGAAACTATTATTCATTTTCAATTGATGTGTTATCATGAATGGTTCCAAGTTTGGCTGCAGTCCACTTGTACAGTAAGGGGATAGCATGTTCAGATCATTCAGTTTCGAAACCCTTGGCTTATTGGGTCTAGACAACAACACATCTATGTGCTGTGGTGCACTTAAAATATCAAGAAAGGGTGAAGCAACAAATATGTTTCTTTTCTGCCTTTAGTTATGATATTGAAATGAACTGTTTCTGTACTGTGAGTCAGTGGATGCTACAGGAATATGTGTTACATAGGAGTATTTTGGGGATTTGTTTATATTTGTGATTAACTTTAATTCAGCACAGAGACCATAGCTGTTCTCTTTGAGTGGAGGGGATTCAACACTGTTTTCTTAAAAACATAGCTTGAGAATTCGCCCGATTAGAACTTGCCAAATTGTAACTGACCAAATTTAAGGGTGAGTTTCAACCAATGTAAGAACTCCAGGTATTCTTATCCAATTTGAGAGATCCCAATTGATGGATTTCACATTTAGTCTGATTGTAGGCCTACATGATGTAAGAGAAGTTTCTCTTTTGTAAATGTAACCAATAAAAACAAAAGCGATCTCTTAACTTATGAGCTCATCTCAAGAAATTCTACTCTTAATTTGTCAATGCCATCGGCCAATGAAAAACATATTTTATGTTTTGAAAGAGAGCTATCCTCTTTGTGCTGTGGTGTGACCATTGATTGTTATTTATATTGAAACGAATGGTGGGTGGGCTGGGCTATGGGCCATGTGTTTATCCTTTGCCATTGCAATGGAGGTGTTACAAGTATTGCTGAGCTAAACTTTATACTAAAGACAAGATAACTGTCATCCCATGGATCTAGATAGGGGATTGTCTCTGCCTTGGACGGTTCACTGGGCTTCTGTCAGAAGAATTCATACATCAGACTTTGTATGGTGGATTTAGTACACCAGGATTTGAATGTCATACTTCAAAAGCTAGACTTAAAACAACTGCTTAATCTTTACTAGCGGATTTCTCAATTGTACCATTTTTTTTACAGGCCCTTGTTTTTTTTATTATCATAATTAATATTTTTGTTTGTTGTTTTCTTCATTTTTTTTACTTTCATTGGAAGCCATATGCATCCGTTGAAAACGTGTGTTTTTGTTGACATTGATGATGAGATCTTATGTATCATAATCTGAATGGTGTGGGCAAGTGTTTTTGGTTAATAGGTGGTTTATTGTGGCCTTGGTTACCAATTGTGCATTGCATTTTTGTATGTTATCTTCGAAGTAAGGGGGATTGTATTATATAATCAAATCAAAATATATGTATAATCTAACAATAAAAGACGCATTGTGCCTTTGGGGCCATTTTCCCCCAGAAAACCCATTAAAACATGTTTGTAATTTGATTGGTCAATGCAGTTTTCTTTACAGATTAGATACATTGTCTCTAAACTATTGTAGATGGCACCGTTGTTATACTGTTGAAATAGTAATTGCATGTGCAATATATTGTACAGTATACTTCCGTTAGTCCTCTGTCACATTTCTAACTATGATGTAATTTCACAATTCAGTAGCCTACTTGAGGACAAGGACAAACATGAGAGTAGGCCAGTGGAGGCTGCTGAGGGGAGGACAGCTCACAATAATGTCTGGAACGGAGCTAATGGAATGGCATCAAACACATGGAAACCATATGTTTGTTGTATATGATACCATTCCACCAATTCTGCTCCAGCCATTACCACGAGCCCATCCGCCCCAATTAAAGTGCCACCAACCTCCTGTGGAGTAGGCATTATTCATCTGTCTGGTTTCTGATGGACTGTCGTTTCACTTTGCTTATTTGAGCTGTTCTTGCCATAATATGGACTTGGTCTTTAACCAAATAGGGCTATCTTCTATCTTATGAGTCATAAAACCCGTAAAACCTAGCAATCAAACAGGGAAATGGGTCCAATTGTTTTTCCACCATTCGTTTTTCCCATATGGGATTTCAGAAAAACTTCAAAAAAGGACTGTGTTTCGTGTAGGTTTACCCCAGTGTGATGTTTTGATAACCATGTAAATATGTCTAGGACAACTCATTTTGCCCCAAGGGGAATATGGCTGTGTGGGAACCCTAACTCTATAAAGGTGTGTATCAATTTAGCCTTTTGTTTTTTTGCCAATATGAAATATAAGGTCCTTATGCTTCCAAAACTTGACAAAACTCCCCCTACAGAAGACGCCTCCATCCAATGACTCTTATGTGTAATGTAATGGAACACTTTATACAGGAGTTGTTTTGAGATGGCTATGCATATTCATGAAATTATGCTAGTAGGGTAGCATCTCTATCCCCCCACCCATTGAAAACAGGCTGTTGACGTTAACAGCCCTAATCGAATATTAAAAACTAAATTACAATAATGAGATGTATCCACCAATCCAAAGAAAGGATAGGCGGGAGCTAGACAGCTCGCCGTGCCACTTTGAAGACAACGACTCCCATTGTTAGGGCGGAGAGACATGTAACTTGTCAGTATATCCATAATCTTCGGTCAAGCAAAGCAGTGATGGGGAAACTGCCTTGGCTGGAAACAAGCTTTTTTTCAGTAAATAAAACGAAACCCACAGTAAGGTATTATGACGAACAGGGTTGTAAAAGTATCACCCTGTTTTCTTGACTTGTCAGCACGCGACATGTGACCAATGGTTTATATTCATTGCATGTGACCAACTGCAGCCGCACGGAACTTGCCAGCTAGCTAGCTAGCCTGCTTGCAAGGTTGGTAAGTTCATTGAAATCATTGGCTATCTAGCTAAAATAATTTGCTAGTTTATTGTTAAAGTTTATTCGCACCAAATTGTCACCCAGCTTCTCCATTTATGTAACTAATGCTAGCTAGCTAGAGTCTATAAACATTGCTACGGGTCTGTTTCTGTGTCGTGAAAGTCAAAGCCTGCTAGCTAGCTAAAGCCCTTTTTGGTTGTAGCTAGCCATGTTGATGGTGCACTAACTTCGATAAATTGTCTCTGGTTCTCATTGCAAACAAGCTGTAGTAGTGCCGGTCAGTTAGCCTGCAAGCTGGTCTCGAGGCAGTCAGACTCTAGCTAAGAATTGAACTAGTGTTTAACTCATATTGTAAAACGTCTTCTCTTTTAGTCATATATTTCAACCTGGCGCCTAGGGAAGGCAGTTGGCTGTGTCTAACTTTAGGATCCTAAGCTTATGTTGCCTGCAAGGTCCTCTGTTTTGAATAGATAGCTAGCTAGTTACATTCGTGCATGCGCAAATTGACAAACCAGTTACTACACACACTCAGAAAGGAACATTTGTTGACATTATTAGTTTCAATTCACTTAGGCCAATCATCCCATATTAAACCATACATAAATTATGGGTATATACAATCAGTTTTTGCTTCACCTGATGTTTGTATGGCCTACCTATAAACTAAAGCAAAGACCTCCTTTAGGAATGTGGTTTACTTTTGTTGACTATGGCAATGAGTTTTGACACTGTTAAGCTTAGGCCTACCCTTTGTATTCAGTGGAAGGCCTCTAATTCTCACATAACCCTCCAGGTCTTTTCACCGGCCCTCATTCCTCTGTCCTGTGTCAAGTGTGTCTCCTATGTCAGCAGTGTGTTGGCTTAGGTCAGGTCAGTCTGCTATGGCCCCCTGCAAGAGAGGAGACAGACAGTGAGTGTGGTGTCCCCCTGCATTGTTAGACTGTGTGGATTAATGATTTAGTGCTGCCAGGTGCCAGCTATCTTTACGCAGCTGTTTAATTGAACTTCCAAGTAATGTTCTCCTCTCTCACATAGAACTGTGAACATACAATAAAAGTTGCTTAGGCTGGCTATAGACACTTAGAGAGCATTCAGCCTCAAAGTTGACTTACTCTGCTCTGTCAATGTTTTGTCTTGTTGGAGTTCCAGTCATAGTCCTCACTGCTGATCCTAACTAGGGGCGTGGCTCCATCCACACAGCAGGGACTAGCCTAACCACACAGGCAGGCATTGACCACTGTTGAAGTCTGCCATCACTGTTCATTCATTCCTATTACCATGGCTGACAGCAACACCATCAGGCTCCGAGTCTTCTCCCTCAACTGCTGGTGAGTGCTGTTTTGTTTTTAGTGTGTGCAGAGTAAGCATACATGTTTTGCATCGCACACATACTAGGCCTATAATGTGGTAATGTTGTCTGTCTGTCCTTCCTGTTCTCAGGGGTGTCCGTTACCTCAGCAAGCACTGTCCGCAGCGCTACGCCATGATAGGAGAGCTGTTGAGCAGAGAGGAGCATGATATTGTCCTGCTGCAAGAGGTTTGTTCACACACTGGTCTGTTCTGCTCATATTTTGGTGAGGGAGGTCCACTGTGTTACACGCCATTCCACTACTCTCACAGCTGTCTCGACTGTCTGGGCATTTTGCCAAAGCTGTGGAATTTTTCCACCCTTATGTTCATACCATATATACATACATACCACAAACCCTCCCCAAAGTTATCCCTCTCTATTGAGCAAGCTTTTCAACACTTGTCTTGAGGCTATTAATTAACATGGTGAAGCCTTCGCTTACTGAACGCTTATCATTGAATATCTTCAAGTACAGTGCCTTCAGAAAGTATTCACACCCCTTGACATTTTTCCATGTTTTGTAGTATTTCAGCCTGAATTTGAAATCGATTACATTTAGATTTTTTGTCACTAGCCTACACACAATACCCATTAATGTCAAAGTGGAATTATGTTCTTCGATATTTTTTAAAATTCATAAGAAATGAAAAGCTGACATTTCTTGAGTCAATACGTTTTCAACCCCTTTGTTACGGCAAGCCTAAATAAGTTCAGGAGTAAACATTTGCTTAACAAGTCACATAATAAGTTGCATGGACTCACTGTGTGCAATACT
Organism: Coregonus clupeaformis; assembly: GCF_020615455.1. Lineage (NCBI taxonomy): Eukaryota > Metazoa > Chordata > Actinopteri > Salmoniformes > Salmonidae > Coregonus > Coregonus clupeaformis. The sequence goes on along the minus strand of NC_059203.1, from coordinate 49,611,807 downwards.
AGTGTTTAACATCTCTCTACCCCACACATACAATTATCTGTAAGGTCCTGGAGTCAAGCAGTGAATTTCAAACACAGATTCAACCACAAAGACCAGGGAGGTTTTCCAAAGAAGGGCACCTATTGGTAGATAGGTAAAAATAAAATAAAAAGCAGACATTGAATATCCTGTTCAGCATGGTGAAGTTATTAATAACACTTTGGATGGTGTATCAATACACCAGTCACTACAAAGATACAAGTGTCCTACCTAACGCAGTTGCCGGAGAGGAAGGAAACCGCTCAGGGATTTCACCACAAGGCCAACGGTTACAGAGTTTAATGGCTGTGATAGGAGAAAACTGAGGATGGATCAACAACATTGTAGTTACTCCACAATACTAACCTAATTGACAGTGAAAAGAAGGAAGCCTGTATAGAATAAGTACAAATATTCCAAAACTTGCATCCTGTTTGCAACAAGGCACTAAAGTAATACTGCAAAAAAATGTGGCAAATCAATTTGTCCTGAATACATAGTTACATTTGGGGCAAATCCAATACAACACATTGTTGAGTACCACTCTCCATATTTTCAAGCATAGTGGTGGCTGCATCATATTATGGGTATGCTTGTCATCATTAAGGACTGGGGAGTTATTCAGGATAAGAAAATAACCGGAATGGAGCTATGCACAGGCAAAATCCTAGATGAACACATGGTTCAGTCTGCTTTCCACCAGACACTGCCAGATGAATTCACCTTTCAGCAGCACAATAACCTAAAACACAAGGCCAAATCTACACTGGAGTTGCTTACCAAGAAGACCGTGAATGTTCCTGAGTGGCTGAGTTACAGTTTTGACTTAAATCTGCTTGAAAATCTATGGAAAAACTTGAAAATGGGTGTCTAGCAATGATCAACAACCAATTTGACAGAGCTTGAAGAACTATGAAAAGAATAGCTGTAATCACTGCCAAAGGTGTTTCTAACATGTATTGACTCAGGGGTGTGAATACTTATGTAAATGAGATATTTCTGTATTTCATTTTCAATCCATTGCAAGCATTTCTAAAAACATGTTTTCACTTTGTCATTATGGGGTATTGTGTGAGATTGTGTTTTGTTCTGGCTGTAACACAACAAAATGTGGAATAAGTCAAGGGGTATGAATACTTTCTGAAGGCACTGTATGTTCTCAATGTTCCCCTGGTTTTATTTTTCAGGTCTGGAGTGAAAAAGACTTCCTCTGCTTGAAAAGGAAACTTTCCTCTACCCATCCGCACTCCCATTACTTCAAAAGGTACAATTAGAAATGTTCGAACCAAGATGTCTTGTTCAATCTGTTGGTGTTCCTGGCCCTATAGGACCTCCATGTAGTTCGTTTTCCTAGTAACCCCTTCATCAACTCTCAAAACACATGGAAAATATTTTAAATCACTTAAGTTTTCATTCAATTGCTTAGTCAAACATAGTTCATTAAGGACTTATTTTAATAGGAAGACAAAACACATAGTGATCCCTGTGCTCTGCATTGTACACTGCATTTTAATGTCAACCACAATAAACTATTCATTTGGAAGATAATGACCTCAATGCAGGAAGATTAGCTAGCTATAGCACAATGGAATTTCTTCAAGTTAATCTTAATACTTGCTTGACCTCCATACCAAGGCACAGGACTAAGATTAGTTCAAAGGCCTTGCATTTCTAATCCTCTCAGAAATTCACTAAAAGAGTGGAGGAGATCAGCAGATTTTAGTGAGTTGGTTCTTACAGTTTAGTCAGAAGTCACATACACTTTTCAGCATATTGACTTTATCTGGACTGGTGTAGTTTAGTCATCATGTCTAACAGTCTACAGCTTTTAGACATAAGAGAAATGGGATTTAGCACTTTACTTGAACAGTACCTACATTAGGACTTCATAACCCATGCATACCACATTCATAAGCAGTACATAGGTATGCATGGGTTATGAATGTGTAATAAAGTCCTTCTGTAGGTAGCCTACCATTAAAGTAAAGTGTGACCAAACACTCTATAGTAACATGTGGTAGCCTACACGTGTATCTTAATGCTGTACGTTGTGTTTCTCTCCCCCGCCTCTCCTCCAGTGGCGTCATAGGCAGTGGACTGGCCACGTTCTCCAGACATAGAATCCATGACGCATTTCTCTACCGCTATTCATTAAACGGCTATCCATACATGGTAAGTCATCTAGTCCTTACACATTTGTGTGTACAGTATGATGAGTTTGGCTTTGGTAGGTAGTCAGACATTCTCTTCAGTCCTCACTGTGTATCCTGTCCTCTGATCCAGGCCCAACATGGAGACTGGTTTGGAGGCAAGGCTGTGGGGATGGTCATATTGAACATAGGCAGACTGACAGCACATGTCTACGTCACACATGTAAGTGTTTCTATCCAAACTTCTCATCCACACCTGTGAATAAGATGATGGTGCCCTGATCCAAGGGCAGTTTAGTTAATTTCTCCATAATGGTTAAAGGGGCAATCTGCGGTTGCTACGTTCATTTATTGAAGAAAATGACTTATCCGTGCCTCATGAGCTTAGTTCAACTGTCGTACCCCACCAGAACCCAAAATATAAGCTTGTTTTACTCCAATTTTTGTAAACAATGTAGATGTAAACAAACACTGTATAGTCTCAAAACATGTTTAAAACTAAAATTTTCATCTCATATATGGCCTGTTCTTGCACTAGAGCTCTGTCTCTGAATTTAAGAGTGCTTACATTTCTCGAAACCCATCCCTCAGCAGTGGTGGGGAGTCCGCTTTGTTGTTGTTTGAACTGCAGATTGCCCCTTTAAGGTTAGGATTTTGGGGAGTTTGCTGATCCTAGATCTGTGCCTAGGGGTAACCTCTACCTGTAGCAGACACATGCATATGAGATGTATCTATGACTGATGTGGTGTCCTCTTCCTGTGTGTGTGTTGTCCAGCTGCATGCAGAGTACTGCAGGGAGAAGGACTCCTACTTACCTCATAGAGTGGTACAGGCCTGGGAGCTGCAGCAGTTTATACGGTAAGGAGGCTAAAACTCAATGCATTTTAATTTCAATGCCATTTTAATGGGTGTTATTTTGATTTATTCTGTTAGTCATACCTCCAGTGGAGCAGACCTGGTGATTTTGGCCGGAGATCTGAACCTGCATCCCCAGGACCTTGGCAACCGGTTGCTACGGACATACACTGGCCTCCGGGACAGTTACACAGAGACTGCTAAGTTTGATGTATGATGATCAGTCCAGTGCCATTAATTTTTTCATTTGAAATCTAACTGAAATATCTTGCAGAGGAGAGGTTGATTTATGTTTGATTAGTTATGCACATGCCTCTAATGCTTATTAAAATACACTGAAAAGCTATTAATCATATTTTCTCTGTAGGGCTGTGAGGACGGCATCACTCTTATAGCAGATAACCCTTTCATCAATCCCAAAGAGCTCTGCCCCTTCGAGAAGGGCATCCGAATAGACTACATCCTCTACAAGGTGACAGTGGGAAGGATCGTTCGATATCCGGCATTTGTTTTAATTTCTAACTAACTTTCATATTTGACAAACAGTCTGCCAATATGTACTGGACAATACATGTGCCTACTTATTACCAAAATAAAATAGACATTGATCATTGTATTGATGGTACATCTTGTACATTAAAATGTGTGTTGTATCATTCCCAGGGGTCAGGAAGAGTGTCTATCCAGTGTGAGTCTCTGTCAACCACCAAGGGTTCTGTCCCTGACCATCCCTTCCCTTACTCTGACCACGAGGCCCTGAGCGCAGAGCTGCAGCTGCAGACCCTGACACAGCAGGCAGGAGGAGACGAGACCAGAGGTGTGCAGGACTGTGCTGCAGGTACTCATTCTAAGCCCAGATGTGGTCCATAATGATTTGAAATGTAACTTATGGGTTTTTAATATTGTTATTATGACTCTTAAAGCTGATGTCTGCATTTTGTCAGTGATCTCCCAAATTATTGAGTCTATATTCACCACTATTTCATACCATTCTCTACGGACAACACACCATTCCAGTTACAATGTGATGGCCTAGGGTTTGACTTGCTATTTCCCTCCTTCCCTCAGGTAAGCTGGCTGAGCTGGTGGACATAGTGACGGAGGCCCGTACTGAGGTGAAGGTGGGCCTGTACTGTGCTGAGAGGATGCGCTACACGGCAGCTCGTACCGGGGTGATGGGCCTGGCCCTGCTGCTGTTGGAGCTGGCCATCGCTGCTGTTCCCTGGCTAGCCCTGGGAGCTGACCAGCCCTTCCCCCAGGCCTCCTTCTACCTATTGGGCGTGCTGTGCTTTGCCATCCTGATCACCACCTTCCTGCTCTACATCTTCTACACCATGGAGGTGATGGCTCTACAGGGGGCAGAGGACCAGATGAGGCTGGCTGTAGGGAGCCTCCAGGAGAGGCTGAGGGGATTCCCCCTGGCCCAGCCTCTGAACCCCCTCCGTAGGCCACCGGACGGACAGGATCCCTGCCCTCTGGAGCCAGAGGAATAGAGGCATGGGGGGTATAAAATGAACTTTGAGGAACTGATCTTAAAGATGGAATCTGAAGTAGGGGAAACAACGCCCCAGGGCTGTTCTTATTGTTGATGAAGCAGAGGTGGGGAGCGTCGTGTATTAAGATCAAACAAATTACAGTACATATGCTGCTGTTCTATTGCGTATGCAATGATGTCCGATAGGGGGAAAAACAGTGTTTGTTGTTTACAGTTACTTATTTGCTATTGTAATATTGCAAACGGACGTGGCAGTTTCACCATTAAGGATTCCAGCTTTTAAAGAGGTCCTTGGAGTTGTCTGTCTGCATCGACTGAATGTGCTTTATGCTATTGAGGTTTCACTGCAGTAGAAGCATTCAGCATAAGCTTTGACGTAATGACTTGAACCAAAAGAAAATTACTTTTCTTAGTGGCTTTGCTCATGTGCTTAGCTGCTATGTTTGTTTCGTTTTTTTAACTTTGTGCATCTGTAAATTCCACTCGACAATCTTTGGATTGCACAGCACTTACTCATCTTCCCTCTCGAACAATGACCGCTTCTCGTGGCAATTGGCCATGAGACAATCTGGTGATAAACACATTCTTAACGTACATCTTTCCTATAGTCCAGACCTGAGGATTGCGTTGGCACTAGGAGGTTCCTCAGGTCTGGCTTGCATTCCACCACTCAGGGTGTTGGTGGGACCAATTCTTTCCTCTGTTTCATGAATTCCTTTACAGTGTATAGCAGCTTAGAGCCTCTTTACCCCAACTCAGGGACGATGTATGACCTCTACTTTTAGTGGAGCCATGTTTTGTTCGGTTGGTTTGAACGTTACACTAAATTCCAAATGTATCCCCCTAGCCCTTACACCTTAGGCACTCCTGTAGATCTGAAAGGCTTGGATAGGTAGATGCATTGCAGTAGTAGCTCTGTCTTCTGATTGGATGGGTGGAACTATTACCATATTGCTTCCACCTATCCAATCCTCTCAGATCAACATGAGTGTCTAAGGAGTAGAGTCTTAAGGGTCCATTTGGAATTCAGCATCCAAGTGCCCTGCAGGACAAGAGCTCCTGTGACATGGTTTGAAATGAACTGTGGGGACAAAGCACAGTTCCTCTCTTGAACTGTACAGTAGGCTTTTATTTCGTAGACGTGTTGGAGGAGATGATCAGATCTCTTGAACGGTGGGTGCACTGTCCCAAAGGGAGAGATTTGAACGCATTTGCTTGTCTTAGTAGTGTGTTTAGAAAATGTTGATTAATCAAGTCACTTGCTCTTATTTATTTATGAAATTAACAAATGATATGGTAACCAATCAATGCACACTTATAAAGATTCACATAAAGTTGATAAGATCAAGTTGTTAGGGTACTTGCACTTGATTAGCAAGATAAAGCTTTTAATGTACTTGTTACCTTGTAATTGAATGTACTGTAAAACGAAGGCCAGTGCAACCATTGCTGCATATGCAGAGATTGTCAATTTAAAAGTAAAGAACATAACTGTAACCCTGACCTGCTTTTTTCAGGGATTCAGTTTAGTGCAATTAATGTAGGGAAAAGACTGAATAATGAGTTTTTTTTAAATATTACACATAGATACATTCAGTTATCTTCACAAATGTAGGCTAGTTAAATGTATTCTGGCACTCTTTGAATCATCTTGGTTAAAACGGAACTCTAGCTAATACTGTATAGTTACTAACAATCCATGATAATCCACTATAACATTTCAGGCAGTATTCAATCCACTTGATTATATGGATTATTATTATTGACAATTGAAGGACATGATTGTAAAGGCAATAATAAATAATGTATACTAATATTTGGATTTATGTGAACTATGTTCTTATAGTATGATTACTTCTTAGGATCTGCAAATGAATGACAATCCACTTTTTACATTTTATCATTTTGCAAACGCTCTTATCCAGAATGACTTACAGTAGTGGGTGCATACTTTTTCTTACTGGCCCCCCCATGGGAATCAAACCCACAACCCTGGTGTTGCAAGCGCCATGCTCTGCCAACTGAGCCACATGGGAATCAACACTCAATCACACATCATTGACACTGCAGCTTTGGAAGAGCCTACAGTCTTTCAGACATTCTGTTCATATCATCTGCTTAGTAACTTAGTCGGTAAAGCATGGCGCTTGCAACACCAAGGGTTGTGGGTTCGATTCCAGTCACAGTGCACCATTCACTTTAGAGTCATGCGGTATAAATATCTCTCCATTTCTTTGTGGTTCAAATTTACTTTTCTTACCACTAGAGAGCAATGTTGCACATGTAGCAGAGACTGACCACCTGAGGATAGCAATACAATTCTATTGGCAACCAAAACAAATAGGAAAGCAAGATAAGGTGACCCATGTGATATACCTTTCAAATATTAACCATGTGATGTCTCCCATCTGTGGTATAGTCTTTGCTGGAAATGCATACACTTACACACAAAGATCTTCCAACTTTAAGAGAAATAGACGTATTATAAAATATTGACGTTTGTACATTCACTTAACATTTTAAAAATATATATGGATTGTTTGCCTTTGTTTACACTGACATTTGGGTTTATTACAAAGTAATAATAATATAGCCTACGACTGACATTTGGAAACTACAAACTGTAAGTCTGTATAGATCTAGAATCGGTTTCCTATTTCGCAACAAAGCCTCCTTCACTCATGCTGCCAAACATGCCCTCGTAAAACTGACTATCTTACTGATCCTTGACTTCGGCGATGTCATTTACAAAATAGCCTCCAACACTATTCAGCAAATTGGATGTAGTCTATCACAGTGCCATCCGTTTTGTCACCAAAGCCCCATATACTACCTACCACTGTGACCTGTACGCTCTCGTTGGCAGGCCCTCACTACATATTCGTCGCCAAACCCACTGGCTCCAGGTCATCTATAAATTACTGCTAGGCAAATCCCCGCCTTATCTTAGCTCATTGGTCACCATAGCAACACCCACCCGTAGAATGCGCTCCAGCAGGTATATCTCACTGGTCATCCCCAAAGCCAACACCTCCTTTGGCCGCCATTCCTTCCAGTTCTCTGTTGCTAATGACTGGAACGAACTGAAAAAATCTCTGAAGCTGGAGACTCGTATCTCCCTCACTAACTTTAAGCATCAGTTGTCAGAGCAGCTTACCGATCACTGCACCTGTACACAGCCATTCTGAAATTAGCCCACCCAACTACCTCATCCCCATATTGTTATTTATTTTGCTCATTTGCACCCCAGTATCTCTATTTGCACATCTTCTTCTGCACATCTATCACTCCAGTGTTAATACTAAATTGTAATTATTTTGCACTATGGCCTATTTATTGCCTTACCTCCTTAACTTACTACATTTGCACACACTGTATATAGATTTTCTATTGTGTTATTGACTGTATGTTTTGTTTATCCCATGTGTAACTCTGTGTTGTTGTTGTTTTTATCGCACTGCTTTGCTTTATCTTGGCCAGGTCGCAGTTGTAAATGAGAACTTGTTCTCAACTGGCTTACCTGGTTAAATAAAGGTGAAATAAAAGTAAAATAAAAAAATGGATAGTATGGTCGAAGGATAGAACTGCTGTGACTGCAACACAACATTTAAACTCTGCTCTAATGAGTCATTAAACATGTCTGAACATCAACACCTAATTCCATCCTAGGGTTTCCTGAAAAGTGGGAAATGAATGCTTGGTGCAGATTGCCAGGTGTAGTTTAGCCACCACCCACAGTAATAACATCCCTAGGGCACCAAGCTGTGCCCATGGGTGTGGTGCTGCTTTGTTTTGTCTACCCCAGACCATTTTGCCAATGAAGATGAGTTGCCTGGCCTAACAGCATGCAATCTAACAATTGAATTGGGTATTTTCCCAGGGTATTCTCACGGTCTTTGTTCTTCAAAATAGGGTCTGTTTAATCAACTTTCATAAAGAGATAAGAATCATTAGACAAATAGGTTTTTTCAAAAGACTCAGTGAAGGCTTATATCTAATGTGATTCATTTAAACGTGATCGCTCCAGAGTCTGACCTTTGCTCTCACGCATGCCTCATATCAAATCTGATTGTCTATCTCACCTAGCCTTGTCTATCTCGCTTTGTTATACAAGTGTCACAGGCTTGAGATATATTGAATAATACAGTACAGAATTATCTCTTAATGAACATCTTGAGGGTCAAAAGGGTGAAGGGTCGTCACAGTGCAGAAAAGTGTGAAGAGCATAATTATTAATTCAACCAGTTACCAAACTATATGATTACTGAACTGTCTACCTTGCTCTGGGTCTGGTCTGGAGATCACAGTTTTTCATGGATGTTGGCTACCTTAAACAGTATTATGATGAATGTAGTGATCACAGGTGAATTCAGTTATTTTATTTATCAAATGTTATTATTGAGCATATTGTTATTATTAACATGTTATTATTGCCTGGGTCGCTGGTTTGCCTGGGAGGGGGACCCTGGGCAAGAAAAGGTTGAAGAACCCTGTTCTACAGAATCTTCAGTCAGCAGCCGCACAGGAAGACTAATATGTACTAGGACAATGAACCCTTTCTTACATTCACACCCACATCCACAACCGTGTCATTGCTTTATAATGGGCGTGGTTCATTGTTCAGGGCAAGGTGCATTGCATAGGTTGATTGTACAAACGCCACCTGTACAGACCTAGGTACGGACGTCGCATTTTCGAATTACAGCTGGAAACAGACCTTCATGATGACAATGGACCCGTTGAAATCGGCGATGTCCATCGGGAATGTGGATGAGACATCTCTTGCTTTGCCGTCCGATAACAAACTTCGGTCCAAACAGCAACGAGTCTTGGATCAGGTGCAAACCATCAAGAGGGGCAAGTCGAAGTACAGTAAAAATGGATCTCTGTCGTCGCCAACGAGTAAGCAGAGGCCTAATTATTATAATAAAACATAGATAGCCTAATAAGTTATTTGTATGGTATTTGAATTGACCTAAAGTCCAATCTGGTTATCGTTTCATATTTTTTGACACTAACACATTCGATTTGCATTGTTGTGAATGATTTAGCTTATTCATTGTCAAATATGAAAGCAGCATACATAAGATATCAGCAACTTCACTGTTGTAAAGTCTGTTAAGTAAACAAAGTGTTTAGGCCAACTGATGTACATTTAGAATTATTTACTATTGAACCAAACAAATAGCAACTTATTGATGTTGACTTTATGGAGCGATTAAAGCATCACATTTGGTAGAGAGTGGCTCTTTGGGATGCATTAATTGATATTAGAAGCACACAACCCAATATATGGCCACCAATACTGAATCAGATTTTGGAAATGTGATAGTAGTGTTGACTTTTTGTAGCCATATATAATACAAATCTTGTGTATTTGTAAGTAGCAGTGGAGCAGTCTTATATTTCATAGCCAACCTGCCTGAAGTGGCAGAAATGGCCAGGAAACACCTGAAATCAACCTGTAAACCACTCAAATGTTGTTGAACTACTACCTGAACCACCTCAACAAATGTCTTAAAGGTTAAAAACCTGTTATGTTATCAAGTTAAAAAATTGACCACACACCCAAGGAGTTACCATATGTAGTACATTTATTGAGAACATGGGTTGTTTCCTCTGAATGTGACCTTAAACTGGAGATGGTCGTACTAACATAGGCTTTTACATTACGCTACAATTGATGTAATATCACCTTAATATGAAACTGTTACCCAGTGGATTTAAGCCTTCAATTTGTAAGAGATACTCTTTGGGATGTATTAATTGATGTTAGAATGGGTCCCCAAAAATTGCGGCATGGCACCCCGATTCTTTTTAACATAATAATCCATTATGGCCGCCAATACAATCAGATTTTGGAACGGTGATATTACTGTTAAATATTTGTTGCCATTTATAATAAAACATATTGTGTATTTGTGAGTAGTGGACCAGTCTTCAACAAAATTGCATTATATTTAATAAGCAACGTGACCAAAGTGCCAGAAATCTATCTGTAAACCACTTTTGTTGAACTACTACATGGATCACCTTAACAAATGTCTTTAAAGGGTTAAAAACATAATGTTATCCAGCAAAAAAAAAATTCACAACACACCCCAGGAGTTGCATTATGTAGCTAATTGATTGAGAACATGGGTAATTTCAATATGACTTTAAACCAGAGATGGTCGTTCTAACATAGGCTTTTACATAACCTTGCCATGTCAAGAAAAGCTAACCACAGTTTTTGTTCACTTAAAATGTTAGTCTTGTTGGTTACCTAGCTAAAGGAATACAACAGTCAACATATACTGACTAAAAATATAAATGCAACATGTAAAGTGTTGGTCCCATGTTTCATGAGCTAAAATAAAAGATCCCAGAAATTTTCCATATGCACATTTAAGCTTATTTTGTCTCAAAGTTTGTGCACCAATGTGTTTACTTTCCTGTTAGTGAGCATTTCTCCTTTGCCAAGATAATCCATTCACCTGACTGGTGTGGGATATCTAGAAGCTGATTAAACAGCATTATCATTACACAGGTGCAACTTGTGCTGGGGACAATAAAAGGCCACTCTAAATTGTGCAGTTTTGTCACACAACACAATGCCAGTATGAAAATGTATGCACTCACTAACTGTAAGTCGCTCTGGATAAGAGTGTCTGCTAAAAGACTAAAATGTAATGTCTCATGTTTTGAGTCATGCTGACTGCACGAATGTCCATCAGAGCTGTTGCCAGAGAATTGAATGTTAATTTCTCTACCATAAGCCGCCTCCAACGTCGTTTTAGAGAATTTGGCTGTACGTCCAACTGACCTCAACTGCAGACCACGTGTAACCACGCCAGCCCAACACCTCCACATCCAGCTTCTTCACCTGTGGGATCATCTGAGACCAGCCACCCGGACAGCTGATGAAACTGTGGGTTTGCACAACAGAAGAATTTCTGCACAAACTGTCAGAAACCGTCTCAGGGAAGCTCATCTGTGTGCTCTTCATCCTCAACAGGGTCTTGACCTGACTGCAGTTCGGCGTCGTAACTGACTTCAGTGGGCAAATGCTCACCTTTGATGACAACTGTGACGCTGGAGAAGTGTGATCTTCATGGATGAATCCCGGTTTCAACTGTATGGGGTCGTATGGGCGAGCGGTTTGCTGATGTCAACATTGTGAACAGAGTGCCCCATGATGGCGGTGAGGTTATGTTATGGGCAGGCATAAGCTACGGACAACGAACACAATTGCATTTTATCGATGGCAATTTGAATGCACAGAGATACAGTGATGAGATCCTGAGGCCCATTGCCGTGCCATTACCTCATGTTTCAGCATGATAATGCACGCCACCATGTCGCAAGGATCTGTACACAATTCCTGGAAGCTGAAAATGTCCCAGTTCTTCCATGGCCTGCATACTCACCACACATGTCACCAATTGAGCATGTTTGGGATGCTCTGGATCGACGTGTAAGACAGCGTGTTCCAGTTCCCACCAATATCCAGCAACTTTGCAGAGCCATTGAAAAGGAGTGGGATAACATTCCACAGGCCACAATCAACAGCCTGAAGCGAAGGAGATGTGTCACGCTGCATGATGGTAACACTAGATACTGACTGGTTTTCTGGTCTACGCCCCTACTTAAAAAAAAAAAAGTATCTGTAACCAACAGATGCATATCTGTATTCCCAGTCATGTGAAATCCATAGATTAGGCCCTATTGAATTCATTTCAATTGACTGATTTCCTTATATGAACTGTAACTCAGTAAAATCTTTGAAATTGTTGCATGTTGCGTTTATATTTTTGTTCAGTGTATAATATAAATTCTAGCTAGCTACCCAGCTAACAAAAGGATGTCCTTAGGGAAATTGGTAGTGGACCAACAGGGAATGTTGTGAGGTGCTGGGTATGCATATGCTGGGGAGGCAACTTCAGGGACAGCAGGCTCATACTTACTGTATAGGCAGCACACTTTACCAAAACAGGCACAGTCATCAAGTTAATAATAATATGATATGCCATTTAGCAAACGCTTTTATCCAAAGCGACTTACAGTCATGCGTGCATACATTTTTGTGCATGGGTGGTCCCGGGGATCGAACCCACTACCTTGGCGTTACAAGCGCCGTGCTCTACCAGCTGAGCTACAGAGGACCACGTTACTTTGCTTTCATTGTCAAAACTCCTGAAAGATGCTTGGCTGTTGGAGTCCACATGCACTTCTTTTGATACATTGAATGCAATTATCAAACCTTCCAGTTCTGGAACATTGTTCTTGAATTTTAAAGACTTGTGATGATTTTTGACTGTGCGCACAGAACTAGAGATTTTGGTCTTTCTGTTGAAGCATTAGATGCCTTGGCACCATGGTTCTTTGCACTGGACAGAACAAACTACGCAAGGTAGATTCCTATCCACATTCAAGACATGAAAGCTCTACCGGCTAACATCAGAGAAGAATTTCAGACTTCTGGGTCCTGCCAAAAACACAAAATAAGTTATAATTCATGCAACTTGACCAAGCCCATGAGAAAAACCTAGCTGGTAAAAGGAACAGGGGAAGTCATTGGACTAACAGAGAACCCCACTGCCTTCTGGAGATGGATAGTAGCAGGACCTGAGCAGGCCAGACTACTGGTTGGTTTTGAATCCCAGATTTTGAATGTAGATTCCCCTTTAACACAATCTTCAACACAAGCAAAGTTCATCACACAAAATACAAGTAGCCAGCTTGTGCAACACCATCTCAAGCAAGGGGAATCCATTCTTAGATAAATATCCAGAGCTTCTGGTTTTGGATACACACAATTGTGCAAGCAAAAATGTCATTATCACTGTCTGCACCATTAAGAAACTAGGCACTTCTCAATATCATATACACTGAGTGTACAAAACATTAAGAACACCTGCTATGTTGAATATTGAAATAATGTTCCAAATGTCGGAGAGACAGACAGCAAGGTTTTCTAGTGACATTTATTTGGATACATCCATAACAATGAGCTAATGAGGCGCGATTTTGCCTGTCATAGAAAATGTGCTCACTCGTCAGGACACTGTTGTTCGGAGGAGCTAGCCAACAACACAGCTAACACAATCACTTCAAACTGAAGCTGGAAAGACTGCAAACTAGCTGCACTTTGTTTCGTTTGACCTTTTTTCAATTGCCAATTCTTTGTATATATCCATGATTTTGACTGGCTGAGAAAAGCTGCCTGCCTGTCTGTCTCATCCTGAAACCCAACATGTTCATTACTATGGGACAGCTGGAGATCAAATTTGAATATTGAACCAATGTTGCAAATGTCGGAGAGACAGACAGCAAGGTTTATATAAATCTCAGCTGTTGAAAACTAAATGTTAGTCTAAAAGAAATGTGAGCTAATGTCTAGATGCTTTTTATAATGGAGATCAAGTTTAAGTGCCTGACTGGGCTGATGAGACAGTGGATTGCGCGGTCAGATGGAACAGAGTAAATAGGCATTTTAACGTCATAGATTTAGCCGGTGGTAACTTGTGGAATAGACACCGGCTGGAATGCGGTTTTAACCAATCAGCATTCAGGATTAGACCGACCCATTGTATAAACAAATATTGTACATAAAACATAAAACATGTCGTTATATGCATATAAAATATTGTTAAAACAATTGATTTTCAGAAACTCTTAAAATGAATGATCAAGGAAAACAAAACCTGTATGTGAATATTCTGTGTAATTATATTTGATAAATATTTTTTCAATATGGGGAAAATACGACCTTTCCCAGATTGCATTGTTTAACCCTCAAATTGACAATGAGGCCTTCAAAAGAAGCCTAACAAACGAAATGGTTGGTGGAAACATAATTGGGTATTTAAGCTTAAAATAGTTTATGAAGAAAGTGATATATTATTTGGTATCTGCAAGTGTGACTTGTCAGATTCAATCAAACTCTCATGTTGTCACGCCCTGGCTCTGGGGACTATTATATGTTGAGCCAGGGTGTGTAGGTTTCATTGTTTAGTTTTCTAGGTTTGTGTTCTAGTTTGTGTATATCTATGTTGGCCAGGGTGGTTCCCAATCAGAGGCAGCTGTAGCTTGTTGTCTCTGATTGGGGACCATACTTAGGCAGCCTGTTTGGCACTGTTATTTTGTGGGATCTTGTTCCGGAAGGTTTGTGTTCAACCCAGGACTTCACGTATCGTTTGTTTTGTTGTTTTGGTTCGTGTTGTGTACTGCAATAAAAGAATGTATGCATATCACGCTGCGCCTTGGTCCGCTTCATCGTGCAACGATCGTGACACATGTTCTATGACTAAGTGGAATTTATTTGAATTGCACTGAATTAAATTATACTTCCTGTCACTCAAATTCAAGTTCTACCTCCTTTGGGGTGCGGCCAATTTAAATTTGAATTTCAACTCATGAGTTGAATGGGAGTCAATTCCAAAGTTCTGAATTGAGCCTAACCCTGATCTAGAGCGACTTACAATACATATTTCACTAGAATGCATACGTTCCCTTTTTATTATCTGAAAGCATAAGACACTGTGGATGGCATGCCAATGATGTTAACAGTACAATACCAATCATTTGGTTTTGTCAAAACAGCAAATAGGTATAGTACTTGGTTGGCAGGCTCATATGGAACATGTTCGAAAATGCATTTTGTCCCACCAAAGCAAAACACATTTGATGTTTGACAGTTGGCAAAACATAATTACTGCATCTCTCATCACACTGCATCTTGTATTCTGATTAAAGATTTCAAATGTATTAGTCAATCACATCAAAGCAATGAATAGTGTACCTTTTCTCACACTCAATATTTTACAGTGATAACTAATATTAACATATTTTAAGAGCCATTTAAAATCTCTTGTTTTTCTCCGTAGGTCCTGTGTACTTCAACATATTCACTGACTCCTTTAAGTCACCTACCACTCTCAATGGAAGTGCCTTCTTTAATGGTACCAATGGACTCTCAAAAACAAATGGCCTCTCAAAAACGGTATGAAGCTTTTCATATTTCACATCACATAGCCTTTTCTTTTACATACAAAGATAGAAAACATTTCCCCATGTTTTTGATAACTATGCTTGGTTTATCAGTTGTATTTATCAGTATATAATTTAAGGACAAATTATGGTTCAGTGGTGATAAAAAGAAAACATTCCCTAAAATCCCATTTACAGGTTTAGGAGTGGTGGATATTAATTTGAAAGCAGTGCCATGGTCATCATGGGGTAGTATGTCTGAGACTAATCTCGGAACCCAGAACCATATCTCACATGGCCAGCTACTCAATGTATGTGAACAGTCTGTCATGAGAGTCTGAGTCAGGTGTAACCAGGTGCTGGAGATGACTGACTAACCTCAGGAATGGGTGTGAATGTGAGATACTGCCCAGAAGTCTGGGGAGTGTTGTTCTGTTCAAGCAGCTTTCTCTCCAGCACAAGTGAGAAAATGAGGCATATTCCCATAATGGCACCTGACTCATTGTTGAAACAGACATCTTTGTCTCAATCATGTGCTTTCACTTATCCACCTCACACTTGTGAGGCATGATGAGTACTCCAAACTATGGCAAGTTTCCACCTCAACCGAGCTCCTTATTCTTGTTTATGAACAAAGAGAGAAAGAAATCCAGATTGACACTGAACATATTATGTAGATTATACTGTAAATTATTGTCACCCATGACCCTTACTATTACTTAATACTATTACTAATTACTAGTCTGTAAAACATTTCTGACACATTATTTACAAAGGATATCTCATACAACTCAGTCACTCACAGTCGATGAGAAAAACAAGCATTCACAAAATGTTCTGTTTGGATGCAGTGTGTCCCGGCCTGTCGCAACTGTTTATGTAATATAAATCTTATTCTGGAGAGGTGCACACTACAAATCATATATTAATAGTTATCTTTTCCCACTGCCATCTGCCAATCAGACAAGTCTAGAATAGTTATCAATAACAATAGAGTGATTAAATGCAGTACACAGTATTTATCTTCACCCAAAGTGGGTCTATACCTTTGTGTACAGTGGGGAAAAAAGTATTTAGTCAGCCACCAATTGTGCAAGTTCTCCCACTTAAAAAGATGAGAGAGGCCTGTCATTTTCATCATAGGTACACGTCAACTATGACAGACAAATTGAGATTTTTTTTTCTCCAGAAAATCACATTGTAGGATTTTTAATGAATTTATTTGCAAATTATGGTGGAAAATAAGTATTTGGTCACCTACAAACAAGCAAGATTTCTGGCTCTCACAGACCTGTAACTTCTTCTTTAAGAGGCTCCTCTGTCCTCCACTCGTTATCTGTATTAATGGCACCTGTTTGAACTTGTTATCAGTATAAAAGACACCTGTCCACAACCTCAAACAGTCACACTCCAAACTCCACTATGGTCAAGACCAAAGAGCTGTCAAAGGACACCAGAAACAAAATTGTAGACCTGCACCAGGCTGGGAAGACTGAATCTGCAATAGGTAAGCAGCTTGGTTTGAAGAAATCAACTGTGGGAGCAATTATTAGGAAATGGAAGACATACAAGACCACTGATAATCTCCCTCGATCTGGGGCTCCACGCAAAATCTCACCCCGTGGGGTCAAAATGATCACAAGAACGGTGAACAAAAATCCCAGAACCACACGGGGGGACCTAGTGAATGACCTGCAGAGAGCTGGGACCAAAGTAACAAAGCCTACCATCAGTAACACACTACTCCGCCAGGGACTCAAATCCTGCATTGCCAGACGTGTCCCCCTGCTTAAGCCAGTACATGTCCAGGCCCGTCTGAAGTTTGGGAGAATGTCATATGGTCAGATGAAACCAAAATAGAACTTTTTGGTAAAAACTTAACTCATCGTGTTTGGAGGACAAAGAATGCTGAGTTGCATCCAAAGAACACCATACCTACTGTGAAGCATGGGGGTGGAAACTTCATGCTTTGGGGCTGTTTTTCTGCAAAGGGACCAGGACGACTGATCCGTGTAAAGGAAAGAATGAATGGGGCCATGTATCGTGAGATTTTGAGTGAAAACCTCCTTCCATCAGCAAGGGCATTGAAGATGAAACGTGGCTGGGTCTTTTTAGCATGACAATGATCCCAAACACACCTCCCGGGCAACGAAGGAGTGGCTTCGTAAGAAGCATTTCAAGGTCCTGGAGTGGCCTAGCCAGTCTCCAGATCTCAACCCCATAGAAATCTTTGGAGGGAGTTGAAAGTCCGTGTTGCCCAGCGACAGCCCCAAAACATCACTGCTCTAGAGGAGATCTGCATGGAGGAATGGGCCAAAATACCAGCAACAGTGTGTGAAAACCTTGTGAAGACTTACAGAAAACGTTTGACCTGTGTCATTGCCAACAAGGGGTATATAACAAAGTATTGAGAAACTTTTGTTATTGACCAAATACTTATTTTCCACCATAATTTGCAAATAAATTCATAAAAAATTCCTACAATGTGATTTTCTGGATTTTTTTTCTCATTTTGTCTGTCATAGTTGACATGTACCTATGATGAAAATTACAGGCCTCTCTCATCTTTTTAAGTGGGAGAACTTGCACAATTGGTGGCTGACTAAATACTTTTTTCCCCCACTGTATATTATGATTTTGGAATGAAGTTAGTGCCAGCTGATTGAAAGTGTTGCAATATTCATGCTTTGTGTCTGCTAGCATTTACTCAATTCCTTCGTCCTGCAGCTCAGCTACGAGAAAGGCACTAAGCGAAGGGTCCTGACCTCCAAGGAATCTACGGTCCAGAGGAACATGAGTAGCTCCAGCCAGTGGGAGAGACAATTCCCTCTCAGCCCCACCATAGGCAAGCGCAACAGCAGCCGCAGTGTGCCTGACCTGGCCCCCTTCCCCACCACCACCACCCTGCAGCAGCAGCAACTGCAGTCCTCGGCCCTCGCCCAGCAGCTCCAGCCCAACAGGTCCAGCTTCTTCCCGACCGAGAGGAGGAGCAGTCAGTTAACCTCCAACGGCTCCTCTCAGGTCGCTGTCAAAGGCAATGGGGTGCAGAAAAGGAACAGCCAGTTGATTGGCACGCGTCAGACGAAAAGTAGCGGCCAAATTACCAGCAGCCAAGCTCGTATTGAGAGGGTGCCCTCAAACCTCTCTGTGGCCGAGTCCAAGATATTGGGGATCAAGAGCAAGAGTGAAGCGGGGTGAGTGTAAATGCTGCTTTGGGGTTTGATGAGTTGCATTTCAAATGTTTGTGAACAGCTGTTGATATGTGTATGTGGTTTTTCCCAACAGGATGAATGGTAATGGTCAGATAGCTGATATAACCATGAAGGAGGCGGTGGAGTGCCTGTCCAGTGGTGATGAGAACTACCAGCTCTGTGGAGCCTCCTTCATCCAACACGCTACCTACTCAGAGGACAAGGCCAAGCAGGAGGTGAGGACACGCATCTGGGTCTCTGGAACCAGGATTAAACAACTGTCCTGTCCTGAAGGACACTGTCCTGAATTAGGATATCTAACAGCTTTACGTGTCTCTCAGGTGTTGCGGCTCAAAGGGATCCCCCCTTTGGTGAACCTGCTTAGGAGTCCCAGTCCCCAGGTCCAACAGACTGCCTCGGCCGCCCTGCGGAACCTGGCCTTTAAAGATGCAGACAACAAGGAGGAGGTCCAGCGCTGTGGGGGCATCACTGAGGCCCTGGCCCTGCTCCGAGACACAGACTCTACCGAGACACAGAAACAACTCACAGGTAGAGAACACTATTCTATTTCTGTACACAACACTTCTCCGTCTAGTGACATCACAGACTGCTGACGCGTTGCAGACATGTGCCCCAGTGTGAATGCAAGCGGGTATGAAAGGGAAACACGCTTGTGTTGCTTTCTGTTGCCAAAACATGCATATTTACATTAAATGTATTCATGCCGTAGAGCACAGGAAAACACTCACTAAACACGCTCACCTTAATCCTGATCAGATCCTGCTGTCAGTCACACAGATGTTCTCTTGTGCTGCATTGTGCCAGGGGACATTGATAGGTGAGACGTTTCACAATAGGCTGTGTTCTAGAGGCTCTCACTATTGTTGACTAGCAACAGTACATAGCTACAGGATCTTTGCTATATAGTGACAATGACAGAGCGGTACTGGAGTTAAGTGGAAATTAAACACAAATTTTGTGCCAACCGTTGTTGTGGAGACTCAAAGGGTGCGCAGGCTTTTGTTCTGTTTCTTAGTTATGCTTCGGGAAGTACACGCCGTGCCCATGTCATGAGAGTTTGATCAATGTGCACTGTGTTGGCTATCTAGTATTGCTTGTGTTGAATTATTGTTTGTTTGTGTTGAGCTTGCTAAGATCGATGGTAATAATGTCACATGAGTAGCAGGTACCATCTATTTGAACAACTGCTGCTTCTACTACCACTGAACTACTGCAACTTTGTCCTTTCGCTTCAGGTCTCCTTTGGAACCTGTCGTCTGCAGACAGTCTGAAGCCAGAGCTGGTGCGTAGTGCTCTGCCTGTCCTGACTGAGACTGTGGTAGTACCATACACAGGAGATGAGACAAACAACAACCAGGACCCAGAGGTCTTCTACCATGCTACAGCATGTCTACGGTGAGACACAACAATCAATACTGTAGACAAGGAGTGCACATTGCACAGATGTATACTGGCAGTTAGCCAGGAGGTTAGAGAGACAGACAATTAACTGAGAATGTGCAGGGCTAATGATGACAGATGCCAGGTACCATCTACGCTTGTTTTGGCATTGAGCGAAGCACTTAACTAAATTTGCTCCAGAGGCACTGCACTGACTGAACCTGTAGCTTACTCTCTATACTACTCCTAGCCTCTTAAGTTGTGTCTGTGCCGTCTCAGAGGATTGGGTGAATAGCAGAATACAAATTCTTACTGTCACTAATGGATGAAAGTACTGTTTTTCTCAATTCTGTATTGTTCTCCACTGTGAGACTACACAATTCTGGCCTGACCTGCCTTTACCTGATGTATGACAAGAACAGTTTAACTTCATTTTCCCCGACTGTCCCAACAGAAACCTGAGCTGTGCAAAGCAAGTCAACAGGCAGGCCATGCGTAACTGTCGAGGCCTCGTCGACTCACTGGTCAGTTACGTCCAGGGTTGTGTGGCTGCAGAGAGGCCAGATGACAAGGTGAGCATGCAACATTTAATTACTTCAACTAAAGTTGAAATAAGTAATGTTGAATTCATGGAATGTAATTATTCAGCAAAAATAGAAAGTATAGTTCTAACTGCATGTGAACATTTCATGGAATACATTTTCTCCATTGGTTAAATATTTTTTGGTACCTACTTTTTAACTTGGAGTTGGATGGATCATACTATGAACATGTGTGTGCTACAATACAGATACAGTACATGCTAAACTAACCAAGCCTTTAATACTCTGCCTCTGTCTGTGTCAGTCTGTGGAAAATTGTGTGTGTGTCCTGCACAACCTGAGCTTCCAGCTGGAGAGTGAGGCCCCGGCCCTGTTCAGCAGGATCACTGCCTTGGCCAGGACCCCCAGCAGGGCCAACGCCCCCAGTGAGACCGGCCCCATTGGGTGCTTCAGCCCACAGAGCAGCAAGGTCCAGGAGCAGGAGGTGAGACCGGCATATAGGTCAAATAAAATCCAGGGAGAACGGAGAAAGACGGATACACAATAACAACATATAGTATTGAATGAACTATGCACTTTTTATCATTACACACAGCAATTACATGTACATCAACTTCCATCATATATTTTCGAAAAAGTCCCCACCTACATAATCTGATGATTGATAATAACTTGGTCCTCCTCTTTTTACTCCTGTAGAGTCACTTTGACTACCCTGTGATGGAGGAGCAGCACCCTACAGGAGCAGGCTGGCTCTTCCACTCCAAGACCATGCAGAGTTACCTGTCTCTGCTGGGGTCCAGCCAGAGAGAAGACACCCTGGAGGCCTGCTCTGGAGCCCTACAGAACCTCACTGCTTACCACGGCATTGTATGAACAACAATCGTCATTTGGATTATTTCATTATTTATTCACACAAAAAGTATTTTAAATGCACCAAATGTATAGAGAAAAACATGCACCAAATGTGTGTAGAAAAACAACATTCAAATCATGGTCCCACTTCAAACAAAAACCTAATATGCTTTATAAACCCTTCATAGACCCTTTATAATGCCTTCATCTCTGTGTCCACAGGTATCTAGTGTGATGAGCCAGAGCATCGTGCAGAAGCTGAACGGCCTGCCTCACATCTCTCCCCTGCTGCAATCCTCCAACCCCAGCCTCCAGAAAACTGCTGTGTCTCTGGTAGGAAACCTGGCCAAGAACCAACGCCTTCAGAGCACCATGGGTGAGCATGGACACCAATCATAGCCCTGTTCTTTGTAGAATAGATAGATCCTATTGGTTGGAGGCAACCTTGTTTCAATGATTGTGTAGTTTGCATTGAGAGCAACATCCCGCAGGGTCAGTTTAGCTAAGAACATTTTCTCCTGGTATTTTAAGGCAGCCCCCCCACCTCTCTGATTCTAAGGGGTTGGGTACTTGGGTTAAATGCGGAAGACACATTTAGGTTGGATACATTAAGTTGTGCAACTGACTAGGTATTCCCCTTTCCATTTACTTTCCCCTTCCCTTCAGAGAGGATTAAACAAGAAAACATTTACATTTAATTTACACCTGACCTTTAGTTGTTTTAGCTTTTAACATTTTGTTGTTGAATTAGCAACACTTCATAGAGTGCGTTTGCTGGAGGTGAATGACCTAATGGGATGTGTCTTGTCTGAAGCCCGACAGACCTTGCCAGAGCTAGTTGGCATCCTCAGCTCATGGACCAAGGAAGAGACGCAGTGTGATGACACCCTGGCCATGGCATGCCAAACCAGCCACAGTCTGCTGGTGAAGGAGCCTGAGCTGGGGAAACCCCTGCTGACCAACAACCTGGTCAACTCACTTAACGACCTGAGCAAGAAGAGGTAAGGCCTGCTCGTTATTTTGTATTACAAAAAAATTTAATGTGGGAAGTAGTTAGTCCTGCGGCTAAGGGGTTTGACCTGTGGCTGAAAAGTGTCCGGTTCGAATCCATCCCTACGCTATGGAGTTTTAAGATAAACCTTTTAGAAATGGTTTATGGGCAAAATGCTTTAAAACTGCACATGCTAAAAGAAAGTATAACTGTATCAATTAACGTTGGTCATCTATTTTATTCCTTTTACTGTTTCCTCCATATTGATGAGATGTATTTGAGATGTATTTTGTTTTCGTGTTATCTTGTGTATATATATTTCTTCATGTATTTTCAAGAGGACCACAATGGAAATACATGTTTAAACTTTTTGTGTCATCCTCAATGATTTTAATGTCATTGTACTGAATCCACATGTGTGGTTGTATTGTTAAAAAAAAAAAAAGATCCCCTCCCATTCCCCTACCGTTAGGCCCTTGAGCAAGGCCCTTAACCCTACAACATGCTCTCCATCCAGGGGCACTGCACTGCAGCTTGACCCTGTGCTCGTCTCAACTGTATGTGTGATGTGTGCTGTCTGGGGCGGGGGTTGAGAACGGAGCAGAAGACACATTTCCGTTGTTCCCTGTAACTAGTAGACAAGAAATTAGAGCAGTTTGTAATATACAATACTATGTCAAGAAAAAAGGAAAACAATCTAACAGTGGTGGGCTGCCCCTTTGGGGACTTTCTAAAGAACCCAGATAACAGAGCTTTGAGTTTGAGCGTAACAGAAAGCATACCCCAGTCTTACAGGGATTGTTCTTTCTCTTGATAGGGATTTCCCAAAGGCCAGCAAAGCTGCAGGTGTGCTCCTCTACAGCCTCTGGTCAGAGAAGGATGTACAGAGTTTCCTAAAAAAGGTAAGAATTTTGGGCCGATATTTCAAAAAAATTCTGTTATTGTAAGATGCAATGTGATATCCCTGTTGCAGATATTTACCTATTTTGTCGACTCTGCTTTTACCTACCAGTTTACTCCTCAATACCAAACGATAGCGAAGACAACATGTGATTGGGTGGGTTTTAAAATGGAGGCAATAGAAAGGACAATCTGAATAGGCAGGCTTAGTTTACTTTTTTTTTTTTTTGAATAGGCAGGCTTAGTCAGCTCAAAGACGGTAATCTGTGTGATGACTCATCACCCCTTCCCCGAAGGTGGTTGATATTACTGGTTATGTTTTGTTGTCGTGAAAATGCAGAGTAGAGATCCACAGTATCTGTCTGTACTCGACTGGGTGGGGTGTGTCGAGGGTGTGTTGAGGTAATTTATTTCCTCAGTTCTGTGAACCTAATGTACTCCCCAGTCAGGTAATTTTCCAAAACAGTGGAGATCGGATGGAGGGATTACATTCTGTTTGGTGGGAGAATACAGTATTCTGTACACCTGAAAAAGATGATATACACAGGAACCGTAGAGGTGCTGAAATGGTACAGCCAAGGAATCTAGGGAAACAGGTTCGACAGTGCTAGGCTCTGCAGACCTTTTCATCTTTAACTAATACTGACTATAGTGCCTAGATCTCTTCCGTCAGTTACTTGACATTTCAGCTTCACTTGGCCAACACTTGGTGAGAAACCTGCTGTGAGCTAGTACCTGTAACTATGCCATAACTTATTTTTTGTCAAGGAAAAAAAGTCAGCATCAATGGGGAAATCTAATGTCTATTTAATAATTTGTCCTACAGCAAGGGATGAATAAGGGTTCCTTTGTGAACGACATCACCAGCGCGGCTCACAGGTCTGTGCAGGTCGTTGAGTAACAGGACCGCTGGCATGGACCTCCGGATGTACTAATGAACTAGTGGACCTATACACCTACTACGGTACATATCAGATTGGGTCCAGTTAATCTGATTGCAACATTTTTACTTTAGATTTTAAAACAATGCATAGCTAGTCAGATTGCCTATCCATTATGTTTAGTTTTGTCATTTATCTTACATCAGTATAAAGGTTTAATCATGTACCTATATTTCTGTTATTTTCTGGGCTCTTTTGTGTTTACTAGTAATCATTTGTTTTTGTTTTCCACTGTAAACATTATGATTTTCTATTGATAATGCCTAGTTACTGGGATTGCTTGAATAGGGCCCCTTTTCTAGCATGGCAAATATGGTTGGTTACGTAAAAGCTAACATAGGCTACTGAAATGATCAGATGTTGTAACTCATTTCATTTAATTGTATTTATCTAGCCAGGATAGTCCACTCAGTAACAATTGCCACTGTTTCTCAAGTAGTCCTGAGGGGTATACTACAAAGCAGGATCAAGGAGTTAGACAGCTAATTTGCCTGTGTATATATATATATATATATATATATATATATATATATATATATATATATATATATATATATATATATATATATACAGTACCAGTCAAAAGTTTGGACACATCTAATCATTCCAGGGTTTATCTTTATTTGTACTATTTTCTACATTGTAGAATAATAGTGAAGACATCAAAACTATGAAATAACACATATGGAATCATGAAGTAACCAAAAAAGTGTTAAACAAATCCAAATATATTTGAGATTCTTCAAAGTAGCCACC
Organism: Coregonus clupeaformis; assembly: GCF_020615455.1. NCBI lineage: Eukaryota > Metazoa > Chordata > Actinopteri > Salmoniformes > Salmonidae > Coregonus > Coregonus clupeaformis. Next base: position 49,586,741 of record NC_059203.1, on the reverse strand, counting down.
TTTTGCCTTGACAGCTTTGCACACTCTTGGCATTCTCTCGACCAGCTTCATGAGGTAGTCACCTGGAATGCATTTCAATTAACAGGTGTGCCTTCGTAAAAGTTAATTTATGGAATTTCTTTCCTTCTTAATGCGTTTGAGCCAATCAGTTGTGTTGTGACAATGTAGGTGGGGTATACAGAAGATAGCCCTATATGGTAAAAGACCAAGTCCATATTATGGCAAGAACAGCTCAAAAAAGCAAAGAGAAATGACAGTCCATCATTACTTTAAGACATGAAGGTCAGTAAATCCGGAAAATTTGTGCAGTCGCAAAAACCATCAAGCGCTATGATGAAACTGGCTCTCATGAGGACCGCCACAGGAAAGGAAGACCCAGAGTTACCTCTGCTGCAGAGGATAAGTTCATTAGAGTTAACTGCACCTCAGATTGCTGCCCAAATAAATGCTTCACAGAGTTCAAGTAACAGACACATCTCAACATCAACGAGAAATGGACATAAGACCGGTGGAAATCTGTCCTTTGATCTGATGAGTCCAAATTGGCGATTTTTGGTTCCAAATGCCGTGTCTTTGTGAGACGCAGAGTAGGTGAATGGATGATCTCTGAATGTGTAGTTCCCACCGTGAAGCATTGAGGAGGAAGTGTGATGGTGTGGGGGTGCTTTGCTGGTGACACTGTCTTAACCAGCTTGGTTAAGACAGTCTTAACCGCACACTTAACCAGCTTGGCTAATACAGCATTCTGCAGCGATATGCCATTTGTTTTTCAACAGGACAATGACCCAACACACCTCCTGGCTGTGTAAGGGTTTTTACAAAAAAGGAGAGTGATGAAGTGCTGCATCAGATGACCTGGCCTCCACATCCCCCGACCTCAACCCAATTGAGATGGTTTGGGATGAGTTGGACCGCAGAGTGAAGTAAAAGCAGCCAACAAGTGCTCAGCATATGTGGGAACTCCTTCAAGACTGTTGGAAAAGCATTCCAGGTGAAGCTGGTTGAGAGAATGCCAATAGCGTGCAAAGCTGTCATCAAGGCAAAGGGTGTCTACTTTGAAGAATCTCAAATATAACATTTATTTTGATTTGTTTAACACTTTTTTGGTTACCACATGATTCCATATGTGTTATTTCATAGTTTTGATGTCTTCACTATTATTCTACAATGTAGAATAGTAGAAAATAAAGAAAAACCCTGGAATAAGTAGGCGTGTCCAAACTTTCGACTGGTTTGAAATGGGCATGGTCTAATTGATTCAACAAATGAAACATATCTAAATTGAGCTTTTTTAATGAACCATAAAATCAATAGTTATTTCTGGTTGCTTATCAAAGTTAGCTGGCTAACTAATTGATCCTGCTTTGCAGTATACCGCTCTGGGTTCCACAGAATCCCAAAAAATATATAGAAAAACGTACACATCACAAAACTGACATATTGTGATGTCACCGATGTTTAGCCTTGTGTAGCTACTGCGCTCCTCCGTATAGTACATTCATACTTTAAGCATGTTTACTACATTGATGTTTTTTCCATCACTGCATGGTTTAGATGATCTTTTGTCACTTGACATTTTAGTCACTAGCTAGGTTACCATCCAATTGGCGACAGATTTTCATGCGAATATTCAAAAATCTGCATAAAAACAATATGCACATTTTCCCACCAGAGATGTTTCCATCAAATTGACTTGTTGCAGATAAAAGGCTGTGCGTGATGACGTAGTGCACATAAAAATATATTTTGCAGTTCAATTCCCATGTACTGAATAAAAAATACAAGTTAAATGGTTTTCAATTGCATTTTCAACTCTACTGATGGTTTTCTCACAATGTTTGTTTTGTTATATACCACTCTGGTATTGATACCACTCTGGCTCTAGCCAACAGCGCGCAGGGCGCAGATACAGTACTGTATCTGCATGCTGTTGGGTAGAGCACACGTATAGCCTACATGATGAGCTTATTATGGGCAAAAGAGCAACATTATTTTTATTTGTCAAACTGCAGCCTAGCATTGATGATCGTGTCACCAGAGTATTTATTGGAAAGGAGCATCAAGTTCATTACCTTGCACTTTCACCACCCTGTGAAAGTTCAATTTATTTAATCTGTAGCCTAATAAACTGCATGCTTTCTCGACGAGTCGTAATGGGAGGACCACAAAACGTCATCTCGTGACTCCAAGTTTACTTCGATATGATGGATATTATGTCAATATTTGCCCATAAGCGCATTTCCACCGACATTTCTCGGATAATTCATTTTATAGACACAAAAAGATCCCACCTAGCATATTTTGTTTGGTCGACATTTGGAAAGCTTACCGTTCTGTTTCCATCAGGCATGTCATGACATTTGTTATGGATGGAAACCTGGTTTACTGCTTTGTATTTAAATTCAGATGAGGTATTGTACGTGTAATGTATCGCCAAAGATATTTGCTGTTCTGTACTCATTGGGTAATGGATAAAGAATATTTTCAAAACATTTGTTCATGAGAACTCTTTATGCTTGTTAGCTTAGTGTTTTTTTTATTCCATGTTCATGTTAGATGATACATACCAGTGCCAATACCAATCTCGTGTGAGTACATGCTGTACTTAACAGAACCATAACAACCATTGGCAGAGATAGCAGATCAGCAATTGGGGAATGCAACTAGACTCTAAAAAGTAAAGGTTCCTGGAGGATCCTTTAGGGGTTCTTACATTTACATTTTAGTCATTTAGCAGACGCTCTTATCCAGAGCGACATACAGTTAGTGAGTGCATACATTTTCTGTTTTAGAAAGATTTTCACAAATATGATAGTGTCATCAGAAAATAATATAAATTTAGATCATACAAGGGACAAACCTTACCTTAAATTGAGAAGATGTTTACATTTTTCAGTTAAGTGCCTGCACCTACTGTCCTTTCAAATTCAAATCCAAATGTTTCAGTTGCGCAGTTAGGTTCCTTCAAGAACCCCCACTAACCAAGGAGGTTCCTCGATGAACCCCACCTCCTATGGGGTTCTTGGAATAACCTTTTGGGTGCAATTTTCAGTGCCAAGAACCCTAAGGTTCTTCAAAGAACTTTGAAGATCTTAGAAGAACCCATCATTTTTTTAGTGTATGTGAAGTCTGACAAATGTGTTTGAAACATGAGAATGTAAATTCCAGACAGTAAGGGGCAACGGAGCTGACATCAGGTGAACAGGATTTCATGACTGATTATTTTATGAGGTAGTGTGGTGAGCAATGCGCACATGTGATGAGAAACCTTGGCAGGGATCTTAAGACTTGTCTTACCTTCCCAAGCTATTGCCTAGGCTTAAACTCAGTGTGTTAACATAGGCCGGGATTCAATCCAAGGTGTCGGGGGAAAGCGCTGTTGACAATGCATCTTTTAAAGGTAATGTTCCTGACATTTACAGAGATCGTATTCACGGTAAAACGCTGCAGATGCCGGCTCAATTGGAAAATAGCAATAAATGTCAAGCACTGTACAACGCGCGTTGGATTGAATCCCAGCCATAGTCTCAAAGTCTCGATACACGCAGACGACTCCCGTTACCCACTCGGTCAAACAAGGACGGTTCTGCTCCACCTGAATAACAGCTGGTGATGCAGCAGACATACACTGGGCCTGGTCTACTCTCATGCCCTCACTTTGCTTTGTTTCACTCAAGCTGCCTGTCTTGTCTGGTCATGCTGTGGTTGGTATGGGGCATAGGGTGTAAATTGTTCTGTGGGCAGATTACCAGCATATGTCTTTCACCCACTATTCATGCTACTTAACTGATTCACAGTTCTGGAATTAGCAGACGGTATTTAGCTCCTGCTTTAAATTATGTTCAGCTTATAAAGGCTTCATAATACCTTCATAAGCACAACATCAACGTGTTACGGATACAGGTATCCTGTATGTGTATTTGTGTTTTTCCTCTCCTTCTGCCCTATTCACAGGTGTCCCTTGTGTTCCTGTTTGGTGGTCGTTGGCGTGTCCCACCTGTCAGTCATCAGTTCATCTGCTGATTACTGAGGTGGACCAATCAGTGGACACTCCTCCTGATTGCACCACCTGTTTCAGTTTTTTCATTACCCAATCACATCACACATCCCCTGGTTTAAAAACCCAGTCATTTGTGTTTCTCAAGGAAACTCTTTTTTTTCATGCTTTCTCACACATTAGGCTACACAGACCTTTTTGATAGACAGACTACCTTCATTCCTTTGTTCCTTCATACACCACATAGTCATAGCCCATACATCTCACTTTGTCCTCTTCCATGTGACTATGTATTACTGTGGTGTCTTGTTTGCTATTGCCTAGTCACTCGTTTTCTGTTTAGTCCCTATTTACCTATGTTGTTTGTTTGTCCTGGGAAAAGGGGATTTTTTGCAAGTCGCCCTTGGGCATACACTACCCGTAGGAAATCTTTGTCTAAAAACACTAGTTAGACCTGAGTGGACCACCCACTGTATGTTTGTATAGTTAGTTGCAAGCTAGCGGTTCTTGTGGCAGGCAGTATCAGATTAGGGGTTTTTGAATTTATTATTTCATTCCTTGGGTCCAGCTCAACCCCTTTTCCCCAAACCATTTACCGTTGTGTAAGCGGCGCTTATGTCATATTTGACATAGTGGGTTATGTCACATTTGACATTGGTGGTTATGTCACACAGTTATGCCACATTTATGAACCCCTTTATAGAGCCTGACATATGGTTATAGATGATTTGTGACATTTATGTAGTGTTTATGAAGGCTTTATGAAGCCTTTATAAGCTGCACATCATTTAAAGCGAGACCGGTGTTTGTATAGTAACAAAAAACAATTGTGTGGTTCCTTTGAATTTATAGATTTGTGGACATGTTTTATTAAAATAAACTATAGGGAATGTATAGGGAATGGCGGTGGGTAATGTTTGACCTTTTAGCTTGAGATATATTAATTTGCGTACAGCTCATCTTGCTGATGACTATTCCCACCAAAGAACACGATAGCTACTATCTCACATGGTGTACAAGTACAAAAACGGAGTGTGAAACAATGCAGGATGATTGACACTTGTGAGACTAGGCACTGGCAGCCAGGATGTCAATTATGGCCATCAAGGAAGGTGTGGTTGGTATTTTAATGCCCATGGCATTAATCGTCATTAAAGTAGATACCTCAGGTTCACAGAGTCATGGGTACAGTCACAAAGACATGAGGCAGAGGGAGCGCAATGTACAGTCTGGATCTTGTGAAGCGCCACCCTGTGACATCATTCTTCCACCTCCAGTGTTTCATTGTCTAATTATGAACTAGGCAGTATATTTAACTGGCAGAAAATGAATGGCGGCAGACTGCGGTATGCTAACCTAATGTTAACTGTTATGCATTTAGCTAACCCTAACCGTTACCTTTAAGCTACCTTTAAGCTACAGCCCTTAGTTGAAACAATAACAAAGTGGTCGCCACGCTTCTGTTTTGGTAAAAAGCTGAGGAATGGGCCTGGAGAAATAAACCAATCTCAAAATCATAGACCGAGCTATGGATGCAAAGACTGACTATCCATTATATCAAAATTACAGTTTTAACCATGTTTTGAGGCAATACAGTGTTTGTTTACATTTACATAGTTTACAAACATTGAAGTAAAACAAGCTTATATTTTAGGTTCTCGTGAGGCAAGTCCAAAAGTTGATGTAGCAACTAAGGACACTAGCTTTAACCCCACTAAAACTATACCTATGCTTAATTTCAGTTTCATGTTTTATTAGTCGTATCTACGGGATGCACATGGTATACATCGTCCAATGAAATGCTTACTTGCAGATTCCTTCTCGACAAAGCAACAATAAAAAATAATCAAAGATAAGAATACGAACATAAAGTAAATGATTCAGTAGAATAGAATAAACATTTGAGCATAAGTATAATACAGGAAGGAACAATTTATAGTCCAATATTTACATGTGTTTTGGGGAAGGGGGGGGGGGGGCAGTGTATAAACGGAGCATTATAATAAGAGTGTCACGAGTGTCAGTGTAATGCGGTGGGTCGAAGTCAGGCGCAGGACACAGAACTCAATGAAAATGTACTTTACTGATAAGTAAAGAAACCAATACAAAATACCTCCACACAGGAAGGAACAAACCCGCTCAACAAACGACACACGAAACGTAAAACAAACACGCACAAAACACAATGGGAGCCACCGGGTTAAATAGGGAAGGAGTAATTACATAATGGGAAACAGGTGTGTGACAATCAGACAACAGGTAGAACATAGAAACGTAGAACATAGATCGGCAGCAGCTATTATTCCGGTGACGACGAACGCCGAAGCCTGCCCGAGCAAGGAGGAGGGGCAGCCTCGGCAGAATCTGTGACAAAGAGTCTGGTAGCAGCAGCTGTGATGTGTGTGTAGCATGAACATATACAGTGCCTTCAAAAAGTATTCATACCCCTTGACTTATTCCATATTTTGTTGTGTTAAAGCCTGATTTCAAAATGAATTCAAAAAACAAAATGTTCACCCATCTACACACAATACATCATAATTTCAAAGTGAAAACATGTTTTAGAAATTTTTGCAACATCTAATTTACATAAGTATTCCCATCCATGAGTGAATACTTTGTAGAAGCACCTTTGGCAGTGATTATAGCTGTGAGTCTTTCTGGGTAAGTCTCTAAGAGCTTTCCACACCTGGATTGTGGTCCTCTGTAGCTCAGCTGGTAGAGCACGGCGCTTGTAACGCCAAGGTAGTGGGTTCGATCCCCGGGACCACCCATGCACAAAAAATGTATGCACGCATGACTGTAAGTCGCTTTGGATAAAAGCGTCTGCTAAATGGCATATTATTATTATTTATTATTATGATTGTGCAACATTTGTCCATTATTCATTTTAGAATTCTTCAAGGTCTGTCAAATTGTTTGTTGATCATTGCTAAAGACAATTTTCAGGTCTTGCCATAGATTTTCAAGTAGATTTAAGTCAAAACTAACTTGGCCACTCAGGAACATTCACTGTCATCTTGGTAAGCAAATGCAGTGTAGATATGGCCTTGTGTTTTAGGTTATTGTCCTGCTAAAAGGTGAATTCATCTCCCAGTGTCTGGTGGAAAGCAGACTGAACCAGGTTTTCCTCTAGGATTTTGCCTGTGCTTAGCTCCATTCCATTTTTTCTTTCATACTGAAAAACTCCCCAGTCCTTAACGATTACAAGCATACCCATAACACGATGCTTCCACCCCCATGCTTGAAAATATGGAGATTAATACTAAGTCATGTGTTGTATTGTATTTTCCCCAAACTTAACACTTTGTATTCAAGAAAAAAAAGTTAATTGATTTGCAGTATTACTTTAGTGCCTTGTTGCAAACAGGATGTGTGTTTTGGAATATTTGTATTCTGTACAGGCTTCTTTCTTTTCACTCTGTCATTTAGATTAGTAATGTGGAGTAACTACAATGTTTTTCATCCATCCTCAGTTTTCTTCTATCACAGCCATTCAACTCTGTAACAGTTTTAAAGTCACCATTGGCCTCATGGTGAAATCCCTGAGCGGTTTCCTTCCTGTCAGGCAACTGAGTTAGGAAGGACGCCTGTATATTTGTAGTGACTGGGTGTATTGATACGCCATCCAAAGTGTTTAATAACTTTACCATGCTCAAAGGGATATTCAATATCTGCTTTTTAAAATGTGTTTTACCCATTTACTAATAGCTGCCCTTTTTGCGAGGCATTGGAAAACCTCCCGGGTCTTTGTGGTTGAATCTGTGTTTGAAATTCACTGCTCAACTAAGGATACTTACAGATAATTGCATGTGTGGGGTACAGAGATGAGGCAGTCATTCAAAAATCATGTTAAACACTATTATTGGACACAGACTGAATCCATGCAACTTATTATGTGACTTAAGAAAACGTTTACTCCTGAACTTATTTAGGCTTGCCAATACAAAGGGATTGAATACTTATTGACCCAATACATTTCAAGTTGTCATTTTTTATGAATTTCTAAAAATGTCTAAAAACGTAATTCCACTTTGACATTATGGGATGAATCCATTTTAAATTCAGGCCGTAACACAATAACATGTAGAAAAATTCAAGGGGTGTGAATACTTTCTGAAGGCACAGTGTGTGTGTGTGCATGTCTGTGTCGATATGTGCATCTGTGCCAAGGTGCGGAGAATTAGAGCAGGTGGTCAGTCCAGTTCAAGTGTTCAGCAGTCTGATGGCTTGTAGATAGAAACGGTCTCTGAGCCTGTTGGTATCAGGCCTCACACTGCGATACCATCTGCCCAACGGTAAGAGAGAGAACAGCTCGTGGCTGGGGTGTGTGGGGTCCTTGATGATGCTGCATGCCTTCCTCAGTCACTGTTTGGAGTAGATGTCCTGAATGGGTGGGAGCACAGCCCCAGTGATATACTGGGCCGTTTTCACCATCCGCTAGATGCCCTTGCGGTCGTGGACGGAGCAATTCCCATACCAGGCCGTGATGCAATCGGTCAGGACACTCTCGATGGTGCATTGATAGTATTTGGAGCGAAACCGGGGCGGCATGCCACATTTTTTCAGCCGTCTTAGGAAGTAGAGATGCTGTTGCGCCCTCTTGACAAGAGTGGTGGTGTTGTTGGTCTATGTCAAGTCCTCTGTGATGTGGATGCAGAGGAACTTAAAACGTGTGACTCTACTGCAGTCCCATTGATGTGGATCGGGGCATGTTCCCTCCTCTGCTTCCTGAAGTCAACAATCAACTCCTTTGTTTTGCTGACATTGAGGGAGAGGTGTTGTCATGAAACCACAATGCTAGTTCACTTACCTCCTCCCTATAGGCTGACTCTGCATTGTTGGTTATCAGGCCTATCAGGTGGTGTCGTCAGTCAACTTTGTGATGGAGTTTGTGTCGTGCAAAGCCACACAGTCGTGGGTGAACAGAGAACAGAGAGTACAGCAAAGGACTGAGGACACAGCCCTGGGGGCCCCCTGCGCTCAGAGTCGGTGTGGAGGAGGTGCTGTTGCCAATCCTCACAGTACCCTTAAAGGGGCAATCAGCAGTTGACTTATACATTAATTATTTATTTTCATGAGCTTAGTTCAACTGTCGTACCCCATTAGTTAAAACTATAATGTTGATATCATGGATGGCCAGTCCTTGCATCCATAGCTCTGTCTATGAATTTGAGAGTTGTTATATTTCCCCATTCCCATTCCTCAGCTTTTACCAAAACAGTGGTGGGGAATAAGCTTTGTTATTGTTTCAACTGCTGATTGCCGCTTTAAATTGCCAATCTGCTTTTGCTACATCATTTTTTGGACTTATAAATGAAATATTGGCAGGAATAACCTTTGTTGTTGTTTCAACTGCTAATTACCCACTTAACCTTAACCCTCATTTCTAAATCTGACTTTATTTCATATGTGTATCAGGGTGAATGTTTAGAATATTGAGGTTATGTGTCTTTACTGAAAGGATAAGAGATTTAAAAGGGATAAAGTTGTCATAACAATGTTCAACATTTTGTTTCCTCCCTTGCAACTCAAGAAAGGTTACCTTCTTAGTCATCTATGTTGTTGCTCGTCATATTTGAGGAGAGAGACTTCCAAACATATTTTTTGGGTTTATTATGATACATTCTTCCCTAAAAATAACAATCCACATAAGTTACTTCCAAATATGTTTTCAGAAAAATATTCCATATGTCACACAAGTCTTCCTTGTCTGTAGAGTACCAGGATGTACCTCGGGCAAGGTGGTATGAATGGAATGGACTCCTGTGGTCTCAATTCTGATCTGCAACACTATTTCCTCAAGCCCCGTTTGCTCCTGGTCCCCTTGGTACTGAGAAGAGAGACAAGGTTAGCACTGTTATATCAACCAGGCCACCCACCAGCCAAGAAGACAATAAGTTGTTTTTTACAACCAAATCTCTATTTTTGATGTAAATGGCATGTTATAGAAATTATTGCAACCAATAGAATGTTATGTATATGGGTGATACAACCATCCCAGCTCTGCAGATTTTGCTGCGAAGAGACAATCATTTGATCACTTGTTTTGGTACTGCCCATTTGTATATAGCATGTTTTTGGTCGCAGGTTCAGGAATGGCTGAAGAATTGCAACATTTACCTGGAGCTAACTGCAAATAGCACTGCTGGGTGACTTGAAAATCCATAGTCAATTGATCAATAATATAATACTTTTAGTAAAATATTAATCTTTAATTTACAATCTGTAGAAACTATGAGAATAGAAAGGTTCAGAACTTTTGTGAAACATTACAGTACAGTTGAAAAATATGGCAATTAGAAAATAAAACTGGATGGTTTTCAGAGATCGATAGGAGGGGTTGAGGGTAGCTGAAGGGTGGGACTAAAAACAAATAAAAAAGATAACTAATGCAAAATATACCGTGTCATAAAATGTATATAGTATATAGGCCCTGTGTAGCTCAGTTGGTAGAGCATGGCGCTTGCAACGCCAGGGTTGTGGGTTCGGTTCCCACGGGGGGGCAGTATGAAAAATGTATGCACTCACTAACTGTAAGTTGCTCTGGATAAGAGCGTCTGCTAAATGACTAAAATCTAAAATGTAAAATGTAATGTAAATATGTCTCCAAGTGAATTCACACTCAAGCCACATAATTACATTGCTTGAGAGGTTGGCACTGCAAGGTATGAGTGCGAAACCCAGTACAATACCAATAGGTAAACCCAATAGGGAAACAAAGAATTCAGAAAACAAACAATCTTACCAAGTGTTTTGGCTTTATTGTCCTAAGGCAATTGGTTTACCCTTCTCAGATATACTGCTATACTATACAAACATGGGTACTGTATCGTATAGTAGTAAGTATGAAGAATCGGCACAACCATGGTGGTCTGATCTCCGAGATGCATGTACCACTGACACGGAACAGCTTACAAGGGGAGACATCACACTTTTCCTATGCATTATCTATGGTACCTGCCATGCCTTCTACTCCTGAATATGTTACCTTCATTCTAACCTTTGAATGAAGCCATGAAGCCATGTTCAGTGTTTGTATGTGAGTAAGCCCCCAGGCATGTGTAGCATGGTGCAGATCATGTCCCCATACCCTGGCAGTGGTTGTTTGAATGTGATGCCCCTTTAGAGAGAAGCCAGTAAAGGCTGCTGAAAGCAATGTGTCATGGGACAGGGATTAAGCAAATTCATAGAGCTTGACTCTTCCACTGAGAATAACTGCATAGTCATTTTATGTTGCTACTCTGGTGAGTGATCTTTTTGCTTTATGCTGACAACCAGCCCATTACACCACATTGCAACATGTACTATGCCACAATGTGTGATTTCAGCATTCGGTTGTTTAAGACAATATTGATAGTATTGATTAACACCCAGATTGAAGTGGGATTAAGTCTGGCAAATTGGTGCAGGTCTGAAACCATTGAAATAGCCATTTAATTTACTTATGATTCCAACAGTGTGGGGCCCGCAGCCTTATGACAGCTGTTTCATGTCCTTAGTACACGTACTGACGTGCTCAGGCTAGTTTACTAGAGCCTGGTAACTAAACTGTCAGATCAGACCCAAATATAGTGCCTTCAGATAACCTACATGAGGTATCTGGAGGTAGGTCTGGCATGTTTAGAATACCAGTGTTACGTCTTCTGTATTTTATTGTGGGGCGTATTACTAGTGGTGACCTCACAGGTAGATGTGGGTCCTTTCAGCTGTTGCGGTTCCATTACATCCCCTGTGTGTGTGTGTGTGTGTGTGTGTTGACGTGCATGCTTGCGTTTGTTGTTTTGGTTGTTCAGGCGCCCCATAGGCTGCTCTCTTCTGAGACCCTTTTCTTTAATTAACACCCAGGCCTTTGTTGTCTGGATCCCGGTGAGCCGGGTGTGCCACAGCGCCAGCCCCTCTCAGCCCCTCTCAGCCCCAGGGTCAGTTTGCAGCTGTTAGGAGAGTCACTTCAAACAACTGGCAACGGGCAGAGGGTGGAGGGGATGGAAAGACAGGAGGGGGAAGAAACTTGATTAGGCTCAAGGTGAGCCTCTACATTGGGACGGCTTATCAGTCTTAGCAGGGTATTATCAACGGCTGCAACACTGCTGGAAGAAAACTAGGCAAATTATCGGGAGTTCAGAAATTATAAATACGATTGAAATTTGGATTCTTGGAATGTGTTGTGTATGTTTAGGAAGCATATAGAAGTGGAGGCTTCTCAGAGGAGGAAGGGGGGTCCATAATATTAAGTGAATTTCAGGAAAATGTAAATAGTGAAACATTAAAAAAGTTATCCTTTAAAGATAAAACTATACTAAATATATTAATGTCACCAAATAACTGATTAAAACACACTGTTTTGCAATGAAGGTCTACAGTAGCCTCAACAGCACCATAGTGTAGCCGGAGGACAGCTATTTTCCGTCCTCTTCTGGGTACATTGACTTTAATACAAAACCTACGAGGCTCATGGTTCTCATTCCCTTCCTGTCACACCCTGATCTGTTTCACCTGTCTTTGTGATTGTCTCCACCCCCCTCCAGGTGTCGCCCATCTTCCCCATTATCCCCAGTGTATTTATACCTGTGTTCTCTGTTTGGCTGTTGCCGGTTCGTTTTGTTTCGTCAAGCCTACCAGCGTTTTCCCCCCTTGTTCCTGTCTTTTCTAATGTTCCTGTTTTCTAGTTTTCCCGGTTTTGACTATTCTGCCTGCCCTGACCCTGAGCCTGCCTGCCGTCCTGTACCCTGTCCCATCACACTGGATTACTGACCTCTGCCTGCCCTTGACCTGTCATTTTGCCTGCCCCCTGTTCTAGTAATAAACTTTTGTTACTTCGACACTGTCTGCATCTGGGTCTTCCCTAAAATGTGATAGTACGAACTGGCCCTGACCGACCCAGCAGACTCAGACCAGCTCCACAATGCTGTCTCCCTGCAAGGAGCCGCCATTGGACGACACGAGGAGTTACTGCAATGTCTAATGGAGGGACTCCATACCCCGGCAGAACGTCATGACCAGGTGTTCGAGACTTTGCTGAAGCAATTCCGCGGATTCCCCATTGGGCAGCGGGTCACACCCGCCTACCCCAGTGTCCTGAGAACCCCACTTACCTCCTCCGGAGCGCTACGCTGGAGATTCTGGAACCTGTCAGGCTTTTCTCTCCCAGTGCTCCCTCATTTTCGAGCTGCAGCCTTCTTCGTTCCCCTCGTACCGCTCAAGGATAGCGTACATCATAACGCTGATGTCCAGGAGGGCACTCGCCTGGGCTACGGCGGTGTGGGAGCAACAGTCCACCGTCTGCCTCAGTCTAGAGGAGTTTGTGGCAGAAGTTCGGAAGGTGTTTGATTCTCCGTTGTCCGGTAGAGAGGCTGCTCGTAAGCTGCTGCAGCTATGTCAATACTCCCGTAGTGTGGCAGACTATGCAGTGTATTTTCGCACGTTGGCGGCTGAGAGTGCCTGGAACCGGGAAGCATTGTTCCTTCACGGATTATCGGAGGTGGTCAAAGATGAGATTGCAGCCCGGGAGCTGCCCATGGACCTTGACTCCCTCATTGACTTGACCATCCGGATCGATGGGCGGCTTCGAGAATGTAAGAGGGAGACGGAATCTGTGCCCTGTCGCTCTCGTTCGCCCTCAATTCCCACCTCGCCTCCGAAGAATCCCGGAGACCCCCGAAGTCTACATGTCCGAGTGAAGCCGACGTCACCCGAGTTCTCTCAGGAATCACCTAGGGCTGCCGACTCGCCTCCTTTGGAGTCCAGACACCTGGGCAGGGCTAGATTGACTCTGGCTGAGCGCTTACGCCGACTCCACAACCAGAGCTGTCTATATTGTGGAGCTACGGGACATTTCATAGCTACCTGCCCATTAAAAAAACAGGCTCATCAAGAAGGGGCGAGTACTCTGGTGGGATTATGCAGAACCTTTCCTCTCCCCTTACTCGCACCCCTTTCCATGCCATCCTGCTGTGGGGTAACCAGTTGAAATCTCTCCGCGTACTCATCGACTCTGGGGCCGACGAGAGTATTTTGGACGCTACCCTGGGGTCCGAGCTGGGCATCCCCACTCAGCCCCTCTCCATTCCCATGGACGTTAGAGCGCTGGACGGGCGCTCTATAGGCCGGGTCACTCACAATACCACTCCCATCAACCTACGAGTGTCAGGGAACCACAGGGAGGCAATCCAATTCATGCTGATTAAGTCTCCTCAGGTTCCTGTGGTATTGGGATTCTCTTGGCTCCAGCAACACAATCCCATCATAGACTGGACTATGGGTGCCATTATGGGCTGGAGCCATTCTGCCACACCTATTGTATGAAGTCAGCGCAGCCTGGCCCGGGACGTCTTCCTGTGGGCTCGGAAGTTGCCCCGGACCTCTCCGCCATTCCCGCGGAGTACCAGGCCCTCCGGGAGGTGTTCAGTAAGGCCCGGGCCACTTCGCTTCCGCCGCACCGACCCTATAACTGCGGGATTTACCTTCTCCCAGGCACCACTCCGCCCCGGGGATGACAGTACTCTCTGTCGGGTCCGGAGACCAAGGCAATGGAGACCTACAGTGGGGGCTGTCCTGTCCCAACGTTCTGCCCTGGACCTCAAGTTACATAATAATAATAATAATATAATATAATATAATAATATAATATAATATAATAATATAATATAATATAATATGCCATTTAGCAGACGCTTTTATCCAAAGCGACTTACAGTCATGCGTGCATACATTTTTGTGTGGTCCCGGGGATCGAACCCACTACCTTGGCGTTACAAGCGCCGTGCTCTACCAGCTGAGCTACAGAGGACCACCCCTGCGTCTTCTTCTCCCATCGCCTCAACACCACAGAGAGGAACTACAATGTGGGGAATCGTGAGCTTCACACGGTTAAGATGGCATTGGAGGAGTTGAGGCACTGGCTGGAGGGGGCGAAACATCCGTTCTTTGTGTGGACCGACCACAAGAACCTGGAATATCTCCACACCGCTAAATGTCTCAATTCCAGGCAAGTTAAGTGGGCCCTGCTCTTCACCTAGTTCAACTTCTCCCTCTCCAACCAACCAGGATCCAAGAACATCAAGCCGGATGCGCTGTCATGCCGCTATAGCCCCGCGGCTACACCCTAGGACCCCGAAACCATCCTTCCCACCTCGTGTCTGGCGACGGCACTCAGCTGGGGAATAGGGAAGCAGGTCCATGAGGCGCAATGTTCCCAGCCGAACCCCGGGGGCGGCCTAGATAACCAGATGTTTGTATCCTGACCCTGTCCGCTCCTCGGTCCTGGAGTGGGCCCACTCCTTCAGGCTTGCCTGCCACTGTGCTCGTGTCAGACCCTGGCCTTTGTGCGACAACACTTTTGGTGACCTACCATGGTCCCGGATGTCTCCGCGTTCGTTGCCGCCTGCACGGTCTGTGCATAGAACAAGACTCCTGAGTGGCGCAGTGGTCTAAGGCACTGCATCGCAGTGCAAACTGTGCCACTAGAGATCCTGGTTCGAATCCAGGCTCTGTCGCAGCCGGCCGCGACCGGGAGACCCATGGGGCGGCGCACAATTGGCCCAGCGTCGTCCAGGGTAGGGTAGGGGAGGGAATGGCCGGCAGGGATGTAGCTCAGTTGATAGAGCATGGCGTTTGCAACGCCAGGGTTGTGGGTTTGATTCCCACGGGGGCCAGTATAAAATAAATAAATAAATGTGTTCACTAACTGTAAGTCGCTCTGGATAAGAGCGTCTGCTAAATGACAAAAAATAAAATAAAAAATAAATAAAAAAATTCCGGCTGGTCTTCTTCAACCACTGCCTGTCCCTCAACGTCCCTGGTCTCACATACTCCGTCTGATGGCAACACCAGCATCCGGTTTTCCAAAGCCACCCACTTCATTCCTCTTCTGGATCCATCTTCCGCGTCCCAGTTCTGGAAGGCATTCTGCACGCTCATTAGGTTGTCAGGCAGCCTGTCCTCCGGGTTCCACCCCCAGTCCAACGGCCAGTCGGAGCGAGCAAACCAAGACTTGGAAACAACTCTTCGCTGCCTGGTCTCCGCAAACCCCACCACCTGGAGCCAGCAACTAGTGTGGATCGAATACGCCTGCAACATCCTTCCTTGCTCTGCCACAGGTCTCTCGCCCTTTGAGTGTTCCCTGGGCTATCAGCCTCCGCTCTTCTCTGAGCAAGAGGAAGAGATCGGCATACCTTAGCCCAGATGTTTATCCGCCGCTGTCGTCGTCCCTGGAAGAGAGCCCAGTCTGCCCTTCTCAAGACAACCTCCAGGTATCGACAACAAGCGGACCGCCACCAGTCCCCGGCTCCCCGGTATCATCTCGGGCAGAAGGTATGGCTGTCCACCCGGGATCTGCCCCTCTGGGTGGAGTCCTGCAAACTTTCCCCCAGTTTATCGGCCATTTCCCCATCTGCTGTTCGTCTTCTGTTGCCCCGTACCCTCCGTATACATCCTACTTCATGTGTCTAAAATCAAACCCATGTCTCTCAGCCATTTGTCTCCTGTTTCTAGGCCCACCCCTCTACCCCGTCTCATCGAAGTCCAACCGGCGTACATGGTGAGGCGTCTCCTGAACATTTGACCTCGGGGCAGGGGATTCCAGTACCTGTTTGACTGGGATGGTTATGGCCCGGAGGAGAGGTGCTGGGTCCCCGCTAGGGCACCCCGGTCAACCAGGTATGCGCCCAGGTAGGACGCCAGATGGCGCCCCTAGAGGGGGGGTACTGTCACACCCTGATCTGTTTCACCTGTCTTTGTGTTTGTCTCCACCCCTATCCAGGTGTTGCACATCTTCTCCATTATCCCCAGTGTATTTATACCTGTGTTCTCTGTTTGGCTGTTGCCGGTTCGTTTTGTTCGTCAAGCCTACCATTGTTTTTCCCCTTGCTCCTTTCTTTTCTAAAGTTCCTGTTTTCCCGGTTTTGACCATTCTGCCTGCCCTGACCCTGAGCCTGCCTGCCGTCCTGTACCTTGTCCCACCACGCTGGATTACTGACCTCTGCCTGCCCTGACCCTGAGACTGCTTGCCGTCCTGTACCTTGTCCCACCACGCTGGATTACTGACCTCTGCCTGCCCTGACCCTGAGACTGCTTGCCGTCCTGTACCTTGTCCCACCACGCTGGATTACTGACCTCTGCCTGCCCTGACCCTGAGCCTGCCTGCCGTCCTGTACCTTGTCCCACCACGCTGGATTACTGACCTCTGCCTGCCCTGACCCTGAGCCTGCCGTCCTGTACCTTGTCCCACCACGCTGGATTACTGACCTCTGCCTGCCCTGACCCTGAGCCTGCCTGCCGTCCTGTACCTTGTCCCACCACGCTGGATTACTGACCTCTGCCTGCCCTGACCCTGAGACTGCCTGCCGTCCTGTACCTTGTCCCACCACGCTGGATTACTGACCTCTGCCTGCCCCTGACCCTGAGACTGCTTGCCGTCCTGTACCTTGTCCCACCACGCTGGATTACTGACCTCTGCCTGCCCTGACCCTGAGCCTGCCTGCCGTCCTGTACCTTGTCCCACCACGCTGGATTACTGACCTCTGCCTGCCCTGACCCTGAGCCTGCCGTCCTGTACCTTGTCCCACCACGCTGGATTACTGACCTCTGCCTGCCCTGACCCTGAGCCTGCCGTCCTGTACCTTGTCCCACCACGCTGGATTACTGACCTCTGCCTGCCCTGACCCTGAGCCTGCCGTCCTGTACCTTGTCCCACCACGCTGGATTACTGACCTCTGCCTGCCCTGACCCTGAGCCTGCCGTCCTGTACCTTGTCCCACCACGCTGGATTACTGACCTCTGCCTGCCCTGACCCTGAGCCTGCCGTCCTGTACCTTGTCCCACCACGCTGGATTACTGACCTCTGCCTGCCCTGACCCTGAGACTGCTTGCCATACTGTACCTTTTGACTCTGATCTGGATTACTAACCTCTGCCTGCCCTTGATCTATCGTTTTGCCTGCCCCCTGTTCTAGTAATAAACTTTTGTTACTTCAACACTGTCTGCATCTGGGTTTTCCCTAAAACGTGATAATTCCATAGACTTACACAGTAATTATGACGACTTCCGGAGGATGTCCTCCAACCTATGAGAGCTCTTGCAGTATGAACTGACATGTTGTCCATCTAATCAAAGGATCAGAGAATGAATATAGTGCTGAAAGCATAAGCTACAGCTGGCTAACACTGCAGTGAATAAAGTGTGGTGAGTAGTTGACTCAAAGAGCGAGAAAGACAATAGTTGAAAAGTTTTGAACAAATTAATTTCTAAAAAATTAAGGAGAAGCAGTTTTCCTTTCACTTACTTATAATGCAGCTAATTTAGCATACTCAACAACCTGACTCAAACAGAGAGGAATGCTATTCATGACAGCTAGCTGGCTAAGGCTATCCAATACTGCAACTCTTCCAAGTCAAGGTAAGTTTCAGTTTTATACATTTATTTCCCCGGGGCCCTCCAGTGTAATTGCTAAACTGCTTGCTGTACACTGTAAAATGGAACGAAATGGGGAGAGGACCTACCTTTGTCCAATAGAAACTCTTGTTTTAGTTTTCCATTTTGTAACTGTTCAGATGTATCATTACTCCCCAGATCAGCTAGATGCAGGCAAGACTGTGCGGTATTGAATGTGTCACTATCTGTCACCTTGAAGACCCCAATTTGTCTTTTGACCTCCGTTATTCATTCATTTGTAGGGTAGGTTGTAGCAACCTCATGATCGGCATAGGGCAAATTGAAGTATCATGTAGTAGCCTAAACCTATCAATGTTACATTGAGCTGGGTGAATGGAATATGAATGACAGTCATCCAATATGCTATAATAGAAATAAGGCCATGCTCCTCCCTAACTTTGAATGACACCGACCGCCACTGGTATCTAGGTCATGTCTTTTGTACTTACACTTTCTGATGATCGCTGACTCGATTCCTGAGTACGGTGACCTATATAAATTAGAGTTTTGACAGTAAATACAATCATCTACACACACCACATGTTAATGTTTTTAAATGCATGTACATTTGAACGTTTTTAATTAACATATGTCTTTATATTTCTCTTGGATCACAGCCAATTGACTTTTCTATGCCTCCCTGTCAAGTCCATTGAGATATAGTTTCCAGATCTTGGGTGAACTCTAGTTATAAAGAGGGTGAGGTTTTGTGGTATTGTGTACAGCGCCTTCCAAAAGTATTCATCCCCCTTGGGGTTTTTCCTATTTTGTTGCATTACAACCTGTAATTGCACCCTCAAGTTTTCTGTATTTTTTTGGTCTTATTTCTTGTTTGTTTCACAAGAAAAAATATTTTGCATCTTCAAAGTGGTAGGCATGATGTGTAAATGAAATGATTTAACCCCCCCCAAAAAAACAATTTTAATTCCAAGTTTTAAGGCAACAAAATAGGAAAAATGCCAAGGGGGGTGAATACTTTTGCATGCCACTGTATGTGTTCATTTATGCAAAAGCAGTATATAAATCTCTACTCATGTCACTTTATCGTACAGGAGGTGTTAGCAAGGCTGTTGTTTATAAAAAAAAAGGCTGTTGTTTATACTTTCACTTTCATGTGAATCATATGCACATATCATTTTTCTTTTTTTTAGTTTGATACTATAGCCTAGTCTAGAATAAAAAGAAATTGGCATAATCTTACATCATATTTCTGTCGCGAGCATTGGTACTGGAGATCAAATTTCTCTGCCTCAAGTTGATGTATCCACTTCCACAGTTCAGTAGCCTTCTCTCTATTTGAGGGAGACAGTGGAAATAATAGAACATAGGGGAAATGAGGACAAACCTATAATGCTGCTCAGTGGGTAACTGAATATCTGTAGCATAATGAGAGAGTAGTCCTTCATCTGGTTAGGGTGAGATTGTAACATAATTCATTATCATATTGTACATTATCACTACATGCCAGTGTAAAGTTCTTCTCAACCTTACCTTAGTTTGTCCTCTTTGAGATGGTCAATATTCAGCTCCTTATGCCGTTCACTTAAGATCGCTCTCTTCTTCTCTCGCTCTGTTTTCTTTCTTGGCCCACCTTTCTTTTCTGTCTGTAGTTACAGTATAACAAGATGTACAGACATTAGCTATACGTTTCACACTGGTAACAATTCAGAAAGACTGGTGCTGTAAGGGTGTTTTAGGATGATTTCTGTCACCTTGTACCCGCTGAACTGCAAGTTGGTGAGGACCTTTTTCTTCTTGGCGTCATCATCTGCTTTCTTCTTAAATTCCTCTTCCTCCTTCCTTGCCTTTTCCTCCTGGAGATGAGAGAAAAATACAACATTACCACAGTTGTTCTACTTTCTACTAATGTACAGTGTTCCATGCCGTCCACTGCCATTCCTTGTGTTGCTCGGGGGATACTCACGTTTATTCTGTTTTGACGCTCCTTTTCTTTCTCCGTTCGGATCCTCACCTGCTCTGCTCTCTCAGACCTGCGTTTATCCTGAGAACCAGAGGCACAGAGGGGATAGTATTAGATTAGTTATAACCCCATCGCACATATATCCCTATTTATGTACCCATGTATCATATCCAAAAGTATTTGACTAGAACTGTATGTGAAGCAACGACAGAGCAAGCAGTAGGCTATCTGAACAAAGAATGATGTAACCGTAGGCTATCTGAACACAGAATTAAGTAACAGTAGGCTATCTGAACAAAGAATGATGTAACAGTAGGCTATCTGAACACAGAATGATGTAACAGTAGGCTATCTGAACATAGCCTACTGTTACATCAATCTATGTTCAGATAGCCTACTGTTACATCAATCTATCTGAACATAGAATGATGTAACAGTATCTCACAATACGATCAGTGAGGTTGATGAGCTCCTCTTCTTCCTTCTTGCGACTCTCAAAATGGGCCTCGATAAGCGTCTGCAGCTCAGTCAGGTCCTTCTCCATACGCTTGCGGTGGATATCCTACAGGCAGGACAGGTTCAAGGGTGAGAGGTCAGAGGTCAGAGGACAGGGTGAGAGGTCATGCAGGGAGGACATGGTTAGTTATTTGAGGTAGAAGTTGCACTTAACCACAGATCTAGGATCAGATAACCCCTACAACCCCATCCTCATATAATTAGGTGATGAAAAAAGATGTCTCTGTTTCAGTGGTTAGGTGCAACTTGATCCTACTCCAGGTCAGTATACAGTGCATTCGGAAATTATTCAGACCCCTTGACTTTTTCCACATTTTGTTACGTTACAGCCTTATTCTAAAATTGATTGAATTATTTATTTTTCTCATCAATCTACACACAATACCCCATAATGACAAAGCGAAAATAGGTATTTTGAAGTGTTAGTAAAAAAACACACAAAAAAACAACGTATTTACATAAATATTAAGACCCTTTGCTATGAGACTCGAAATTGAGCTCAGGTGCATCCTGTTTCCATTGATCATCCTTGAGATGTTTCTACAACTCGATTGGAGTCCATCTGCGGTAAAATCAATTGATTGGACATGATTTGGAAAGGCACACACCTGTCTATATAAGGTCCCACAGTTGACAGTGCATGTCAGAGCAAAAACCAAGCCATGAGGTCGAAGGAATTGTCCGTAGAGCTCCGAGACAAGATTGTGTCGAAGCACTGATCTGGGGAAGGGTACCAAAACATTTCTGCAGCATTGAAGGTCCCCAAGAACACAGTGCCCTCCACCATTCTTAAATGGCAGAAGTTTGGAACCACCAATACTCTTCCTAGAGCTGGCCGCCCGGCCAAACTGAGCAATCGGGGGAGAAGGGCCTTGTTTAGGGAGGTGACCAAGAACCCGATGGTCACTCTGACAGAGCGCCAGAGTTCCTCTGTGGAGATTTGAGAACCTTCCAGAAGAACAACCATCTCTGCAGCACTCCACCAATCAGTTATTTATGGTAGAGTGGCCAGACGGTAGCCATTCCTCAGTAAAAGGCAGATGACAGCCCGCTTGGAGTTTGCCAAAAGGCACCTAAAGACTCTCAGACCATGAGAAACAAGATTCTTCAGTCTGATGAAACCAAGATTGAACTCTTTGGCCTGAATGCCAAACATCACGTCTGGAGGAAACCTGTTACCATCCCTACGGTGAAGCATGGTAGTGGCAGCATCATGCTGTGAGGGTGTTTTTCAGCAGCAGGGACAGGGAGAATAGTCTGGATTGAGGGAGCAAAGTACAGAGAGATCCTTGATGAAAACCTCATCCAGAGCGCTCAGGACCTCAGACTGGGGCGAAGGTTCACCTTCCAACAGGACAACAAACCTAAGCACACAGCCAAGACAATGCAGGAGTGGCTACAGGACAAGTCTCTGAATGTCCTTGAGTGGCCCAGCCAGAGCCCAGACTTGAACACGATCGAACATCTCTGGAGAGACCTGAATATAGCTGTACAGTGACGCTCCCCATCCAACCTGACAGAGCTTGAGAGGATCTGCAGAGAAAAATGGGAGAAACTCCCCACATACAGGTGTGCCAAGCTTGTAGCATCATACCCAATATTTGTTTTTCTAAAAACCAGTTTTTGCTTTTTCATTATGGGGTATTGTGTGTAGACTGATGAGGGAAAAAAACGATTTAATCAATTTTAGAATAAGGCTGTAATGTCACAAAATGTGGAAAAAGTGAAGGGGTCTGAATACTTTCCGAATGCACTGTAGGTCCTTATATTCAGAATACTTGTGCAGATACAGTGAGGCAAACTGACATCAAAGTCCACTTTCTCTCCATCTGGGATTTTGGGAGGTACCAGGCCGGGCATGAAGGCTGGTCTGAGGAGGATACAAAACACAACAGTTTTCTCTTGGATGTGAAATATTTCCTAAACTGAGTTCAGATTATCCATATTAATTTTGATATAGCATACTTACTTTGGTTTAGGTTTTGCCCAACCTTGTTCCCGAATGGGAAAAGGGAGAATTCAGTTAATGACACAATTAAATGTACTTGACAGAACATTGAAAAACGGGTCAATATTTGTTTAACTTTCACACACAAATTACCCCCCCTTTCATAACCTGGTTTGATTGGTAAGCCTTTACCTACCTCCTTCCTCCTGCTCCTCTTCGGCGTCTGGTAAAAGAAGCCAGAGTCAATACAATGTCAACTATGACAGACGTGAAAAGGTGCCGAGAGGAGCGACTGAAATAGAGCCATGATTAGACCCATGGAAACCCAAGGAGACAGCGGTGCTAAACCAGATTAGAAAAAGGTCTGTGACCTGCTTGATCCATTTAACTTGAACTCAGGTATCCAGAGCCATGGAGAGCTTGAACCCTACTATCCTGTTCCAGCTTGAGAATATACAGAATTGCATTTCACTGAAACAGCCATGCTGTCATGATCAATACACACAGCTGCCAAATGTGTGTGTGTGTGTGTGTATACGGTATGTATAGTTGTTACTGTCAGTGTTATTAGGCTAGCTAGCGTGCATGCACGAGCACAAGCAGTACAACCTTCTACCTCCTCCTCCTCCTCAGCAGCCTCCACCTCCTCCTCCACCTCCTCCTTCACCTCCTCTTCCACTTCGTCTGTTGCAAAGCCAGCGCATATTGTGAGAGCAGAGCAGTCATTCTCAAGCCAAGACACGGGCATACATAGTAGGAATATAAGCAATGGACTAACTAGAAAAGCTATGTAGTAATTTAAGACAGCATTCTATTTTTCTTTTACTCAATGGGATCAAAGTAATTATTTCTGCCAGTTTGTCAACCCTTTTTCTCACACTGTGAATTGACTGAGTGTAACAGACTTTTATTCTCTCATAGGATTGGTGTCCTCGATGTGAGCAGCACTCCAGGTAGAGTGATACAGCTCTCTAAAGCTCTCTCATTGTTGCAGTCAGTGCATTTCATGCCTGAATATCAAAGGTCACCATTAATTCCTCAGTCAGAGTGCCAGTGACAGCACAGCGGTTGGTAACACTAACTCTGTTGCTCCGCTTAGTGGGAAACATGAACCACATCACCAGGAGTGCTATCTTGGCACAACAAACCAAGAGTGGCATTGTGCATCTTTCCCCTAGGGTCCTCTATTCTGGACTACCGGACCCACATAGCACTATAACACCAACTCTAAACTCTCTAACTCCACGTGGGGATGAGACGTGCTGGTTGAAATCAGGGACAGCCGAAGCCCAACAGCATGGCCACAAGATGGGACAGAAATAGAGATAGGGCCCATGTGTCATCGGTGATGGGTACCCAGGCACCAGCATACCTTTCAAGTCAAATAAATAAAATAAAATAAATCCCCAGGGAACATCCTTAGGAGGGAGACAGAGGCAGGGGAGGGAAGTGGGGTTAGGATGGTCAACCTGAGGGCCAAATACAAAAGTTGTCTGTGTGGCGCAGAAGCTTATACCACAGCAGAAGCTACAGTCCCATGCCTAAAATATGCACTCTAGTGGAGATGCCAGGGGCTTAGTGGATTCCGCCTTTTTGGTGACTCTAGCTGTAGAGGAAGCTGTGGTGTGTAAAAAGGGTAACAAAGTGGCAGAACTAATAATTGCTTCATTGTTTTAATCAGACAATTCAATAATGTCATTATGAATGCAATATAATAGTATTACATTATTGGGTTTTTATAGTAAATAGCCTACTAAATTCACTGGTTCTGTAAGATATTGTTTGTAATACACACCTAAAATATCCTCCTCTCCTTCTGACAACATGCACAGAGAAGGAAGATCATTAGGTACAGTACCAGCATGTGAAAGCAGTACATGAACACAACAGCAGCATGGACAACTATGTAAACAAACAATAATACATATTATAAATCAGTATAAAGTATACTTTACACTATACTGTATTTAGACACTCACATCAGCAATTAGTTATGCCTAGATTATTCTTAAACGTTCTGTATAAATCATATACTGTGTATTGGCAATGGATGAAATAAAGTTCTAAACAGTTTTCACCATCCCCCATGATGAAACTTTGACATACCTATAGCTGCACCTGAGCCCTTACTGCATGAAGTATGTCTCAGGGCAGGTAGCTTAGTGGTTAAGAGCGTTGTGCCAGTAACCGAAAGGTCGCTGGTTCTAATCCCCGAGCCAACTAGGTGAAAAATCTGTCAATGTGCCCTTGAGGAAGGCACTTAACCCTAATTGCTCCTGTAAGTCGCTCTGGATAAGAGCGTCTGCTAAATGACTAAAATGTAAATGTTAATTCACAGTAGGTTTATGAGCATTTAGTTATGTTGTTTTTCCCCAAGACAATATTTGAATTGGTGCAATGACTTACGTTCTTGCTCCCTGAAAGAATAACACATACAAATAATTGTGTTATGATCCTATTCCATTATGGAATCATTCACAATCATTGATCTACAAACAAAACAATCGGTAGACAGAATTCAGATGATTCAATTGATGAACTGGTCATTTACTTACTCATTTTCAACCTCTTCTGTGTCTGACATCTTTAGAATTTACCTGTGTAAATGTGTGTGGAGTACCATAGAAAAATCAACAGCAAATATTCCCTGTTATCCATAGAATGTATAGTATTTCATATTATTTAACATAATATACCACATATAAGCAATAGAGACAAAGAGTTACATTGTTTCCCCATAGAAACGTATTCTGTATGTAAACACACAACATGCAGACTTACCCAGAGGGGTGCAGTGTCGCCTTGAGATGGGGAGACAATGTGGGATTGTATTGTATACCAGTCTCTGTTTGAGCCATACGCTTTTAAACCCGGTTGAGGATCACATGGCCCTCTCTGGCTGTGTCTACAATGGGTGGGCAGATACCCGCTAACAGATGGTAGCCAGCATCACATACAATGAGTAAACAAGTGTTCTCCGTGGGCTTCACTTCAGTCTATTTTTACATAGAGAAGCTGACTGGTACTGGACAACCCTAGATACTCCCAAATAGGGATGAATCTCAGGTTTGGCAGGGAAAGGGAAGGATTAAGTGTATGCCCCCCTACATGCACGAATGTACAAAAGCATGCACACCCTCCCACACAAATGTATGCTTACCATGTTATGTTGACCTCTAAGTTCACGTTGCCCACACACACACACAGAACAGCATTTGAACAGGAACATCTTAACATCTTACCCCAGAGCAAAGTCTGACATCACTTTACAAATATGTGTCAACATTAGGCTATCTCTGACCACGGACCTGAGTTACTGCAGGGCCACTTCCTGGTTAGGTCACCAGATACACTATTAGGTGCTATGTACAGTGAGGGAAAACATTTATTTGATCCCATGCTGATTTTGTACGTTTACCCACTGACAAAGACATGATCAGTCTATAATTTTAATTGTAGGTTTATTTGAACAGTGAGAGACAGAATAACAATAAAATAATCCAGAAAAACGCATGTCAAAAATGTTATAAATTGATTTGCATTTTAATGACGGAAATAAGTAGTTGACCCATCTGCAAAACATGACTTAGTACTTGGTGGCAAAACCCTTGTTGGCAATCACAGAGGTCAGACGTTTCTTGTAGTTGGCCACCAGGTTTGCACACATCTCAGGAGGGATTTTGTTCCACTCCTCTTTGCAGATCTTCTCCAAGTCATTAAGGTTTTGAGGGTGACGTTTGGCAACTCGAACCTTCAGCTCCCTCCACAGATTTTCTATGGGATTAAGGTCTGGAGACTGGCTAGGCACCTTAATGTGCTTCCTCTTGAGCCACTCCTTTCTTGCCTTGGCCGTGTGTTTTGGGTCATTGTCATGCTGGAATACCCATCCACGACCCATTTTCAATGCCCTGGCTGAGGGAAGGAGGTTCTCACCCAAGATTTGACGGTACATGTCCCCGTCCATCGTCCCTTTGATGCGGTGAAGTTGTCTTGTCCCCTTAGCAGAAAAACACCCCCAAAGCATAATGTTTCCACCTCCATGTTTGACGGTGGGGATGGTGTTCTTGGGGTCATAGGCAGCATTCCTCCTCCTCCAAACACAGAGAGTTGAGTTGATGCCAAAGAGCTCGATTTTGGTCTCATCTGACCACAACACTTTCACCCAGTTCTCCTCTGAATCATTCAGATGTTCATTGTCAAACTTCAGACGGGCTTGTATATGTGCTTTCTTGAGCAGGGGGACCATGCGGGCGCTGCAGGATTTCAGTCCTTCACGGCGTAGTGTGTTACCAATTGTTTTCTTGGTGACTATGGTCCCAGCTGCCTTGAGATCATTGACAAGATCCTCCTGTGTAGTTCTGGGCTGATTCCTCACCGTTCTCATGATCATTGCAACTCCACAAGGTGAGATCTTGCATGGAGCCCCAGGCCGAGGGAGATTGACAGTTCTTTTGTGTTTCTTCCATTTGCGAATAATCGCACCAACTGTTGTCAACTTCTCACCAAGCTGCTTGGCGATGGTCTTGTAGCCCATTCCAGCCTTGTGTAGGTCTACAATCTTGTACCTGACATCCTTGGAGAGCTCTTTGGTCTTGGCCATGGTGGAGAGTTTGGAATCTGATTGATTGATTACTTCTGTGGACAGGTGTCTTTTATACAGGTAACAAGCTGAGATTAGGAGCACTCCCTTTAAGACTGTGCGCCTAATCTCAGCTCGTTACCTGTATAAAAGACACCTGGGAGCCAGAAATCTTTCTGATTGAGAGGGGGTCAAATACTTATTTCCCTCATTAAAATGCAAATCAATTTATAACATTTTTGACATGCGTTTTTCTGGATTTTTTTGTTGTTATTCTGTCTCTCACTGTTCAAATAAACCTACCATTAAAATTATAGACTGATCATTTCTTTGTCAGTGGGCAAACATACAAAATCAGCAGGGGATCAAATACTTTTTTCCCTCACTGTAGAACCTAAAAGGGTTCTTCAGCTTTCCCCATAGGAGAACCCTTTGAAGAACCCTTTTTGGTTCCAGGTAGAACCCTTTTGGTTCCAGGTAAAACCCTATTGGTTTCCATGTAGAACCCTTTCCCGAGAGGGTTCAACATGGAACCAAAAAGGGTTCTACCTGAAACCAAAAAGGGTTCTCCTATGGGGACAGCCGAAGAACCCCTTTGGAACCATTTTTTCTAAGAATGTAGCATTAGGGACAGCACAGCATAGCCCTGATACACACACAATACAGAACTAACTGGACATATCTAGATTTGTGGGTCATTATAGTTTATGATTATGAAATGTGGCCCTCATCGAAATGATAGTTGATCTGCTTAATCTGCTAATCAGTTAGTCATTGGCAGCAACTTTTGTACACTCTTATAAAAAAGGCTTCCAAAAAGGTTATTCGGCTGTCCCCATAGGATAACCCTTTTTGGGTCCACGTAGAACCCTCTGTGGAAAACGTCCTACATGGAACCAAAATTGTTCTACTTGGAACCAAAAGGGTTCTACTTGCAACCAAAAAATATTTTTCAAAGGGTTATCTTATTGGGACAGCCGAATAACCATTTTAGGACCTTTTTTTCTAAGAGTGTATTTTCCAATTTGGAACAACAGTAAGATAAAAACAAATGTCAGATTAGGAAAGAAATGTGCAGACAGATGTCCTCATGTATTCCAATTGTATTGGAGAGTATTGTTACACTGCAGTTGAAGGGTATAGGCCTATTTCTGTTCAGTAAACAAGTCGTTTTGCATCATACCTGTGGTTTATTGTCTGATATACACGCGGCTAGAATGCTGTTTTAGCCAATCAGCATCCAGGACCCAAACTACTCGGTTTATAATTAGCTATATATTCCATTTGGATTGGAGAGTATTGTTACAATGCAGTTGAAGGTTATAGGCTTATTTCTGTTCTTCACACACAACTGCTGCATCCTCTGCTGCACCTCCATTTTTCAGTATCTTATTCCTCTCTTGTCACTTGCAACAACATGTTAACAGCACTCTTTATCTCCCTGCCAAATCTTTTAATACAACCCAACATTCTCTATTATTATGAGACCCCGCACGTATCAGATCTAATGTGGCATTATCATTCAGCACATGCCTCACACCGCCTAAAAGCCACAGCCAATCAAAGCTTTTCCTAGGTACTCATGTTGCTCCGAATGTTTATAGTGTGTGTTTCTGCCCTGTGGTTGTTTAAAGGTTGTGTGGCGTGGGATTTCTGACACACTTTTGGGAGCCTGTGGGAACTTCGGAATGCGGAGGCCAGCTTTGTCTCATGTCCCATGATATTCTCTACAGGTCAGAAGTTTTAGAACACCTACTACTTCAAGGTTTTTCTTTATTGTTACTATTTTCTACATTGTAGAATAATAGTGAAGACATCAAAACTATGAGATAACACATATGGAATCATGTAGTAACCAAAAAAGTGTTAAACAAATCAAAATATATTTGAGATTTGAGATTCTTTAAATAGCCAGCCTTTTGCCTTGATGACAGCTTTGCACACGCTTGGCATTCTCTCAACCAGCTTCACCTGGAATGCTTTTCCAACAGTCTTGAAGGAGTTCCCACATATGCTGAGCACTTGTTGGCTGCTTTTCCTTCACTGTGGTCCGACTCATCCCAAACCATCTTAATTGTGTTGCGGTCAGGGGATTGTGGAGGCCACGTCATCTGATGCAGCACTCCATCACTCTCCTTCTTGGTCAAATAGCCCTTACACAGTTGGGTCATTGTCCTGATGAAAAACAAATGATAGTCCCACTAAGCCCAAACCAGATGGGATGGTGTATTGCTGCAGAATGCTGTGGTAGCCATGCTGGTTAAGTGTGCCTTGAATTCTAAATAAATCGCAGACAGTTTCACCAATAAAGCACCCCCACACCATAACACCTCCTCTTCCATGCTTTACGGTGGGGAATACACATGTGGAGATCATCCGTTCACCCACACCGTGTCTCACAAAGACATGACAGTTGGAACCAAAAATCTCCAATTTGGACCAAAGGACACATTTCCACCGGTCTAATGTCAATTGCTCGTGTTTCTTGGCCCAAGTAAGTGTCTTCTTATTATTGGTGTCCTTTAGTAGTGGTTTCTTTGCAGCAATTCGACCATGAAGGCCTGATTCACACAGTCTCCTCTGAACAGTTGATGTTGAGATGACTGTTACTTGAACTCTGTGAAGAATTTATTTGGGCTGCAATTTCTGAGGCTGGTAACTCTAACGAACTTATCCTCTGCAGCAGAGGTAACTCTGGGTCTTCCATTCCTGTGGTGGTCCTCATGAGAGCCAGTTTCATCATAGCGCTTGATGGTTTTTGCGACTGCACTCCCCCCCCCCACACACACACACACACTTTGTCACAACACAACTGATTGGCTCAAACACATTAAGTAGGAAAGAAATGGCACAAATACAATTTTAAGAAGGCACACCTGTTAATTGAAATGCATTCCAGGTGACTACCTCATGAAGCTGGTTGAGAGAATGCCAAGAGTGTGCAAAGCTGTCATCAAGGCAAAGGGTGGCTGTTTGAAGACTCTCAAATATAAAATATATTTTGATTTGTTTAACACTTTTACATGATTCCATATGTGTTATTTCATAGTTTTGATGTCTTCACCATTATTCTACAATGTAGAAAATAGTAAAAATCAATAAAAACCCTTGAATGAGTAGGTGTTCTAAAACTTTTGACCGGTAGCGTACGTATGGAGATGCTATGTAACGTACAGTGCCTAGTGAAAATCTACATACCCCTTCCACCAAGTACAGTATTAACTCTGGGGATTGAAGACATACGCAATCAAAAAATGTAAATGTTTTATTTTGTATATTAATTGAGAAAATTGTCTATATTGTTTCTTTCCCTTTGAAAATGTAGGTAAAAGCAGGTTGTGTAGATAGGTAGGACAAATTCTAATGAAAACTGTGCCAGTGGTGTGTAGATTTTCACTAGGCACTTTATGTGTTATGTACAGTCATGGTCAAAAGTTTTGAGAATGACACAAGTATTGGTCATCACAAAGTTTGCTGCTTCAGTGTTTTTAGATATTTTTGTCAGATGTTACTATGGTATACTGAAGTATAATTACTAGCATTCCATAAGTGTTAAAGGCTTTTATTGACAATTACATTAAGTTTATGCAAAGAGTCAATATTTGCAGTGTTGACCCTTCTTTTTCAAGACCTCTGCAATCCGCCCTGGCATGCTGTCAATTAACAATTAACTTCTGGGCCACATCCTGACTGATGGCAGCCCATTCTTGCGTAATCAATGCTTGGAGTTTGTCAGAATTTGTGGGTTTTTGTTTGTCCACCCGCCTCTTGAGGAATGACCACAAGTTCTCAATGGGATTAAGGTCTGGGGAGTTTCCTGGTCATGGACCCAAAATGTTGATGTTTTGTTCCCCGAGCCACTTAGTTATCACTTTTGCCTTATGGCAAGGTGCTCCATCATGCTGGAAAGGCATTGTTCGTCACCAAACTGTTCTTGGATGGTTGGGAGAAGTTGCTCTCAGAGGATGCATTCTTTATTCATGGCTGTGTTCTTAGGCAAAATTGTGAGTGAGCCCACTCCCTTGGCTGAGAATCAATCCCACACATGAATGGTCTCAGGATGCTTTACTGTTGGCATGACACAGGACTGATGGTAGCACTCAACTTGTCTTCTCCGGACAAGCTTTTTTCTGGATGCCCCAAACAATCGGAAAGGGGATTCATCAGCAGTCCAATCCCTGTACCTTTTGCAGAATATCTGTCTGTCCCTGATGTTTTTCCTGGAGAGAAGTGGCTTCCTCGCTGCTCTTCTTGACACCAGGCCATCCTCCAAAAGTATTCGCCTCACTGTGCGTGCAGATGCACTCACACCTGCCTGCTGCCATTCCTGAGCAAGCTCTGCACTGGTGGTGCCCCGATCCCGCAGCTGAATCAACTTTAGGAGATGGTCCTGGCGCTTGCTGGACTTTCTTGGGCGCCCTGAAGCCTTCTTCACAACAATTGAACCTCTCTCCTTGAAGTTCTTGATGATCCGATAAATGGTTGATTTAGGTGCAATCTTACTAGCAGCAGTATCCTTGCCTGTGAAACACTTTTTTTGCAAAGCAATGATGACTGCAGGTAACCATGGTTAACAGAGGAAGAACAATGATTTCAAGCACCACCCTCCTTTTAAAGCTTCCAGTCTGTTATTCTAACTCAATCAGCATGACAGAGTGATCTCCAGCCTTGCCCTTGTCACGGATTCCGCCGAGGCTGCTCCTCCTCCTTGCTCGGGCAGGCTTCGGCGTTCGTCGTCCCCGGAGTACTAGCTACTGCCGATCGATGTTTCGGTGTTTGTCTTGTGTTGTCTAGTTTGTACACCTGTTACTTATTTTGTGTTGATTGTGTAACATATAAGTTCCCTTGTTTTTTTGTGTAACATATAAGTTCCCTCCTCCTTGCTCGGGCAGGTTTATCCGGGGTTTTGGAAAGGTACCAGCTCCCATCACCTCCCTGCTAAAGGGGGGCCCGGTGCGTTTGTAGTGGTCGGCTGAGGCGGACAGGGCGTTTAGACAACTGAAGGACCTGTTCACCTCGGTTCCGGTGCTGGCACATCCGGACCCCTCTTTGGCGTTCCAAGTGGAGGTGGACGCGTCAGAGGCTGGTATTGGGGCTGTACTGTCTCAACGCTCAGGCACGCCTCCTAAACTCCGGCCCTGTGCTTTTTACTCTAAGAAGCTCAGCCCGGCGGAACATAATTACGACGTGGGGGACAGGGAGCTGCTAGTTGTGGTCCAAGCCCTAAAGGTGTGGAGGCATTGGCTTGAGGGTACTGTCACGGATTCCGCCGAGGCTGCTCCTCCTCCTTGCTCGGGCAGGCTTCGGCGTTCGTCGTCCCCGGAGTACTAGCTACTGCCGATCGATGTTTCGATGTTTGTCTTGTGTTGTCTAGTTTGTACACCTGTTACTTATTTTGTGTTGATTGTGTAACATATAAGTTCCCTTGTTTTACGTTTGGCCTTTGTGTGTTATTGTCATTTTGTCCTGTTTGATGTTCGGCAATTCTAGTTCGCCTTTACGCCGCGCGTGTTTCCTCCTCCAGTGTTGTGGAGACTTTTGTTTTGTGCGTGTTTACTTGAAGTAAAGTAGTCATCTTGATCCTCTGTGTCCTGCGCCTGACTTCACCGCCGCATACACATCACCCCATCTGACAGCCCTCGTCAACACTCTCACCTGTGTTAACGAGAGAATCACTGACATGATGTCAGCTGGTCCTTTTGTTGCAGGGCTGAAATGCAGTTGAAATGTTTTTTGGGGATTAAGTTCATTTTCATGGCAAAGAGGGACTTTGCAATTAATTGCAATTCATCTGATCACTCTTCATAACATTCTGGAGTATATGCAAATTGCCATCATAAGAACTGAGGCAGCAGACTTTGTAAAAATTAATATTTGTGTCATTCTCAAAACTTTTGACCACGACTGTAAGCAATAACACACAACATACTGGCAATTTTTACGGAATAACCGGTGTCCGAAGGGTACTTTCGAGAACTGTCACACCTTTTTTCCAGAGAATTGTTACACCTAAAGCAATGTGGCTGTAGAAAAACAATCCCCTTGCCTTTGTAACTGAATTGGTAACACTTTATAATAACCTTCATGAATAAAACTGTCCTCATGCATTCATACCCTTATAATTAGGTTAAATGCTAAACTAGATACAAGTGATATTATCTAGTGATAATGCATATCCCTCCATACCTCTGTTGAAGGACTTGAGAACTCACAGAGCCAAATCCTGACTTGAAATCCATCTCTTCATAGAAATATCCATACAATGACAAAGTCCCAGTTCCAGACAATTCAAGTAAGGATGTGACCCACAGTTAATACATTCCTCTTAGCTACTAATGCAACATTGTCAGGCCTACCACACCTTTGAATGGAAATCTGAACACAGACCATCCTACACTATTAGAAAAAAGGGTTCCAAAAGGGTCCTTCGGCTGTCCCCATAGGAGAACAGTTTTTGGTTCCAGGTAGGACCCTATTTGGTTCCAGGTAGAATTATTTTGGGTTCCATGTAGAACCATCTGTGTACTCTACATGGAACTCAAAAGGGTTCTACCTGGAACCAAAAATGGTCCTTCAAAGGATTCTCCTATGGGGACAGCCAAATAACCCTTTTAGGTTCTAGAAAACACATTTTCTTCTAAGAGAGTACAGCATTGCTCATATTAGACTGTGTTTGAGTTCAGCACAGAGGTAACACTGTCCTCTAGCTTCACATAGCTGCTATTGCAGTTACTGCTATGTGACTGAGGTGGGCCCTGTCGAGAAATAACCCCTTGCCCTTAACCAAGAGGGAGCTTGGGCGTACCAGGGAATATCATGTGTCTATTCAAGACAATGTGAACCTATGTTTATTTAGCCATGTTTGAGTCCATGTTTGTTCATGTATGTATAATCATATCCTACAGTATGGCTGTCTGATCAGTGGAGTAAGGTTGTTATATATTTAAGCAAAAAGGGAAAGGGGGATACCTAGTCAGTTGTACAACTGAATGCATTCAACTGAAATGTGTCTTCTGCATTTAACCCTCTGAATCAGAGAGGTGAGGGGGTCTGCCTTAATCGACATCCACGTCATCAGCGCCCGGGGAACACTGGGTTAACTGCCTTGCTCAGGAGCAGAACGACAGATTTTTACCTTGTCATCTTGGGGATTCGATTCAGCAACCTTTCAGTTACTGGCCCAACGCTCCTCCCCGCCAGGCTACCTGCCGCCCCAGAGGCCAGAAAAGGTGTGATATATTGGCCAATATACCCCACACTAAGGGCTGTTCTTAGACACAAAGCAAAGTGGTATACCATACCCTTATTGCTATTATAAACTAGTTACCAACATAAATATAACAGTAAACAAGTCGTTTTGCGTCATACACATGGTGTATTGTCTGATATACACACGGCTGGAATGCTGTTTTAGATAATCAGCATCCAGGACCCAAACTACCTGGTTTATAATTGGTTTTATGTTTCATTTTTATTTTATATTAAATGTTTGTTTCTGATCTTGTAGTTAATTTTGTTAGAGCACCATGATTGTATAGTTGTGTGGATGGTATGTTACTTTATTGTCAAAGCAGTTATCATTTAGGAGTGGATGTCTTCAACAATAGTTTGATTAACTAATTAACACATTTGCCTTCATAATCATAATTTGATTAAAGTAGAATACTACAGCCACAATTGAGCCAGCTAAACATCTACAGCATCTACAGCTTTAAAGTAAGACTGGCTTACTTTCAGTGCCGGCTCAGCCAATAGGTGACACAAGTGGCCGTTAGGGGCCCACAACAATTTTGAAATTTGGTAGTGCATCTGCAGTTTTCCTCTTGTTATGTCAGTCACTGACTGTCATTCAATTAGCCCATGCCAGCTAACATTTTTAGATAGCTGGCTAGACTAACTTCTAGCAATCTAAACCTTGAAGTAGGTCTAATCATGTCCAAATTACTAACCGGGCACACACGGCATGTGCCCAGAGGCCCTGACCTCCAGCGGACCCCCATTGATTTTGTCAGTCTCTCCACCCCTCTGGTAAAATGTGTAGAATTGCAGCAAATTAGTAGCCTGACTACTAGCGTTTCTTCTTCACGATGAGTCTGGATTTGCTTTCCTCCCTGACATCTTGTAGAATGCGAACACATTCTGACCTTTCTGATTGGTCCCAGAAAGCGTCGAGCCAGACCTGGCCTGCATGATGACCTTGTCAACTTTGATACTCTGATTGCTTGGAGACGATCCAATCGCTGATTAATTTGTTTTGTACAACGCCCCTCATTTTGGCATCAGCACAATCGACTTCTAGGATGGCAGTTTCAGACAATGTATGAAGCTATCGATAGAGCAGCTAAATGTAATTCAGGATGAGTCGTCAGGCAAGCAAATTAGCTTTAAAACTGCAAAATTATCTCTCTGCCCCATGGCAAAATGAGTGGAATTGCATGAACTATAATTTACTCTATAATTTCTTCTCAGGCAAATATTAACAGTAAGGATAAAGCAGAACATTGTGATTGTAGCAGCATTCAGCTTGTCCTGTGTAAGCCTTGCTAAACAATACACACAATCATTGTATTGCCACTGAAATAAGAAGTAGAGACACAAATGCAAAGCATTAACACATTTTGAATGTCCAGGATTAATAGAAATGAAAGAAACATGAAGCAGGATAACCAAATGTTGAGTATTCTCTTCTCTGTCTACTGAGTGGGGCCTTTGGCTGCGTCAAACATCTTCTTCCTTCCCTCCATGCCAGACATGGCCTCCACATTCTTCCTCCAGTCACTCACCTCCACTGTCTTCTCCTGCAGAGTGCACACACAATGGCAGTCACTGTCATGTCAGTAGGATGTCAGTGTGTTAGTATATCAGCCCCTACGGCTGGTCAGCTTCAAGTTACAAAAACAAACTGTTCGCTCCTGTCATTTATATATAGATTACCTCTGGTTGAGGGAAATATTGACATTTGAAATAAAGCTCATAAACATAGCAAAACTCATCGTTGCATCACACTATTGCCTGCTGCCTTTGATCTGTTGATGACCCACTAAATCTACCACGTAAAACTAAACTTACCTTCTCTGTGTCTTCCTTCTTGACTGACTTGAGGTTTGCCCGAAGGTCCATGGAGACTTTGTGTTTGGAGCCCAGGAGGGAGCGCAAGATGGCGTCAGCAGAGACCCTTACCCTCCTCAGGTTGGGCCGCTTGAACTTCCCCCTCAGGTCCAAAACCTTTATGTTCAGGTCCTTGATCTGTGGGACAGGTGGAAAGAAGAGGTAGACCATCATAGAGATACAACTAAAATGGATTCTTTCTCTATGGGCTACACAACAGGCATCTCAGATTACACCATCTTTAAGGTTAGCCCTTGGAGTTGACCATGTCGTGGCTAAATGAACCACATTTAGAAGGTATGTTTCAAGCAGCACCATGTAGACTACTGTACCTCTCTGGTGTTGTGTATGACTTTGGCTTCAATGTCGTATCGCTCCTCATCCACCACGTCAACCTTGGCATGTAACTCCCGACATAACTTCTGTTGGGGAAATTAGAATTAGCAATGAACTAGTACCCAGGACAATGTAGTCAATAGGTTTACTGAATGTGTGTATGGATAGGAGTACCTGGAGCTCAGCAAAGGACATACCACCGGTCTGTAAGGGAGGTGCTCTCACTGCCAGATACCTCTCCTTCTCCTCCTCTTTATCCACAAACTCCTGCTCGATCTCTTCCTTCGCCTTGGCCACCATTAAGCTCTGATAACACATTTAAGTATTTCAAGCGTATGGCCTCATATGACTGAGGTAGTTGCCAAACAGTCAAGTGTTATTGCTGTGGTCATAGTGTGGCTATAGACTCACCTTTAGCATGAGCTTACGGGAGGCCGAGATCTTCGACTTTCGCTTCAAAAAGATTCATCAATTTGATTAAGTTAGTCATAGATTGACAGTATAATTAATGTCTCACTTAATCAGTGTTTATCAACATTTATGCAATAGAATTAGGGAAATCTCACCTCTTGTCTGTAAAGAAAAAAAATATATATTTTAGTGTAAACATCATTTAGCATAAGAGATACAGGATTTGAAATACTTCCCAATGTGGCACACAGAATTTATCAGGCAGTCATTGTTAGTGTTTCTAAAGATAACTGGCATGTGCTGTCTGACCCTTCTCATGAAGGGGTTGGCTGGAAAAGTAAACAGAAACACGATACACTTACACTTGCTCAGGCATCTTGGCAATGTAGATTCCCCTAGAAACAAAAATAAAACGTATGTTTCTGAAGAACTTGACGAGAGAGACCATTTTCACCTGTAAGCCTACAGTAATTAGGTCTCCCATTTCAGTTCCCTTGATACATCATCATAGCTTTCAATGTACTGATATGCAATACAAAGTAATTGAATGATTCTACAGTACATTGTCAACTTTATGAAAATTATCTATCATACTCATGACTGAAAAACACCTAAAGCATAGCTTTTTTTGTTATTCATTCCTTCGGTCATAGTTGTTTACTATCTAGCCATGGGTTGTTTTTCTCCAACTACTACAGTACATTATCAGCAGGTCAAGTGGTCGCTCAGGGCTCCAAGTGGTCTACATCACCAGTCCCCACTTCTACATCTGACCCTCTGGTATGGAGCCTGGGGCCTGCGACCCATCCCCCTGCTGCCTCTCTCTGCTGACAGTGACACTCCCCCAAAAAAGAAAGTGATTGCAGACAGGGGGAGAGACGTGCATCAGCCCTGGCATGGTAATTATTCCAGACAGATAACAATCCTAGCTTTCTCCTGCTCATTTCCACTGGATAATGCTCCACAAATAGACCTGGCTCCCTTCTCTTGAAAGGGACCAGGAGGTCGGGATTTGGGAAGTAATTTTTGAGAATTGCCAATTCCGTAAAGGAATGTCGCAGTGTCCAGTTTACATGGGAATCCAGCGTAAATGATTAGTAATGTGAAACCAATGTGGAATACTTTATAGAAATAACTGATGAAACTAAAAAAAACCTGTAAAACAATCTCTGAAAATAATCTTAGAAAATAATCTTATTCTTATTTTGGGATTTAATGTCATGTGTACCACAGTCAAATGCCCCAAAAGAAAATACAATTGAATAGAGCAAAATAAACATTAGAAATCAGTTGGAAACCTGAAATTGCTAAATACATTTTCTAATCAAATGAATTGTAAAAAAATTCAAAAAGAAGATGGAAAACGTATACTTTTATTCCAGATTTCTCTAATAGGCCTATCCTAAAAATTGTATTTATATAGATTTGCTACTGATTGCAGTTTAGTTTTGTGCATCTGTAAATAGAAACTAAAATTATGTGAGATGTTTTCGAAATAGTTAATGTTCTGAAAATCTCAAATTCAAGAAATACAGAAAAGCTCTAAGCATTGTCTACACAATATCACATTGAGAGAGGAGCCCAGTCTTACCTTTCTCTGCTGAGGTTGGAGATGCCCAGTAGAGGCTCAGAGTGATGGGGGAAGAATGCACCAGAGTATTTAACTCAGCCTCCCATTGTCCCTCCTGCCCGTCACTGGGACCCCTAAATAGAAGACACACACATGCACCCTGGTGGTCTCCCTTATCCAATGCTTATGATGTTGAACTTTCCAGCGGTGTTGGTACAGTAGGTCATGATCCAGCAGCTGTTCTGTGATAACACATTGTGCTAGTGGGCTGTGTGTTGTGCCAGGTGAGGACAAACACTTTCCTTATCAGGTCTCACCATAATATAATATTGCCATTTAGCAAACACTTATATCCAAAGCAAATTACAGTCATGTATGCATACATTTTATGTATGGGTGGTCCCGGGAATCGAACCCACTATCCTGGCGTTACAAGCACTGTGTTCTGCCAAGACCCTGCCCAGTCTTACTGTTGGGGGCTGGGCATTGTTATCTTGTGCCAGTAACTTCAACTGACAACAGCCAGCAATGAATAGCAAGTGGAGGAAGTTGTCCAAATGAATGCAACTCTGTATTTTACTATTTTCTGACTATGATGGAGCCTTGATAAATTATCCAGTGGGTTG
Source organism: Coregonus clupeaformis (assembly GCF_020615455.1). NCBI lineage: Eukaryota > Metazoa > Chordata > Actinopteri > Salmoniformes > Salmonidae > Coregonus > Coregonus clupeaformis. Next base: position 49,547,299 of record NC_059203.1, on the reverse strand, counting down.
GTTTTGCAAGCAGTTCGGTTGGTTGTGTCAGGGCCTGCTCTAGCCTTTTGGGGGCCCTAACCGAGATTTGGTTGCCCCCCCCACCTCACGGGCAAAACATTTGAGTGGCCCCCCTCTTGACTGCGGAGAGACATGTTAGTTTTAAAGTTAATTTCCTGCAGTTCTACACATTTTGCCATGGGGTGTAGAGAAAATGTTGCAGTTTTAAAGCAAGTTTTCTGCAGTTCTACATATTTTGCCATGGGGCAGATTTTCTTTTGCAATTTTATAACACATTTAATGCAATTCTACTCATTTTGCCATGGGGTGGAGAGAAATTGTTTCAGTTTTAAAACACATTTCCTGCAATTCTACACATTTTTCCATGACTTATGTCGTGTTAATTATATCTGAGTGAGAGTGACCAACAAAATCAATGGGGTCACCTGGAGGTCAGGGCCTCTGGGCACGTTCCCGGTCGTTATTCGGCCATGATTACTACAAGTTTAGATAGCTGGCTATACTAACTTACCATTCTAAAAATTGTTAGCTGACATGGCTAATTGAATGATTGTCAGTGACTGACATAACAAGAGAAAAATTGCTGATGCACAACCAATTTTCAAACTTGCACCTTGTGTATTCTACCTTTGTAACTCTCAACAGTAAGTTTGTAATTTTTTTGGACTAGCAGCCTGGGCTTATGCCTGGAGCCGGCCCTGGGTTGTATTCACCCTGTATTTCAGATCTCTGTTGGCTGGTAATGAGAAAGGTATTGCAGACACGCTGCCGCCTGAGAACAGCAGGCCCCCGCGGCCTGATTAGAATATTAACTGCAGACAATGTTAAGCCCCGCAGTTGATGAAAGGAATGCAATCATATCCACCACAAAATAGCAGGATCCTGCCAACTATACATAGACCAGTGTATCACCATCTGATCCTACCACTCTGATTGGGTTGTCGCATGCTTAAGTGCATGGTTTGCTTTTGTGTATGTGCGCAGGGCCGGCCCTTAGACATAAGCGACATAAGCAACCATTTTGGGGCCCATGGTCGCTAGGAAGAATTGCATGAAATTAGTTATAAAATTGCTATATCTTCTCTGCACCCCATGACAAAATGTGTAGAGTTGCAGCAAACTCGCAGGCCTAAAATTGATTGTTATGCTTCTGCAGTTTTTTTGTCTAGAAGCAAGTAGGCCTATCTCCCGTTTATGGTTGCCTGTTGTACCAGGCAACATGGAGGTTGTCGGTTGTGATTTCTGACACTTGAGAACTAGGCCTACTGATGCATCGCAGGACAGCTGATTTTAATTCCGACTTATATATGGCAGCAGGATCAACCAAAGTGCTGTCGATTTGTTTGACTGTTTCATGGAAATGAGCAGCCCATGTATTTATACACAGAAGGGGATTATGACTAAACAGTTGCAATGCTTTGTGATAGGTATTGATTCCAGCTCTGTCAAAATCAAATCAAATCAACGTTTTTTTTGTCACGTACACAGATTTGCACATTTTAATGGAGGTGCAGCGAAATGCTTATGTTTCTAACTCCAGGAGTGCAGTAAGTGTCTGACAGTACAATACTAATTTCCACAAAAAAAGATAAAAATAAAAAAAAAGAACAAAATAAGAAATTAAGAAATATCAGAACGAGCAACGTCATAGTCCGGAATATAAATATGTGGTGTGTAGAGACAGTATGGACAATAGTAGGAAAAGGTATGTACAGCAGTAGTTATATAAATCAAATAAAAGGTGATTGGTTGTGTTTTTCTCTAGCTGGAGGTAAGCAGGAGGTAAGCTTCTCATATGGTGTTGAGTAAAGCTTAACCATGTATTAGATCGTAGGTAGGTAGTTAGTTGTAGTTAGGTATTGTAGTTTATCATAGGTTAGTATTGTTGTTATTGTAGGTTTCCGTAGGTAATAGTAGGTTAGTATCGAAGCACGAGGCTAGCTAGCTAGCGGGTAGCTACTGGTAACGATTAGCAACGGTGGAGAGCTGTTTCCAATGTTAATGTGCTGCTAGCCAAGCGTTTAATTTTTTGCTCGTTATGCGTTATGAAAAGGAACTAGACACGGACATGAATTATCTGTTTAGTGTGCTAACACACTCTTGGCAGTTTGTTGTAACCAAGTATTGGTGCTAAATTGTGTGTTAATGGATGCTAGCTTGCTAGTTAGCTACGGCGTCATAGCTAGGCATCGTGGGTTGTTGTGGTTAGTTACTGTAGGTTGGCAGTGTCTTCGGCCGTGCCGGCTGTAGCACGAAGAGAGGTAACTAGCTGTTTTTTTCGAACAGATTCAGAGTCAACACAGTAGCCATTGTGTGCCGGGTAGCACTGAAATAGCTAGCTAGCCGTTCTTCAAACAAAGTCAACACAGTGGCCATTGCTAGCTACCCAACACGACCAGCTAACTGTACTGTAGTAGCTAAATACAATATACTTGTCCTAGCTAGCCAACGTTTAATCATTGCTGCGTCATGAAAGGAACTTGACACAGACCACGAATGATCTGTTTAGTGTGTTATCACACTATTGGTGTGTCTTGGCAGTGTCTTCGGCCGTGCCGCTGTTCGAACAGAGTCAGAGTCAGACACAGCCATTGTGTGCGGGTGTAGCACGGCTAGCTAGCTAGCCGTTCTTCAAACAAAGTCAACACAGTGGCCATTGCTAGCTACCCAACACGACCAGCTAACTCGTACGGTAGTAGCCAAATACAATATACTTGTCCTAGCTAATAACGTTTAATCATTGCTGCGTCATGAAAGGAACTTGACACAGAACCACGAATGATCTGTTTAGTGTGTTATCACACTATTGGTGGTTTGTTGTGACCAAGTGTTGGTGCTAAACGGTGTGTTATTGTTATTGGATGCTAGCTTGCTAGTTAGCTATGAATGTCATGAGTTAGCTAGCTGAATAAAGTGGGTTGAGTCTATTCCTTTAAACATTGAACCGCTGTGGTTCACAACAATTCTGATTTCTAAAGGTGGAAGTTGGGAGTTTTTGTTCGGGTGGTTCAGTGAAACAATTTTAGTTTCTGAGGTAGAAGTTTTTGGTGAGGAGGCCCTGCTCTCTCTCCTCTCCCAGATGCTAGCTTATTTCATTCCGATCTCCTCTGCATTTTTGTAGCCATTTGCTACAGCCTGTCAACTATGCCTCTGCCTATCCCTGTTCTCTCCTCTCTGCACAGGCTACACAAACGCACCACACCGCGTGGCTGCTGCCTCTCTCAACCTGGTGGTCCCTGCACGCACCCCACCCTGGAGTTCCAGGTCGCAGCGCAGCCTCTGAACTGCCGTTCTGCTGCCAACAAAGCTGACTTCATCCCAGCCTATGCCAACCTCCCAGTCCCCTCGACTTCCCTGGCTGACGGGAAACATGGATCACCACTGAAAACACTGCTACTCCTACTGCTCTCTCCTCGTCTGACCATGTGTTCTCCGCATACCCGAGAGCATCTGGTCAGAGGGGGTGGTGGTACAGGAATCCTCATCTCTCCCAAGTGGACATTCTCAATTTTTCCCCCTAACCCATCTGTCTATCTCCTCATTTGAATTCCATGCTGTCACAGTCACTAGCCCATTTAAGCTTAATATCCTTGTCATCTATCGCCCTCCAGGTTCCCTTGGAGTTCATCAATGAGCTTACGCCTTGATAAGTTCCTTCCCTGAGGATGGCTCACCCCTCTACAGTTTTGGGGATTTCAACCTCCCTATGTCCACATTTGACTCATTTCTCTCTGCCTCCTTCTTTCCATTCCTCTCCTCTTTTGACCTCACCCTCTCACCGTCCCCCTACTCACAAGGCAGGCAATACGCTTGACCTCATCTTCACTAGATGCTGCTCCTCTACTAATCTCACTGCAACTCCCCTCCATGTCTCCGACCACTACTTTGTTTCCTTTTCTCTCTCGCTCTCCTCCCACACTACTCACTCTGCCCCTACACAGATGGTAAATGCGCCGCCCGCAACCTTCGCTCTCTCTCTCCCTCCACTACTCTCCTCTTCCATCCTATCATCTCTCTTCCCTCTGCTCAATCCTTCTCCCTCCAATCTCCTGATTCTGCCTCCTCAACCCTCCTCTCCTCCCCCTTTCTGCATCCTTTGACTCTCCTGTGTCCCCTATCCTCCCGGCCGGCTCGGTCCTCCCCCTCCAGCTCCGTGGCTTGATGACTCATTGCGAGCTCACAGAACAGAGCTCCGGGCAGCGGAGCGGAAATGGAAGAAAACTAAACTCCCTGCCGACCCTGGCATCTTTTCACCTCCCTCCTCTCTACATTTTCTTCATCTGTTTCTGCTGCTAAGGCCACCTTCTACCACTCTAAATTCCAAGCATCTGCCTCTAACCTAGGAAGCTCTTTGCCACATTTTCCTCCCTCCTGAATCCTCCCCCCCTCCCCCCCCCTCCTCTCTCTCTGTGGATGACTTCGTCAACCACTTTGAAAAAGAAGGTTGACAACATCCGATCCTCGTTTGTTAAGTCCAATGGACACTGCTGGTCCTGCTCACACTGCCCTACCCTATGCTTTGACTTCTTTCTCCCCTCTCTCTCCAGATAAAATCCTGCGACTTGTGACTGCAGGCCGCCCAACAACCTGCCCGCTTGACCCCATCCCCTCCTCCCCTTCTCCAGACCATCTCCGGTGACCTTCTCCCCCTACCTCACCTCGCTGATCAACTCATCCTTGACCGCTGCCCATGTCCCTTCCGTCTTCAAGAGAGCGAGAGTTGCTCCCCTTCTCAAAAAAACCAACACTCGACCCCCACTGATGTCAACAACTACAGACCAGTATCCCTTCTTTCTTTTCTTTCCAAAACTATTGAGCGTGCCGTCTTTAGCCAACTCTCTTGCTATCTCTCTCAAGAATGACCTTCTTGATCCAAACCAATCAGGTTTCAGGACTGGTCATTCAACTGAGACTGCTCTTCTCTGTGTCACGGAGACTCTCCGCACTGCTAAAAGCTAACTCTCTCTCTCTGCTCTTGTCCTTCTAGACCTGTCTGCTGCCTTTGACACTGTGAACCATCAGATCCTCCTCTCCACCCTCTCCGAGCTGGGCATCTCCGGCGCGGCTCACTCCTGGATTGCGTCCTACCTGACCGTCGCTCCTGACCAAGTGGCGTGGCGAAGCTGTCTCCGCACCACGTGCTCTCACCACTGGTGTCCCCCAGGCTCAGTTCTAGGCCCTCTCCTTTTCTCCCTATACACCAAGTCACTTGGCTCTGTCATATCCTCACATGGCCTTTCTCCTATCATTGCTACGCTGACGATACACAACTAATCTTCTCCTTTCCCCCTTCTGATAACCAGGTGGCGAATCGCATCTCTCTGCATGTCTGGCAGACATATCAGTATGGATGACGGATCACCACTCAAGCTGAACCCTGGCAAGACGGGAGCTGCTCTTCTCCCGGGGAAGGACTGCCCGTTCCACGATCTCGCCATCACGGTTGACAACTCCGCTGTGTCCTCCTCCCAGAGTGCGAAGAGCCTAGGCGTGACCCTGGACAACACCCTGTCGTTTCTCCGCCAACATCAAGGCGGTGACCCGCTCCTGCAGGTTCATGCTCTACAACATTCGGAGAGTTGACCCTGCCTTACACAGGAAGCGGCACAGGTCCTAATCCAGGCACTTGTCATCTCCCCGGCTGGACTACTGCAACTCGCTGTTGGCTGGCCTCCCTGCCTGTGCCATTAAACCCCTACAACTCATCCAGAATGCCGCAGCCCGTCTGGTGTTCAACCTTCCCAAGTTCTCTCACGTCACCCCCCTCCTCCGCACACTCCACTGGCTTCCAGTTGAAGCTTTCGCATCCGCTACAAGACCATGGTGCTTGCCTATGGAGCAGTGAGGGGAACGGCACCTCTGTACCTTCAGGCTCTGATCAGTCCCTACACCCAAACGAGGGCATTGCGTTCATCCACCTCTGGCCTGCTGGCTCCCCTTCCTCTGCGGAAGCATAGTTCCCCGCTCAGCCCAGTCAAAACTGTTCGCTGCTCTGGCACCCCAATGGTGGAACAAGCTCCCTCACGACGCCAGGACAGCGGAGTCACTCACCACCTTCCGGAGACATTTGAAACCCCACCTCTTTAAGGAATACCTGGGATAGGATAAAGTAATCCTTCTAACTCCCCCAAATTGTAAAGTGGTTATCCCACTAGCTATAGGGTGAACGCAGCACCAATTTGTGAGTCGCTCGGCCAAGAGCGTCTTGCTAAATGACGTTCATGTGCCTTGAGCAAGGCACTTAACCCTAATTGCTCCTGTAAGTCGCTCTGGATAAGAGCGTCTGCTAAATGACTAAAATGTAAATGTAAATGTAATTGGTCACATACAGTACAGTCGTGGTCAAAAGTTTTGAGAATGACACAAGTATTGGTCTTCACAAAGTTTGCTGCTTCAGTGTTATGAGATATTTTTGTCCGATGTTACTATAGTATACTGAAGTATAATTACAAGCATTCCATAAGTGTCAAAGGCTTTTATTGACAATTACATTAAGTTTATGCAAAGAGTCAATATTTGCAGTGTTGACCCTTCTTTTTCAAGACCTCTGCAATCCGCCCTGGCATGCTGTCAATTAACTTCTGGGCCACATCCTGACTGATGGCAGCCCATTCTTGCATAATCAATGCTTGGAGTTTGACAGAATTTGTGGGTTTTTGTTTGTCCACCCGCCTCTTGAGGATCGACCACAAGTTCTCAATGGGATTAAGGTCTGGGGAGTTTCCTGGCCATGGACCCAAAATGTCGATGTTTTGTTCCCCGAGCCGCTTAGTTATCACTTTTGCCTTATGGCAAGGTGCTCCATCATGCTGGAAAAGGCATTGGTCGTCACCAAACTGTTCTTGGATGGTTGGGAGAAGTTGCTCTCGGAGGATGTGTTGGTACCATTCTTTATTCATGGTTGTGTTCTTAGGCAAAATTGTGAGCCCACTCCTTGGCTGAGAAGCAACCACACACATGAATGGTCTCAGGATGCTTTACTGTTGGCATGACACAGGACTGATGGTAGCGCTGACCTTGTCTTCTCCAGACAAGGTGTTTTCAAGATGCCCCAAACAATCAGATTGGTTGCACTAATGGTGCGTTCAAAAATAACTGGTGCGTGAATATGTATTCACCCCCTTTGCTATGAACCCCCTAAATAAGATCTGGTGCAACCAATTACCTTCAGAAGTCACATAATTAGTTAAATAAAGTCCACCTGTCTGCAATCTAAGTGTCACATGATCTCAGTATATATACACCTGTTCTGAAAGGTCCCATAGTCTGCAACACTACCAAGCAAGGGGCACCACCAAGCAAGCTGCACCATGAAGACCAAGGAGCTCTCCAAACAGGTCAGGGACAAAGTTGTGGAGAAGTAAAGATCAGGGTTGGGTTATAAAATAAATATCTGAAACTCTGAACATCCCACGGAGCACCATTAAATCCATTATTAAAAAATGGAAAGAATATGGCACCACAACAAACCTGCCAAGAGGGCCACCCACCAAAACTCACAAACCAGGCAAGGAGGGCATTAATCAGAGAGGCAACAAAGAGACGAAAGATAACCCTGAAGAAGCTGCAAAGCTCCATACCGGAGATTGGAATATCTGTCCATAGGACCACTTTAAGCCATACACTCCACAGAGCTGGTCTTTATGGAAGAGTGGCCAGAAAAAAGCCATTGCTTAAATAAGCAAACACGTTTGGTGTTCACCAAAAGGCATGTGGGAGACTCCCCAAACATATGGAAGAAGGTACTCTGGTTAAAATTGAGCTTTTTGTCCGTCAAGGAAAACGCTATGTTTGGCACAAACCCAACACCTCTCATCACCCCAAGAACACCATCCCCACAGGGAAGCATGGTGGTTACAGCATCATGATGTGGGGATGTTTTTCATCGGCAGGGACTGGGAAACTGGTCAGAATTGAAGGAATGATGGATGGATGGATAAATACTGGGGAATTCTTGAGGGAAACCTGTTTCAGTCTTCCAGAGATTTGAGACTGGGACGGAGGTTCACCTTCCATACTGCTAAAGCAACACTTTAGTGGTTTAAGGGGAAACATTTAAATGTCTTGGAATGGCCTAGTCAAAGCCCAGACCACAATCCAATTGAGAATATGTGGTATGACTTAAAGATTGCTGTACACCAGCTGAACCCATCCAACTTGAAGGAGCTGGAGCAGTTTTGCATTGAAGAATGTGCAAAAATCCCAGTGGCTAGATGTGCCAAGCTTATAGAGACATACCCTAAGAGACTTGCAGCTGTAATTGCTGCAAAAGGTGGCTCTACAAAGTATTGACTTTGGGGGGGTGAATAGTTATGCACGCTCAAGTTCAGTTTTTTTTGTCTTGTTTGTTTCACAAATAAATATATTTTGCATCTTCACAGTGTAAATCAAATGATACAAACCCCTAAAAAATCTATTTTAATTCCAGGTTGTAAGGCGACAACATAGAAATAATGCCAAGGGGGGTGAATACTTTCGCAAGCCACTGTATACGGGTAAGGTGACTAGGCATCAGGATATATAATAAACAGAGTAGCAGCAGCATATGTGTGTGGGTCTAGAATCAGCAAAAATGTGTGGGCATGTTATGTGTGTGTTAGCAAATGAAGTGTGTGTGTGTGTGTGTGTGTGTGTTGGAGAGTCATTGTGCATGAGTGTGTAGAGTCGTGTGAGTGTGCATAGAGACAGTGAAAAAATAATAATAAAATACAAGGGTCAACTCAGATAGTCTGTGTAGCCATTTTGTCACCTATTTAGCAGTCTTATAAGCCATAAGCACACTCACAGGACTAGAAGCTTGTTGGTGTCAGACTTGATGCACCGGCACTGCTTGCCGTGCGGAAGCAGAGAGAACAGTCTATGGCTTGGGTAGCTGTAGTCTTTCACGATTATCCGGGCCTTCCTTTCACAACACCTGATATAGAGATCCTGGATGGCAGGAAGCTCGGCCCCAGTAATGTACTGGGCTGTCTGCACTGCCCTCTGTAGCGCCATGCGATCAAGGGCAGTGCATATTATTTCATTTATTTTTTGATTTTAGTCATTTTAGCAGACGCTCTTATCCAGAGCAACTTACAGTTAGTGAGTGCATACATTTTTATACTGGCCCCCCGTGGGAAACGAACCCACAACCCTGGCGTTGCAAGCGCCATTCTCTATCAACTGAGCTACAGGGGCCCTTCATATACATGTGAAGTGGGTAAAACAGTATTAAAGTGACCAGTGTTCAAGGACTCTATGTGCATAGGGCAGCAGTCTCTTAGATGCTGGGTAGAGTACCGGGTGGTAGCCGGCTAGAACAGTAACTGAGGTTCAGGGCAGTGTACTGGGTGAAGGCCAGCTAGTGGTGACTGTTTAACAGTCTGATGGCCTGGAGATAGAAGCTGTTTCTCAGTCCCAGCTTTGATGCACCTGTACTGTCTCCGCCTTCTAGATGGTGGTGGGGTGAACAGGCCATGGCTCGGGTGGTTGAGACCTTGATGATGTTCTTGGCCTTCCTGTGACACTGGGTGCTGTAGATGTCCTGGAGGGCAGGCAGTGTGCCCCTGGTGATGTGTTAGGCTGACCGCACCACCCTCTGGAGAGCCCTGCAGTTGTGGTTGCAGTTGCCGTACCAGGCGGTTATAAAGCCCGACAGAGTGCATCTGTAGAAGTTCGTGAGGGTCTTAAGGGCCAAGCCAAATTTCTTAGGCCTCCTGATGTTGAAGAGGCACTGTGGTGCGTAGCAGGTGTGGCTGACTTGCGCGCACTGAATCAATTTAATAGGGCTCAGATGGGCTGCACCCCTCTTTCTGCAGTTATGGTTCAGGAACTGGCACACTGACTTATTTTTAGTATACACATTTCAACAACAGGCTGGTCGCGTGGTTCCAAACGTTGAATAGGTACAAAAATCTCCGGAGTGAACCATTAATTCAAAAGATTAAAAATCGCTTTTAAAAAACTGTATACATACCAGAGTTAGGGGACAAACAAACTACTCATCCCATACAGCATTGCGGTCTGTATCGTCCAATCACAGAGCAGATACAAGTCACGTGTCTACTGGAATCATTTCTTGGACATTTAGAAAAACATGGCAGTGATTGGTTGGGTGAGGTGTTGCGTTTCCAATTTCTGTTAGCTGGCTAAATTACCGTATACAGCATTAAAATAAACCATGAGATTTGGTAGCGAACACATGATGGCACTCGATAGCACTGTCACAGGCGCAAACTGAATTTGTTCTTCACGTTATAGGAAAAGTTGGGGCATATGATTAAAACCATTGAGATCCTATTAAATTACAAACGTATTAAGTATTAATTATTAAGTAGTCTAATTCCATGATTAAAACATTCTAGAGAGAACAAACGTTACATTTGGTGCGACTCTTTGCCTTGTCATCCCATTTGGCTTGCGTTTCCAAATATAATCCCTGCAAGTTATAAGGCCATACAATTAAAATTCTGCATAATGGCACAGAATTTCATACTTCACCGTGGGAAAGGGGCATAAATACCTGTCATGTTTCACATTCATCTCCAGAGATCATAAGTTAACATAGATCTAATCGTCATTTAGCCTATACAGTGGGGAAAAAAAGTATTTAGTCAGCCACCAATTGTGCAAGTTCTCCCACTTAAAAAGATGAGAGAGGCCTGTAATTTTCATCATAGGTACACGTCAACTATGACAGACAAAATGAGAAAAGAAATTCCAGAAAATCACATTGTAGGATTTTTTATGAATTTATTTGCAAATTATGGTGGAAAATAAGTATTTGGTCAATAACAAAAGTTTCTCAATACTTTGTTATATACCCTTTGTTGGCAATGACACAGGTCAAACGTTTTCTGTAAGTCTTCACAAGGTTTTCACACACTGTTGCTGGTATTTTGGCCCATTCCTCCATGCAGATCTCCTCTAGAGCAGTGATGTTTTGGGGCTGTCGCTGGGCAACACGGATTTTCAACTCCCTCCAAAGATTTTCTATGGGGTTGAGATCTGGAGACTGGCTAGGCCACTCCAGGACCTTGAAATGCTTCTTACGAAGCCACTCCTTCGTTGCCCGGGCGGTGTGTTTGGGATCATTGTCATGCTGAAAGACCCAGCCACGTTTCATCTTCAATGCCCTTGCTGATGGAAGGAGGTTTTCACCAAAATCTCACGATACATGGCCCCATTCATTCTTTCCTTTACACGGATCAGTCGTCCTGGTCCCTTTGCAGAAAAACAGCCCCAAAGCATGATGTTTCCACACCCATGCTTCACAGTAGGTATGGTGTTCTTTGGATGCAACTCAGCATTCGTTGTACTCCAAACACGACGAGTTGAGTTTTTACCAAAAAGTTCTATTTTGGTTTCATCTGACCATATGACATTCTCCCAATCCTCTTCTGGATCATCCAAATGCACTCTAGCAAACTTCAGACGGGCGTGGACATGTACTGGCTTAAGCAGGGGGACACAGCAGGATTTGAGTCCCTGGCGGCGTAGTGTGTTACTGATGGTAGGCTTTGTTACTTTGGTCCCAGCTCTCTGCAGGTCATTCACTAGGTCCCCCCGTGTGGTTCTGGGATTTTTGCTCACCGTTCTTGTGATCATTTTGACCCCACGGGGTGAGATCTTGCGTGGAGCCCCAGATCGAGGGAGATTATCAGTGGTCTTGTATGTCTTCCATTTCCTAATAATTGCTCCCACAGTTGATTTCTTCAAACCAAGCTGCTTACCTATTGCAGATTCAGTCTTCCCAGCCTGGTGCAGGTCTACAATTTTGTTTCTGGTGTCCTTTGACAGCTCTTTGGTCTTGGCCATAGTGGAGTTTGGAGTGTGACTGTTTGAGGTTGTGGACAGGTGTATTTTATATTGATAACAAGTTCAAACAGGTGCCATTAATACAGGTAACGAGGGAGGACAGAGGAGCCTCTTAAAGAAGAAGTTACAGGTCTGTGAGAGCCAGAAATCTTGCTTGTTTGTAGGTGACCAAATACTTATTTTCCACCATAATTTGCAAATAAATTCATTAAAAATCCTACAATGTGATTTTCTGGATTTTCTTATCTCATTTTGTCTGTCATAGTTGATGTGTACCTATGATGAAAATTACAGGCCTCTCTCATCTTTTTAAGTGGGAGAACTTGCACAATTGGTGGCTGACTAAATACTTTTTTTCCCCACTGTATTTACAACCCCCTTATCTAAACGGATTACTCATTTAGCTAGCCCTTATCAATAGCTCTTATCAATTTATAAATTACAGTGCATGGAGAATGCTGTTATTTCTATCAGAAAAAAATTAAGTAGATGTTTTTCTACTTGACCTTGTGTAAAGGTGGTGGAATTATTAGGGAATTGACGGTGCGTTCATAACCATGTGGGAAAGTGTTAATTACCAGTGTTGAAGTAACAAATACCAGCTGGATGCATTTATGTGCTTTGAATTATTTGAGAAATGCCGATTGGATAATGGCCAACAAGCTGCCTCAACCATAAACTAAAAGTACAGCTATCATGCTTGTAAACAAATTATAGAGTTAAAAATCATATTAATAGATTAAGCGTTTTATAATTAATGTTTTGTTGTTGCATTTAACTGCTGAAAATGCTGTTTGAGGTAATTTCCTTAGTAGGTGACATCAGAGGTCAGCATGTGGAAGATGTTAGAGCGCAGGGACGATAGACAAGTTTCCCACTAATTACCAGTTGTATGTGGTAAATACCACCTTCCCACATTTTTATGAACGCAGCACATGTCAAGGTCAGAACTTGTATTTGTCTACACTAGAAGAGGCTTACCTATCATATGAACCTCCTTTTCTGACTCAAATAAGATTCCCTCCAGGTTGCTCTGAAAAATATTTCAAATCGGGTTGTTTGTTTCCAAATGTGCGGTTGTCATTCAAGCCTATTTCTCTAACACAATTCTCCCACATTACCATGTTTTAATTCAATACAATGCTATTTTCTCTTAGAGTTTTTTGTTGCCTTTTAATGTGCACAGTATTTGATACAGTACATCTCATACGATAAGATCAATGCAAGTCTTCAGACTTTATAGCCTTGGACTACAATACTGTGTGACTTTCTTCTTTTACTCTGCCGCTGATAAATTGCCCCGTTAAGCAAACTCACCAACTGCCAAACACTACAAACCAGGGTGTGTCCATCTTACTGTCAATAAATACTGTGACTCACTTTGTGTACATTCAAATTGCAAAAAGGAATGCTCTTGTGGTTGGAGTTTATTAGGTCAAAATGAATACACTGTAAAGTCTTAGTTCTCTCATAAAGGTTACAAAAAATGTCTCATGCAGATTATTAACCTCCTCAATGCCAAACCTTAGAGAAAAAACAGCAGCAGCTAACTCTGCTGGTAAGGTAAGCACATAGGTAAGCTGTGCACTGTGTGTTGCTATTGAGCCTCTATGACAGTAGCTGGAATGAGACGGCAGGATTAAATAGAGGTTGACTGGGGAATCCTGGGATTTACAGTCCAAATGTTTGGGAGTCTGTCTGACGAGGCCTGAGCTCTACTGAGCATGTGCCAGAGCTCCTGCCCCCTGGCCGAACCCGAAGCCCTTGGGACCAAAGTTCTTGGCATAACATGCTGTGGATGAAAAGGTAGTATACTTTATATAATAATGTATTTACACACAACAGGAGATAAATTGATAACAGATACTACAGTATTAGCATTTTCTCTAGTTTATTTAAATTCTGTTTTGAGGCAATCCATGAGTTATCTACACATTTGTTTATGAAGAGTACTAAAACAAGTCACAGTAGAAGATCAGGAATAGAGTATACACACCTTTACAGTAGATTTCTCCATCTTTGTCAGCCACAGTGGTTGATTCCAGCCCCTTCCCACATTTGCTACAGCGGAAGCAGCTCTTGTGCCAGGACTGGAAAAGACAGATAAGGAGAAAGGTTGGTCTCAGCACTGGGCTGCACAGATGCAGTGTGTCAACAATAACTGGTATTCCACCTTCCCATTAGAGTATTTGAACACAGATTAGATATCCCCCATCATGCATTTCAGTTGACAGCACCTCCACAGCAACCAATGACACAGTATGGCCATGTAGTACTGTTAAATATATGGGTTGTTTCCCGGACATAGATTAAACATAGTCCTGGACCAGACAGCAAGCTCAATGGAGAATGCTTTTTAGTCCAGGACTAGGCCTAATCTGTGTCCGGGAAACTGCCCCCAATGATGTTTAGGAGAAGCAGGGTTTTGAGATTAACCATAATGTAGCTCTCCCCTTCCAATAAACAGGATCAGCCCAAAACTCTGACTTACGTTTCCACCTCCGAGCACCTTCTCAGCAGAGTACACAGCCTTGGCACAGCGTGGGCACACGTCTGAGCTGCCAAACTTGGTGGCCAACTTGGAGGCGTTGGGGTTGTTGGTGGGGCGGTGGGCTGCAGGCCTGTTGATGAACAAACAGACGGTCTTACTTTGAGGAAGCATTTGCCGGATATGTCATGACATTAACACTACACAGCTCACTGTGTGCAAACTTACAGTGGTTAGATTTGTTATGATTAAACTATTTAGAGCAACTTTCAATTCAGGCCTCAAGGTCTGCAGGTTTTCCTTTATCCCTAATCGATTGATTAATTAATGTAATCGTGTCCCAGGTCCTAATAAGTCACTTATTAGAAGGGAATGATGAATATCAGCAGTGCTGTGGAAATAGCCCTGGTAGACCTATTTGTATGGAGAGTACATACAATTCTGAGATGACTTCCTTACTCTTCAGGTCTGATTCCAAGATGTGCCCCCGTGTCCATGCTCAGGGTGCCTGCTCCCCCACCAAATCCATAGCCTTTTGGCCCATACTTCTTGCCGTAGCAGGATTTGCAGTAGATCTCATCCACATGGCAGGCCACCGTTGTGCTGTCCAGGTTCTTCTTACATGCCACTAAGAGCAGAATATTTTAGGCAGGGAGAGGTAGACAATAGACAGATTTAGAAGCATTGAACTGATTGGTCAATGCTGTGCCATAGCAGCAGCAGCAAAGGAGTTTAGAAGCTACACACCAATACTAACAGTCTTCCAATCTGAGGTCATTTTGTGTTATGTTTATCAGCAACAGACCATGTAGTTTCCGACATTTGACTCTTTAGAGTCTGAATCATTGCAATGACATTATGGGATCACCACAGTGTTAGAACTTCACATGTTAAACTGACTCTGGGGCCGAGAGATGCGCACAGTTAACTCAAACTAACAAACACTCATCTGAGCCAGATCACTCTCTGGTACCTTTTCTCCCATATAAGGCCTGTGACACATCCATTTCTCTCTCTCCAAATAAGGACGTGCTAGTGAGAACCAAGAACCTTTGGACGCTCCGCTTCCTCTGAGTGCCAAAGACTTTACATTCCATCCTGAGCTCTTAATGTCAGCTCAGAATAATTGGTACATTAGTAGTCAGTCAAGGTGGTTTATGAAAGAACGGGATGACCTCAATCAGATCACTTACTGCACAGAAAGCAGGACTTGTGGAAATATTTCCCTTCGCACTGCACTTCCTCAGCAAAGTACACAGTCTTCTGGCAGCAGCCACACTTATTTCCTCCTCCCAAAGGCATTCTGCGGAGTTACAGTGGAGAGTTAGTTCCTTACATAGAAATAGAGGTATGTGGTTCCTTCTGTTTGACACACACTGAATGGGAGGAGTTACTCACATAGAAGAAAAAAAAAATATATATATACACTTCTAGAGTTCCTGACACGCATCGGATGGTAGGAGACCTACAGTATGAGGAATGCATGAAGCTGTGTATACAATGTGAGGTTTTTCAGACCTTGTGACTTGACCACGAAAAAGTGTGTGGAACCAGTTATAGACTATAACTATGGTTCTGAGTTTCTGGTCAGGTCATGTGATCAAGAACTTTACAAATGAGAGAACATACAGTATTTACACAATAGAGCCTGGTTATCCTCTGTAGATATCCTTTCTTCAAAACTTATGGCATCTTAGGAATGTACTCATAAAATGAAGACATTGTGATGATAAGGCCACTCCTGAGTTGAAACTGCTACTGGGCTTGGCTACAGTACCTGCAGGCACTTTCACTGTTTATTCTCCTTTTCATGAAATGCGAAGTTCCTCCTGAGGCTAGGGAGGTGTCAGACCACTCATGCAGAACACTCATTGACCTAACTCAACTTATCAAGTCTGCTGTTGAATTTAAATAATAAATTGCTGTTGGATGAGTGTATTGTACTTCAATCCATCTTGTTGAAATATGCATTCCATCTAGGATGTCACCCAGACAGAAGGTGCTAATCTTCCATTTGGGTAAACAGGAAATTCATTTTATTTTGTGGTAGCCTAGCGGTTAAGAGTGTTGGCCAATAACCGAAAGGGTGTTTTTTCAAATCCCAGAGTCGACTAGGTAAAAAATCTGTCGATGTGACCTTGAAGCAAGGCACTTAACCTCTATGGGATTGGTGTCCCGTATACGGGATGGTTGAGCTAACGTGCGCTAATGTGATTAGTATGACTGTTGTAAGTAACAGCAAACTTTCCAGGACATAGACATGTCTTATATGGGCAGAAAACTTAAATTCCTGTTAATCTAACTGCACTGTCCAATTTACAGTAGCTATTACAGTGAAAAAAGACCATGCTATTGTTTGAGGAGAGTGCACAACAACAAAAAACGTATCACGGCAACTGGTTTGATACATTCACCTCTGAAGGTAAATAATGTACTTACATTCAGTAATCTTGCTCTGATTTGTAATTCTAAGGGTCCCAGAGATAAAATGAGCATAGTTTTGTTTGATAAAATATATTTTTATATTCAAATGTAGGAACTGGGTTCTACAGTTTGAACCCCTGTTGTCTTTGGCTCCACACTCACCCCGCCCGGCCATCTAGATGTGTGAAAGTTAGTGTATAAGCTAATGATCCATCATGTATGACATTCCTGGGAGTGTGTAAACTTACATTTGTATTATCTCTATAGTTATGTACTTGAAAATGTATCTGACCAATTCAGCACATTTGGGCATACTTGATACAAAAATAGTCCAGTATTGCAATGCTTCACTGGATCAATCTTTCAAATCGTATCAAGTATATGCATATCCTTGCTTCAGGTCCTGAGCTACAGGCAGTTAGATTTGGGTATGTCATTTTAGGCAAAAATTGAAAAACAGGGTCCTGTAAGTTGCTCTGGATAAGAGCGTCTGCTAAATTACCAAAATGTAAATGCAATTAGACCACATGTTAGCAGTCACTTCATGACCTTAGACAGTCACTGACCCCAGTCAGCCACTCTATGCTACTGACCAGGTCAGGTGGCTTTAGACACAGAGAATAAGGCAATAGAAATATTCAGACGCTGAAAGATGTATTTTGTAAACATCACCTCTATCCCACTTACCACTCCAAATAACTGCAACAACAAGACAAGTTATTGCGACATCAGCTATCATGTATAAAGGGTTGAGTGTGTAACTTGAATACTGAGCAACACATTTCATAGGAAGCTGGCCGTACTCTACATACAGTCCTCTACACGGACATTACTCATATCATTTCCTGAGTTCTGTGACTCCTTTCCTGCAGATGCTCAGGAAATAGAACCATTAATGCACCCAGCCAAAACATGACCCATTTTGGTGATTTTACATCTAACAATGTGTTCTGCTGTCATCATCTTGATCTAAAAGCTGCTGTCATCACCACTCTTTTCATTACATATACAGTACCATATAGCAGCTACCACTTCATCTATTGTACAGAATTATGATCAAGCTACTAAGTCATTCCTTCCCTACTTACCACAGCTTATTTTACCCTCCTTACCCTGTGAGTTTCTAGCACATGAGATATGATCTGCCCTGCACTTTGAAAGTGAAAAAGCAGAAGAATCTGCGCAGTCTTGGATAGTAATAAATGTTTTGAATGTGTTCTTTGTGGCCTGTTACCATATGCTATACATCATGAAAACAGTGGCTACAGGAGCCGGTAGGTATTGAGATGGTCCCATCTTACCTGTTTTAGTGTGTGAGGCTGGGCCGAAACTCTCTGGTTGTAAAGTGATCTCTGACAGTGGAGTTCAGAACAGTTCAGCGGTGGCTTCAGTCTAAAAGAACTCAGAGAAACAAACCAAGCTGGGACTTAAGGAGGAGGAGTCTGCTGGGTACACACGTAGACTGGGAAAGAGATATAGAGAGTGGAGGAGAAAAAGAGAGGAAGAAAGGGCTTTAGATGGATGAAGGAAAAGGGTTTGGGAGAGAGAGATGTGCAGAAACAGATTTAGAGAGATGCAGAGAAAGAAAAGAAATAGAGAGGGAAAAAGAGAGCGAGAGAAGCCCTGTTTATACCTGGTGCTAACATGCACCCCTGAGCTTGTCCATTCTGATTGTGCCCACATTTTTTTGACAGGTGTAGACAATTAAAAGACACATTGGCTGCATTTACACAGGCAGCCCAATTCTTATATTTTTTTCACTATTTGGTCTTTTGACAAATCAGATCAGCTCTGAAAAAGATCTGATGTGAAAAGATCTGATGTGACTGGTCAAAAGGTAAATTAGTGGAAAAAATATCAGAATTGGGCTGCCTGTGTAAACACAGCCATTGTGATCTGATAGAGATCTTCCTGGCCACCACCAGGCGTAGCCAGGCACGCATTATGTCTGGATATCAATCAAGTGTAAAAAAATATCTTGATGGTCAAACCATTTAAGGGTCGCTGCACAAAATAAACACAGCCTTAAATATTTTAAGTAGAAATTGTGCACAAATATATAATTTAAAAGCCTGTTATATTAAATGAAGTGTCCTCTAATATAGACCACATGGAAAATTCATTTAAATCTGATTCTTTTATATGAATAAAGACTTACTAAAGTTAAAAAATGCAGCATTATGACATGTCCCTCTGTGAGTTCTAGGAAGATTTTTACCCACTTAACCCCAAAATGTCTCCAAGTTTTCACCATCATTGTAAAGCCCTAGTTATTTTGTTGCTTTAACAAAGTCATTTCTGAAGATTGTGATTAGTGATTCATTTCAAGGTTTAAAAAAAATCTGTCCCTTATTTTAAGGTCAACCTGTTACGTGAACTGAACTCGTTTTAATATGGTTCAACTATTTCTTTAAAACATATTTTTTTTCAAAAGAAACATTGAACATCTAATAGTCAAATCATAGTGTAAGCTGGTTATACTCTTTTTGGCCATTTTCTGGTGTCTTGTGGTGGAAAACGGAACGAGTTGAGCATAACAAGTTCACCGTTATAGACAGGCATAGATAGACAGGCTAGACATGTATTCACAATAAAACATTTATTCCGTTCAATTGCCCATCCCTGTTACACACAACAAGCTTCCATTCCCACTGTCACAAGGGGATTCATGGCTGATTTAAGATGAAATCGTCAACCCTGTTACAGTCAACCCTGTACCGGTCAACCCTGTTACACTTAATAGGCACTTATTATAGTAATTTTTTATTTAACCTCTTGAGATGGGAAAACATGTGCTCTTAATTTTTTTCACCAAGTTACACTCCTCAAAAGGCACCTAATTGGTGGAATGACCCTGAAGTCGTCATTATACCAGCCTCTAAAATCATTGAGTGGTAGCACCATTGACTTACGGCATCAGTAATGGTCTTAAAATAAATACATTCATATTATTTTTTAAAGAAATCTTTCAAATAATTTGCATACAGGGAGGCATTAGCTAATCTGGTCACAATGTGGACACAGTGGATGAACAGGAGACACATTGTAATACAATGTGTAGATGCGACAAACCTTGATCAGATTGTGATCGGATCATGTTGATCAGATCACAAAATTCACATGTTAGCGCAAGACGTAAATGAGGCTAGACAGAGAGGGATAGAGGCAGAAAGAGAGGGAAGGAAAGGGGAGGGTGGTGATGGAAAGAGATTAAACGTAATAACATACCAGCAGTGAAGCCAAGATAGCCTCCGTCTAAAATCTGGTTTAACTGCCCTCTTATTGTGATGGGTAGCAGCACCAATACATGACCTAACTACTGTATCTGCCTCCAACCTAATAACCTCTAATCAGTCACATCAACAATGGCCTAATAACATTTACTGAGGTAAAACACAGTCAAGATGTTTTTCCCAGGCAGCATGTGGGACTCTTACCAAGAAAACATTGTATTGCATTGATTGAAGATAAAACAGCTTCTGATTGTTGGGCAGTATGATATTAGATCTGTCTGTGACATTCCCCACTCTGTGAAGTTTGTGTCTTGGCTACGCTGCCTTATAAGGTGTTTGTTATGATGATTGCAGACTGAGCATGTTTACTGAAAGGATTACTCACTTTCTCCAGGGGCGGGGCCATTAGGAAAACTCAAGTTAAATTGGCCTACAATTTTGGGGAATTTTGGAGCATTTGAGAGCAAAATAATTTTACCTAGCCTAGATACAGTATTTTTGTTGGGACAAACTGTTATTTTATACCTCAATGGGACAAACATGCTGAGAGAGAGAGAGAGAGAGAGAGAGAGAGAGAGAGAGAGAGAGAGAGAGAGAGAGAGAGAGAGAGAGAGAGAGAGAGAGAGAGAGAGAGAGAGAGAGAGAGAGAGAGAGAGAGAGAGAGAGAGAGAGAGAGAGAGAGAGAGAGAGAGAGAGAGAGAGAGAGAGAGAGAGAGAGAGAGAGAGAGAGAGAGAGAGAGAGAGAGAGAGAGAGAGAGAGAATACCATAATGTGTGTCGCGTTCGCCTGCTCAGATGTAGCATGCATCAACCAATGGTTGTGTGCCACGTCATCGACTGTGCCGTCAGGCACCAGATTGCTATGTAAAATACCTATCCGGGCGTTTTAAGATCTTGCATACATCAGCAACACGTGAGCAGAGGAACACACCCAATTATATAGCCAGGCAGTCCCCTAAAGCATAGTCAAACGGAGCATACCAATGTGGCCCACAATCTAGGTAAGGGCCAAATCTAATTATGTAAAAAGACAAACAGGTACACTACCTCAATATAATAATCACAACCACATGCCTAAAGCAGACAATGTACCAGGAAAACCCTCTTTCAACATACCTGTGAGTAGGCTACTCATATCAACTAATGATTCGCTAATTATATGCATGGGCCTAATTCCAAACCAAACAGTACAGGCATATGGCTAGGGGAAGCTAACTGGCAATGTAGACTATACAGCGGTAACTTGCCGCGTGTTGTTACGGCCACCCAGAGTGGCTTGCTTCTCGGCGTGCTGGCAGTATATAGCAGCACGTTCAGTTTTTCAAGAATTGAACATAGCAAGTTTGTATGAAGGTCTGGTTATTAAATGGGTAAATACGGTACCCTCTGTAATTATTGGGTCAGTGACAAAGGTTTTGTTGTTTTGGCTCTGTACTCCAGCACTTTGAAATTATACAATGACTATTAGGTTAAAGTGCGGACTGTCAGCTTTAATTTGAGGGTATTTCCATCCATATCGGGTGAACCCTTTAGAAATTACAGCACTTTTTGTACATAGTCCCCCCGTTTTAGGGGATCAAAAGTATTGGGACAAATTCACTTATATGTGTATTAAAGCACGCAATGATTACACCAAGCTTGTGAGCTTGTGACTCTAAAAACGTGTTGGATGCATTTGCTGTTTGTTTTGGTTGTGTTTCAGATTATTTTGTGCCCAATAGAAATGAATGGTAAATAATGTAGTCATTTTGGAGTCACTTTTATTCAAAATAAGAATATAATATTTTTCTTAACACTTCTACATTATTGTGGATGCTACCATGATTACGGATAGTCCTGCATGAATTGTGAATAATGATGAGTCAGAAAGTTACAGAAGCACAAATATCATACCCCCAGGACATGCAAACCTCTCACCATTACAATAACAGGGGAGGTTAGCATTTTGTGGGGGGTATGATATTTGTGCGTCTGTAACTTTCTCACTCATCATTATTCACAGAGAGAGTAAGCTACTCTGGATAGGGCAAGTACTTTTGTGTAGTTCCAGTCCCTAGAGAGAAAAACTAAGGACAGAGATAGCAGCAACATAATATTCAGTGCTGTCTAATTTGAGTATAATGAACCCTGTTTCTTTGATGTTTTCTGTCCTCAGATACAGAGAGCTGTGAAAGCCTGTCTGCAGATGAAGAGGTCCCGATGGATGTCCCAAGACTGCAGTGGTTCTCAATCCTGGTCCTGGGGACCCCAATTTATTTTTTAACTTAGCACTACACAGCTGATTCAAATGAGCAACTCATCATCAAGCATTGATGATTTGAATCTAAGGCAAAAACTAAAATATGCACCTTTTTGGGTTCCCAGAACCAGGATTGAGAACCACTACACCAAGAGAATAAGGGTATACCATGGGTTATATGTTAGCAAATCTTATCACAGAAATCACATAGCCTGTCAGAAGGGCCTGCAATTTTGGCAGCACGCGTGGCAAATACCAAATAGATGATTGTTGAGTTGTGAATGTCAGTGAAAGCCAGGCATATCGCTATATTTCAAATTACAATTGCGGGAAAACCTAGTTTGAAAAGCAAATGGCTATTGCTGTAAAGAGAAGACAATGAAAAGACTCCAATCTAGTTATCAAAATGCTCAACTTAATTGAGCGAACAGTAGCCTATCTCATTGGTACCAGGGGAGTGCGCATTTTCACTGTCTTTATCATTGTGTCAGCATAGATGGACGTCATATAATATTTGTGTCTCCCCTTTTCGTAGGCCTATTAGATAGTTGCAGACAACGTCATTTTTATTGATATGTTTGTCAGTGTCAGCAGAGTATAGGCTACCTTGTAATTTTTGTCATATTAAAAAAGACTCTGCTAATGTCTCCAGTCATATAAAGCAAGGTTTCCCAAACTTGGTCCTGGGGCCCCCCCTGGGTGCACATTTTGTTTTTTGCCCTAGCACTACACTACACGTGGGGAGGGTAGGGGGGGGGGGATTGAGTTAGATTATTGAGTTAGATTATTAGCCTAAATGATGACAACATTTTAAAGATAGGACTCCAGTACACCACCCTTAGCAGAGCTGCCAACAATTGGATGTATCCGGTTATTAGGGATAAAGCTAATTCAATTACGCCTGCTACCATCTTGGCAATAACCAAGATGGCGTAGCAGTGCGGTCGTGTATTCTGTTATGTCCTCGTGTAAATAGCCTGTTTTTTTGTTTTCACTTTCCATCCTTTAACTAAATATACTTTCCTGCAACCCGCCTCACCCAATGTGGAACGGATTCTATTATTTCTTTATTTTTATCAAGAACCTACGGCTGAAACTAGCCAGCTAGCCAGCTAACTAGCTACTTGCTATTAGCCACCGTTAGCGGTCTTCACCACTGTCCGTGGCCTGCACTACCTACCAGCCAGCTCTAGTCTGGACAATTATCGGCCAGTCTGCACAGCGTGCTATCGACCCAGAGCATATCGGATTTTCTGCCGGAATTACTGAATCACTGGACCTTAACACCGGATCATCGCAACTAGCTAACTGCAACCGAATGGCTTTTGTTGGCTAATCACCACTGTCCCGACGCACCAGTAAGCCTTGAGCTAGCCTCAAGCCAGGCCCATCTCCCGGTTATCTACCTCTATGTCAACCGGACGGGACCTCCTAGTGTCGACACAGAGTCCCGACGATCCATCACGACTGGTCTGCCGACGTAATCGTCTGATGTGGTTTCAACAGGCTTCCCGTTGCGACAACCACGAAGATCCATCTAATAGCCCCGGCCCGCTAGCACGCGCAATCAACAGCCGTGCCTCCTGCTCGCATGTGCTGTAGCCTACGAACTGCTCCCGGACTTACCTATTGCTGTTCACTGGACCTTATGATCACTCAGCTACACAGCTGATGCCTGCTGGACTGTTCCTTTACACGGTACCCCATACTGTTTATCTGATTAGCCTCAGCCCAAACTTTCGTCTCCATTACCAGTTGTTGTCTTAGCCCTCTCGAATAACACATGTGATTGCGTTATAACTCTCTCCCATGTCAATACGCCTAGCCTATTGCTGTTTGGGTTAGTTCTTATTGTACTATTTCACTGTAGAGCCCCTAGTCCCGCTCAACCTGCCTCAGATAGCTCCTTTGTCCCACCCCCCATACACGCAGAGACCGGCTCAATCGGTACCTCCAGTGATGCTCTCTCTTTCATCGTTACCCAATGCTTAGGTGTACCTCCACTGTACTCATATCCTTCCATATCCTTGTCTGTACATAATGCCCTGAATCTATTCTACAACACCCGGAAATCTGCCCCTTTTATTCTCTGCACCCAACGCACTAGAAGACCAGTTCTTAAAGCCTTTAGCCTTTAGCCGTATCCTTATTCTATTCCTCCTCTGTTCCTCTGGTGATGTAGAGGCTAACCCAGGCCCTGTAGCCCCCAGTATCTCTCCTACTCCCCAGGCACTATCATTTGTTGACTTCTGTAACCGTAAAAGCCTTGGTTTCTTGCATGTTAACATCAGAAGCCTCCTCCCCAAGTTTGAGTTATTCACTGCGTTAGCACAATCTGCCAACCCTGATGTTCTAGCAGTGTCTGAATCCTGTTTTAGGAAGGCCACCAAAAATGCAGAAATTTCCATCCCCAACTACAACATTTTCCGTCTAGATAGAACTGCCAAAGGGGGCGGAGTTGCAATCTACTGTAGAGCTCTATCATACTATCCAGGTCTGTGCCCAAACAGTTTGAGCTTCTACTTCTAAAAATCCACCTTTCCAGAAATAAGTCTTTCACTGTTGCCGCTTGCTACAGACCCCGCTCAGCCCCCAGTTGTGCCCTGGACACCATATGTGAATTGCTTGCCCCCCATCTATCCTCAGAGTTCATACTGCTTGGTGACCTAAACTGGGATATGCTTAACACCCTGGCCGTCCAACAATCTAAACTAGATGCCCTCAATCTCACACAAATGATCAAGGAACCTACCAGGTACAACCCTAAATCCGTAAACATGGGCACCCTCATAGATATCATCCTGACTAATTTACCCTCTAAATACACCTCCGCTGTCTTGAACCAGGATCTCAGTGATCACTGCCTCATTGCCTGCGTCCATAATGGGTCCGCGGTCAAACGACCACCCCTCATCACTGTCAAACGCTCCCTAAAACACTTCAATGAGCAGGCCTTTCTAATTGACCTGGCCCGGGTATCCTGGATGGATATTGACCTCATTCCGTCAGTAGAGGATGCCTGTATGTTCTTCAAAAGTGCTTTCCTCTCCATCTTAAATAAGAATGCCCCATTCAAAAAATTCAGAACTAAGAACAGATATAGCCCCTGGTTCACCCCAGACTTCACTGCCCTTGACCAGCACAAAAACATCCTGTGGCGTACTGCATTAGCATCAAACAGCCCCCGCTATTTTCAACTTTTCAGGGAAGTCAGGAACCAATATAAACAATCAGTTAGGAAAGCAAAGGCTAGCTTTTTCAAACAGAAATTTGCATTCTGTAGCACTAACTCCAAAAAGTTTTGGGACACTGTAAAGTCCATGGAGAATAAGAGCACCACCTCCCAGCTACCCACTGCACTGAGGCTAGGAAAAATCGAGAATTTCAATAAGCATTTTGCTACGGCTGGCCATGCTTTCCACCTGGCTACCCCTACCCCGGCCACCAGCTCTGCACCCTCCGCTGCAACTTGCCCATGCCACCCCCGCTTCTCCTTCACCCAAATTCAGATAGCTGATGTCCTGAAAGAGCTACACAATCTGGACCCCTACAAATCAGCTAGACAACCTTTCTTTCTAAAATTAGCCACCGAAATTGTCGCAACCCCTATTTACTGGCCTGTTCAACCTCTCTTTCGTATCATCTGAGATCCCCAGAGATTGGAAAGCTGCCGCGGTCATCCCCCTCTTCAAAGGGGGAGATACTCTAGATCCAAACTGTTACAGACCTATATCCATCCTGCCCTGCCTTTCGAAAGTATTTGAAAGCCAAGTTAACAAACAGATCACCGACCATTTAGAATCCCACCGTACCTTCTCCGCTATGCAATCTGGTTTCCAAGCTGGTCATGGGTGCACCTCAGCCACGCTCAAGGTCCTAAACGATATAATAACTGCGATCGATAAAAGACAGTACTGTGCAGCCATCTTCATTGACCTGGCCAAGGCTTTTGACTCTGTCAATCACTGCATTCTTATTGGCAGACTAAATAGCCTTGGTTTCTCAAATTACTGCCTCACCTGGTTCACCAACTACTTCTCAGATAGAGTTCAATGTGTCAAATCGGAGGGCCTGTTGTCTGGACCTCTGGCAGTCTCTATGGGGGTGCCACAGGGTTCAATTCTTGGGCTGACGCTATTCTCTGTGTATATCAATGATGTCGCTTTTGCTGCTGGTGTCTCTCAGATCCACCTCTACGCAGACAACACCATTTTGTATACATCTGGCCCTTCATTGGACACTGTGTTAACAAACCTCCAAACGAGCTTCAATGCCATACAACACTCCTTCCATCGCCTCCAACTGCTCATAAACGCTAGTAAAACTAAATGCATGCTCTTCAATCGAACGCTGCTTGCACCCGCCCCCCCGACTAGAATCACTACTCTCTGTGGGTCTGACTTAGAATATGTGGACAACTACAAATACCTAGGTGTCTGGTTAGACCGTAAACTCTCCTTCCAGACTCACATTAAGCATCTCCAATCCAAAGTTAAATGTAGAATCGGCTTCCTATTTCGCAACAAAGCCTCCTTCACTCATGCTGCTAAACATACCCTCGTAAAACTGACTATCCTACCGATCCTTGACTTCGGCGATGTCATTTACAAAATAGCTTCCAACACTCTACTCAGCAAATTGGATGTAGTCTATCACAGTGCCATCCGTTTTGTCACCAAAGCCCCATATACTACCCACCATTGTGACCTGTACGCGCTCGTTGGCTGGCCCTCACTACATATTAGTCGCCAAACCCACTGTCTCCAGGTCATCTATTAATCACTTCTAGGAAAATCCCCGCCTTATTTTAGCTCATTGGTCACCATAGCAACACCCACCCGTAGTATGCGTTCCAGCAGGTATATCTCACTGGTCATCCCCAAAGCCAACACCTCCTTTGGCCGCCATTCCTTCCAGTTCTCTGCTGCAAATGACTGGAACGAACAGCAAAAATCTCTGAAGCTGGAGACACTTATCTCCCTCACTAACTTTAAGCATCAGTTGTCAGAGCAGCTTACCGATCACTGCACCTGTACACAGCCCATCTGTAATTCGCCCACCCAACTACCTCATCCCCATATTGTTATTTACATTGTTATTTATTTTGCTCATTTGCACCCCAGTATCTCTATTTGCAGATCATCTTCTGCACATCTATCACTCCAGTGTTAATACTAAATTGTAATTATTTTGCACTATGGCCTATTTATTGCCTTACCTCCATAACTTACTACATTTGCACACACTGTATATAGATTTTCTATTGTGTTATTGACTGTACGTTTTGTTTATTCCATATGTAACTCTGTGTTGTTGTTGTTTTTATCGCACTGGTTTGCTTTATCTTGGCCAGGTCCCAGTTGTAAATGAGAACTTGTTCTCAACTGGCTTATCTGGTTAAATAAAGGTGAAATAAAATAAATAAAAATTGTTTCCAGTACATAGCTGGGGTGCGCTCCAGTACAGTAGGTGGCGTTAATGCACCATAATGTTGGATGCCAACCACCGATAAACCCCACAGAAGAAGAATAGGTGGGGGCGACAACGGTAGCTAGCTAGCACACTGGTAACGGCCCAGTACATCACTGGGGCAAAGCTTCCTGCCATCCAGGACCTCTATACCAGGCGGTGTCAGAGGAAGGCCCTCAAAATTGTCAAAGACTCCAGCCACCCTAGTCATAGACTGTTCTCTCTGCTACCGCACGGCAAGCGGTACCGGAGTGCCAAGTCTAGGTCCAAAAGACTTCTCAACAGCTTCTACCCCCAAGCCATAAGACTCCTGAACAGCTAATCATGGCTACCCGGACTATTTGCACTGCCCCCCCACCCCATCCTTTTTACGCTGCTGCTACTCTGTTAAGTATTTATGCATAGTCACTTTAACTCTACCCACATGTACATATTACCTCAACTACCTCAACTAGCCGGTGCCCCCGCACATTGACTCTGCAACGGTACCCCCCTGTATATATAGCCTCCCTACTGTCACTTTATTTTACTTCTGCTCTTTTTTTTCTCAACACTTTTTTTTGTTGTTGTTTTATTTTTACTTTTTTTGTTTAAAATAAATGCACTGTTGGTTAAGGGCTGTAAGTAAGCATTTCACTGTAATGTCTGCACCTGTTGTATTCGGCGCATGTGACCAATACAATTTGATTTGATTTGATTTGATTTGAACACAGGCTTAGGATGTCTTATATGATTTGTTCTATGAGATAATAGCAGTCAGTTAACATGACCTTTATGAATTATGAAGCCTTTATGTGCTTTGTGCTTTTTTAAGTTCCTTAAAATTCACAAAAAGTTACGTTATGTCATAGAACAAAAAATAAATAAATCTCCAAAACCTTATTTTTGGCGTTTGTCCAAAACCCCTCCAAAAACTGCATTCATTTTCTCCATAGGCTTTGTCCAATGAACCATGGCGGAGTTAGTGCCTACAAAAATACATCATTACTATTTCTCTCTATGCCCACATGTAGGAACGTTCCGAATTGAGGTACGCAATCACACTATTGGAGAGGCCGGTGAAGCGCGGGAAAACAAAACAAAATAATAAACCGGTATGAAAATGAAATGAGAAATTGAAAATCTACCTCGTAGGTATTTGCAAATGTCCATGACCTCCTAAACCCCACGCCCACTCAGATGATCAAAAAGCAGATAAATTCCATGAAATTCAGAGAAAAATAATGGTTTGTTTGACAAATTAAACGTACACTATATTAGCGAACTGAAACCATCTGGCTAGCTAGCTAACGACAGCTTAGCTAACAACTAGGTAAGGGGTGTCAAACATACAGTGCCTTCGGAAAGTATTCAGACCCCTTAACTTTTTCCACATTTTGTTATGTTACAGCCTTATTCTAAAATTGATTAAATAAAACATTTTCCTCAGTAATCTACACACAATACACTCGAAATTGAGCACAGGTGAATCCTGCTTCCATTGACCATCCTTGAGATGTTTCTACAACTTGATTGGAGTCCATCTGTGGTAAATTCAATTGATTGGACATGATTTGGAAAGGCACACACCTGACTATATAAGGTCCCATTGTTGACAGTGCACGTCAGAGCAAAAACCAAGCCATGAGGTCTAAGGAAT
This sequence comes from Coregonus clupeaformis, assembly GCF_020615455.1. Lineage (NCBI taxonomy): Eukaryota > Metazoa > Chordata > Actinopteri > Salmoniformes > Salmonidae > Coregonus > Coregonus clupeaformis. Next base: position 49,518,012 of record NC_059203.1, on the reverse strand, counting down.
TGTCTGTAGAGCTCCGAGACAGGATTGTGTCTGCAGCATTGAAGGTCCCCAAGAACACAGTGGCCTCCATCATTCTTAAAAGGAAGAAGTTTGGAACCACCAAGGCTCTTCCTAGAGCTGGTCGCCCGGCCAAACTGAGCAATTTGGGGAGAAGGGCCTTGGTCAGGGAGGTGACCAAGCACCCGATGGTCACTCTGACAGAGCTCTAGCGTTCCTCTGTGGAGATGGTAGAAACTTCCAGAAGGACAACCATCTCTGCAGCACTCCACCAATCAGAGCTTTATGGTAGAATGGCCAGACAGAAGCCACTCCTCAGTAAAAGGCACATGACAGCCCGCTTGGAGTTTGCCAAAAGACTCTCAGACCATGAGAAACAAGACATTCTGGTCTGATGAAACCAAGATTGAACTCTTTGGCCTGAATGCCAAGTGTCACGTCTGGAGGAAACCTGGCACCATCCCTACGGTGAAGCATGGTGGTGGCAGCATCATGCTGTGGGGATGTTTTTCAGCAGCATGGACTGGGAGACTAATCAGGATCGCAGCAAAGATGAACGGAGCAAAGTACAGAGAGATCCTTGATGAAAACCTGCTCCAGACCTCAGACTGGGGCGAAGGTTCACCTTCCAACAGGACAACGACCCTAAGCACACAGCCAAGAAAACACAGGAGTTGCTTTGGGACAAGTCTCTGAATGTTCTTGAGTGGCCCAGCCAGAGCCCAGACTTGAACCCGATCAAACATCTCTGGAGAGACCTGAAAATAGCTGTGCAGCATTGCTACTCATCCAACCTGACAGAGCGTGAGAGGATCTGCAGAGAAGAATAGGAGAAACTCCCCAAATACAGGTGTGCCAAGCTTGTAGCGTCATACCCAAGAAGAATCGATGCTGTAATCGCTGCCAAAGGTGCTTCAACAAAGTATTGAGTAAAGGGTCTGAATACTTACGTAAATGTGATTTATTTTTATTTTTATAAATGTGCATAAATGTCTAAAAACATATTTTTGCTTCGTCATCATGGGGTATTGTGTGTAGATTGATAAGGGGGAAAAAAACTATTTTACAATAAGGCTGTAACGTAACAACATGTGAAAAAAGTCAAGGGGTCTGAATACTTTCCGATGGCACTGTACGGCCCACGAGGGGGTCAAATCCAGCCCGGGGGTGGTTAGAGTTTTTTTTGTTGTTGTTATATACAGTACCAGTCAAAAGTTTGTACACACCTACTCATTCCAGGGTTTTTCTTAATTTTTATGATTTTCTACATTGTAGAATAATGGTGAAGACATCAAAACTATGAAATAACACATGGAATCATGTAGTAACCAAAAAAGGGTTAAACAAATCAAAATACATTTTATATTTGAGATTCTTCAAAGTAGCCACCCTTTGCCTTGATGACAGCTTTGCACATTCTTGGCATTCTCTCAACCAGCTTCTTGAGGAATGCTTTTCCAACATACTTGAAGGAGTTCCCACATATGCTGAGCACTTGTTGGCTGCTTTTCCTTCAATTTGCAGTCCCATTCATCCTAAACCATCTCAATTGGGTTGAGGTCTGGTGATTGTGGGGGCCAGGTCATCTGATACAGCACTCCATCACTCTCCTTCTTGGTCAAATAGCCCCTACACAGCCTGGAGGTGTGTTTTGGGTCATTGTCCTGTTGAAAACAAATGATAGTCCTACGAAGTGCAAACCAGACGGGATGGTGTATTGCTGGAGAATGCTGTGGTAGCCATGCTGGTTAAATGTGCCTTGAATTCTAAATAAGTCACTGACAGTGTCACCAGCAAAGCACCCCCACACCATCACACCTCCTCCTCCATGCTTCATGGTGGGAACCACACATGCGGAGATCATTTGTTCACCTACTCTGCGATTCACAAAGACACGGCGGTTGGAACCAAAAATCTCAAAATTGGACTCATCAGACCAAAGGACAGATTTCCACCAGTCTAATGTCCATTGCTCGTGTTTCTTGGCCCAAGCAAGTCTCTTCTTATTGTTGGTGTCCTTTAGTAGTGGTTTCTTTGCAGCAATTCGAACATGAAGGCCTGATTTACGCAGTCTCCTCTGAAAAGTTGATGTTGAGATGTGTCTGTTACTTGAACTCTATGAAGCATTTATTTGGGCTGCAATTTCTGATGCTGGTAACTCTAATGAACTTATCCTCTGCAGCAGAGGTAACTCTGGGTCTTCCTTTCCTGTGGCGGTCCTCATCCTGATGAGAGCCAGTTTCATCATAGCACTTGATGGTTTTTGCAACTGCACTTGAAGATTTTGAAATTTTCCGGATTAACTGACCTTCATGTCTTAAAGTAATGATGGACTGTCGGTTCTCTTTGCTTATTTGAGCTGTTCTTGCCATAATATGGACTTGATCTTTTACCAAATAGGGCTATCTTCTGTATACCCCCCCCTACCTTGTCACAACACAACTGATTGGCTCAAACGCATTAAGAAGGAAAGAAATTCCACAAATTAACTTTTAAGAAGGCACACCTGTTAATTGAAATGTATTCCAGGTGACTACCCCATGAAGCTGGTTGAGAGAATGCCAAGCGTGTGCAAAGCTGTCATCAAGGCAAAGGGTGGCTACTTTGAAAAATCTGAAATATAAAATTTTTGTTTAACACTTTTTTGGTTACTACATGATTCCATATGTGTTATTTCATAGTTTTATTATTCTACAATGTAGAAAATAGTAAAAATAAAGAAAAACCCCAGAATGAATAGGTGTGTCCAAACTTTTGACTGGTACTGTACATTCATACCGTTTCTTGACTGTGTCCAACTATAATCACCGAAATGAAAGCTAGACATTCAAGGAGCATAGAAAATTCCCCAAAATATGGATATTTTTTGCATATGTTGACAGCAAGGAAATATAACATTTTCAGTGCGGCTCTCCGGACATCGTTGAAGACAGAATGCGGTCCCCGGGGCAAAATGAATTTGACACCTATGACTAGGTCGAATAAATACAACCTTACAGCAGGAAACGGGGTTGTAAATGAACTGTAGGGGCTTAGAAAACACCAGTGAGCTAATGGAATAAGATACAGTGGGGAAAAAAAAGTATTTAGTCAGCCACCAATTGTGCAAGTTCTCCCACTTAAAAAGATGAGAGAGGCCTGTAATTTTAATCATAGGTACACGTCAACTATGACAGACAAATTGAGATTTTTTTTTCTCCAGAAAATCACATTGTAGGATTTTTAATGAATTTATTTGTAGATTATGGTGGAAAATAAGTATTTGGTCACCTGCAAACAAGCAAGATTTCTGGCTCTCACAGACCTGTAACTGCTTCTTTAAGAGGCTCCTCTGTCCTCCACTCGTTACCTGTATTAATGGCACCTGTTTGAACTTGTTATCAGTATAAAAGACACCTGTCCACAACCTCAAACAGTCACACTCCAAACTCCACTATGGCCAAGACCAAAGAGCTGTCAAAGGATACCAGAAACAAAATTGTAGACCTGCACCAGGCTGGGAAGACTGAATCTGCAATAGGTAAGCAGCTTGGTTTGAAGAAATCAACTGTGGGAGCAATTATTAGGAAATGGAAGACATACAAGACCACTGATAATCTCCCTCGATCTGGGGCTCCACGCAAGATCTCACCCCGTGGGGTCAAAATGATCGGTGAGCAAAAATCCCAGAACCACATGGGGGGACCTAGTGAATGACCTGCAGAGAGCTGGGACCAAAGTAACAAAGCCTACCATCAGTAACACACTATGCCACCAGGGACTCAAATCCTGCAGTGCCAGACGTGTCCCCCTGCTTAAGCCAGTACATGTCCAGGCCCGTCTGAAGTTTGCTAGAGTGCATTTGGATGATCCAGAAGAGGATTGGGAGAATGTCATATGGTCAGATGAAACCAAAATATAACTTTTTGGTAAAAACTCAACTCATCGTGTTTGGAGGACAAAGAATGCTGAGTTGCATCCAAAGAACACCATACCTACTGTGAAGCATGGGGGTGGAAACATCATGCTTTGGGGCTGTTTTTCTGCAAAGGTACCAGGACGACTGATCCGTGTAAAGGAAAGAATGAATGGGGCCATGTATCGTGAGATTTTGAGTGAAAACCTCCTTCCATCAGCAAGGGCATTGAAGATGAAACGTGGCTGGGTCTTTCAGCATGACAATGATCCCAAACACACCGCCCGGGCAACGAAGGGGGTGGCTTCGTAAGAAGCATTTCAAGGTCCTGGAGTGGCCTAGCCAGTCTCCAGATCTCAACCCCATAGAAAATCTTTGGAGGGAGTTGAAAGTCTGTGTTGCCCAGCGACAGCCCCAAAACATCATTGCTCTAGAGGAGATCTGCATGGAGGAATGGGCCAAAATACCAGCAACAGTGTGTGAAAACCTTGTGAAGACTTACAGAAAACGTTTGACCTGTGTCATTGCCAACAAAGGGTATATAACAAAGTATTGAGAAACTTTTGTTATTGACCAAATACTTATTTTCCACCATAATTTGCAAATAAATTCATAAAAAATCCTACAATGTGATTTTCTGGGTTTTTCTTTTCTCATTTTGTCTGTCATAGTTGACGTGTACCTATGATGAAAATTACAGGCCTCTCTCATCTTTTTAAGTGGGAGAACTTGCACAATTGGTGGCTGACTAAATACTTTTTTTCCCCCACTGTAAATGCACATGAAACTATTCAGAATCGGGAGAATTTGCAATGCTACTTTCCTACCAACAGACAGTGCTCCAATCACAGAAATTGCTACGGTATGGACCATGATTATCTATGAGTTAACGTCTCTCAATGGCCAGCTTACTCCTTCTTGAATCTTGTACTTTATATTGCAGTTACTACAATAAAACAACACATAATGCTGTGCACATACATCACTGTATCTAATAAGCATAACTTACACTATAATCAATGGCAATGATACAGGACCATGTGTTAAGTAGCCATGTCTGATTCTAACTCCCCTTGTATTTCTGCTTAGTCATACCTATACGGTTGGATCTCAATCAGTACTTCCCGTAAATGAAAACCAAGATACTATACTGATCATTTTCCTCCGATCGAAGAGGCTGAGAAGAAGTGAAACTGGTGGGGAGTAGAGGCTGGCTGATACAAGGAAGTGGGAACATCAGGCTGTAGAGAGACCCTGAGTGGTGCTTGGTCTGTCTGCCTCCTCCAGCCTCCTCACTCTCATAGGAAGAGACATGCTAAACTGAAGAAGCCTATAAATAGCTAGGACCCTGGACCAACACTAGCCCACTGTCTGTTTGTCCTGTGGACATCCGCTCCGGCTTGTAGTGTGTAGGCAACTTGTGATCGTGTGTGTGTGTGTGTGTGTGTGTGTGTGTGTGTGTGTGTGTGTGTGGGGGGGGAGGGGGGGTCAGTTTGAGCTTTGTGTGTGGAGAGAGAGAGGAAGCCAGAGGAAAAGGAACTTCTTGCTCTAAGGTCCATTGTGAAGAGGAAGAGTTGTGATTACTCATTGGATAATTTTTTATAACACTTTAAAAAAAAAAACATTTTTAAACCTTTATGTATCCAGGAAAAACCCATTGAGGTCAGACGAGAGAGACCTGAGTGGTAGTGCCGATCTGGTCAAGTCCATTCTAATTACATGGAGCCCAGAAGATCTTGACTGGTAGTCAGGACTCTCCTTTCTGGTGAGTGTCTCTATACAGCATTATTTTGTAAAGCAGTTTAGAGCTCAGGGAGGTTAGCTTCTGATCTCATGACAATGTGCTTGGCACTGGATTGCAGTGTCCATTATGATTTTTCTTTCAACGTAGTTTTGATTTTATATTTATTTTATTGTAGCGATTGATGTTAAAGTCGGACAAGTTTTGGTATGGGTTATTTGCCATCTAAGGTTGTTTCAAAATTGTACGGAGACTACTTAAATTATCTGAAGGTTAATGCATGCAGTCCAAAGACTTTCAATGCGTACAGACCAAATATAGCTATTACTGCCATGTGTTAATAATCTAATAATAATCTAACATGGAATGAAATATGTGTTCCACGTTCAGAGATATTTTGACATCTTAAACTAATTATAATATTAAGAGCATTGATATAGGCCTATCTGCCATTAGTTTATGATTACTGACAATGACTTCAGTGCAGGACGTGATGATCATGTGCATGTGGATGGGCTGTTCAGTCAGAAGGGTATAGTATTCCTCTGTTAGGACATCTCGGCAATCAGCTGACCCTTCCTCCCAACACATACCGTACTTTTAAACAATACTGCTTTTGTTCCCTCGAGAACATATGGTCTGCTTCAACTAAGGTTTAAACTCTGCATTTCCAATGTTGTATTTCAATGTTTGGTGATTAAAATAACAACAAACAAACAAATAAATGTGTTCTTAAACAATTTATGACTTTACTATACACTCACATAGGCTATTTGTAATTATTATAATGTCATGAAGACATTATTGGTCTAAATAAGGAAATCCATTTGATGATACATGTCCATCAATGCATGCAGTTGTCCTCAATATGCTGAGCCAATAATACACTGTTTGATTCATTTCAGTGGGGAAATGAGATAATTGAGTTGATTTCAGATCTTTCATTTTTTATTTTACCAGGTAAGCCAGTTGAGAGCAAGTTCTCATTTACAACTGCGACCTGGCCAAGATAAAGCAAAGCAGTGCGATAAAAACAACAACACAGAGTTACATATGGGGTAAACAAAACAAAAAGTCTGCTCTGACAACTGACGCTTAAAGTTAGTGAGGGAGATAAAAGTCTCCAGCTTCAGAGATTTTTGCAGTTCGTTCCAGTCATTGGCAGCAGAGAACTGGAAGGAATGGCGGCCAAAGGAGGTGTTGGCTTTGGGGATGACCAGTGAGATATACCTGCTGGAGCGCAGACTACGGGTGGGTGTTGCTATGGTGACCAGTGAGCTAAGATAAGACAGGGATTTGCCTAGCAATGATTTATAGATGACCTGGAGCCAGTGGGTTTGGCGACAAATATGTAATGAGGGCCAGCCAACAAGAGCGTACAGGTCACAATGGTGGGTAGTATATGGTGACAAAACAGATGGCACTGTGATAGACTACATCCAATTTGCTGAGTAGAGTGTTGGAGGCTATTTTGTAAATGACATCGCCAAAGTCAAGGATCGGTAGGATAGTCAGTTTTACGAGGGCATGTTTGGCATCATGAGTGAAGGAGAATATGTTGCGAAATAGGAAGCCGATTCTAGATCTAACTTTTGATTGGAGATGCTTAATGTGAGTCTGGAAGGAGAGTTTACAGTCTAACCAGACACCTAGGTATTTGTAGTTGTCCACCTACTCTAGGTCAGACCCGCCGAGAGTAGTGACTGTAGTCGGGTGGGCGGGTGCAAGCAGCGTTCGGTTGAAGAGCATGCATTTAGTTTTACTAGTGTTTAAGAGCAGTTGGAGGCTACGGAAGGAGTGTTGTATGGCGTTGAAGCTCGTTTGGAGGTTTGTTAACACAGTGTCCAATGAAGGGCCAGAAGTATACAAAATGGTGTCGTCCGCATAGAGGTGGATCCGAGCGTCACCAGCAGCAAGAGCGACATCATTGATATACACAGAGAATAGAGTCGGCCCGAGAATTGAACCCTGTGGCACCCCCATAGAGACTGCCAGAGATCCAGACAACAGGCCCTCCGATTTGACACATTGAACTCTATCTGAGAAGTAGTTGGTGAACCAGGCGAGGCAGTCATTTGAGAAACCAAGGCTATTTAGTCTGCCAATAAGAATGCGGTGGTTGACAGAGTCGAAAGCCTTGACCAGGTCGATGAAGACGGCTGCGCAGTACTGTCTTTTATCGATCGCGGTTATAATATTGTTTAGGACCTTGAGCGTGGCTGAGGTGCACCCATGACCAGCTCGGGAACCGGATTACATAGCGGAGAAGGTACGGTGGGATTCGAAATGGTCGGTGATCTGTTTGTTAACTTGGCTTTCAAATACTTTCGAAAGGCAGGGCAGGATGGATATAGGTCTGTAACAGTTTGGATCTAGAGTGTCACCCCATTTGAAGAGGGGGATGACTGCGGCAGCTTTCCAATCTCTGGGGATCTCAGACGTTACGAAAGAGAGGTTGAACAGGCTAGTAATAGGGGTTGCAACAATTTTGGCTGCTAATTTTATAAAGAAAGGGTCCAGATTGTCTAGCCCAGCTGATTTGTAGGGGTCTAGATTTTTCAGCTCTTTCAGAACATCAGCTGACTGAATATGTGTGAAGGAGGGGGGCATGGGCAAGTTGCAGCGGAGGGTGCAGAGCTGGTGGCCGGGGTAGTGGTATCCAGGTGGAAAGCATGGCCAGCCGTATATATAACATTGTTTGAAAATTCTCAATTATTGTAGATTTATCGGTGGTTATAGTGTTTCCTAGCCTCAGTGCAGTGGGCAGCTGGGAGGAGGTGCTCTTATTCTCCATGAACTTTACAGTGTCCCCAAACCTTTTGGAGTTAGTGCTACAGGATGCAAATGTCTGTTTGAAAAAGTTAGCCTTTGCTTTCCTAACTGCTTGTGTATATTGGTTCCTGACTTCCCTGAAAAGTTGCATATCGCGGGGGCTATTTGATGCTAATGCAGTACGCCACAGGATGTTTTTGTGCTGGTCAAGGGCAGTCAAGTCTGAGGAGAACCAGGGGCTATATCTGTTCTTAGTTAGTTAACGGTCGTTAGCAGGCCTGTAGAGTGCTGCATGGAGGACCCTCTCTCAATCAATAGATGGGTTAGCTGACAACGTCACTAGAACGATGCGCAACATTCAGTGGGGCAGAAGGCCATGTGTTGTTGTGATTCTGGATGGCCAGATAGCAAGCAACAATGACAAGAAGCTGCCATGGAGGAATCATATGTGGCTTGTTTCAAATAGTTTTATCATGTCTTATTTTAAGGTGTTTTGACTGATGTCATGTCTATGCTAATATGGGAAAAATTCACTAGTTAGCTAACCAACAACTGTAATTATATATTTGAGAGACAACAAGACCTCATTTTGCAAATGTATTTACAGTTGAAGTCGGAAGTTTACATACGCCTTAGCCAAATACATTTCAACTCAGTTTTTCACAATTCCTGACATTTAATCCTATAAAGATTCCCTGTCTTAGGTCAGTTAGGATCACCACTTTATTTTAAGAATGTCAAATGTCAGAATAATAGTAGAGAGAATTATTATTTAAGCTTTTATTTATTTCATCACATTCTCAGTGGGTCATAAGTTAACATACAGCGGGGGAAAAAGGTATTTAGTCAGCCACCAATTGTGCAAGTTCTCTCACTTAAAAAGATGAGAGAGGCCTGTAATTTTCATCATAGGTACACGTCAACTATGACAGACAAATTGAGATTTTTTTTCTCCCGAAAATCACATTGTAGGATTTTTCATGAATTTATTTGCAAATTATGGTGGAAAATAAGTATTTGGTCACCTACAAACAAGCAAGATTTCTGGCTCTCACAGACCTGTAACTTCTTCTTTAAGAGGCTCCTCTGTCCTCCACTCGTTACCTGTATTAATGGCACCTGTTTGAACTTGTTATCAGCAATAAAAGACACCTGTCCACAACCTCAAACAGTCACACTCCAAACTCCACTATGGCCAAGACCAAAGAGCTGTCAAAGGACACCAGAAACAAAATTGTAGACCTGCACCAGGCTGGGAAGACTGCATCTGCAATAGGTAAGCAGCTTGGTTTGAAGAAATCAACTGTGGGAGCAATTATTAGGAAATGGAAGACATACAAGACCACTGATAATCTCCCTCGATCTGGGGCTCCACGCAAGATCTCACCCCCGTGGGGTCAAAATGATCACAAGAACGGTGAGCAAAAATCCCAGAACCACACGGGGGGACCTAGTGAATGACCTGCAGAGAGCTGGGACCAAAGTAACAAAGCCTACCATCAGTAACACACTACGCCGCCATGGACTCAAATCCTGCAGTGCCAGACGTGTCCCCCTGCTTAAGCCAGTACATGTCCAGGCCCGTCTGAAGTTTGCTAGAGTGCATTTGGATGATCCAGAAGAGGATTGGGAGAATGTCATATGGTCAGATGAAACCAAAATATAACTTTATGGTAAAAACTCAACTCGTCGTGTTTGGAGGACAAAGAATGCTGAGTTGCATCCAAAGAACACCATACCTACTGTGAAGCATGGGGGTGGAAACATCATGCTTTGGGGCTGTTTTTCTGCAAAGGGACCAGGACGACTGATCCGTGTAAAGGAAAGAATGAATGGGGCCATGTATCGTGAGATTTTGAGTGAAAACCTCCTTCCATCAGCAAGGGCATTGAAGATGAAACGTGGCTGGGTCTTTCAGCATGACAATGATCCCAAACACACCGCCCGGGCAACGAAGGAGTGGCTTCGTAAGAAGCATTTCAAGGTCCTGGAGTGGCCTAGCCAGTCTCCAGATCTCAACCCCATAGAAAATCTTTGGAGGGAGTTGAAAGTCCGTGTTGCCCAGCGACAGCCCCAAAACATCACTGCTCTAGAGGAGATCTGCATGGAGGAATGGGCCAGAATACCAGCAACAGTGTGTGAAAACCTTGTGAAGACTTACAGAAAACGTTTGACCTGTGTCATTGCCAACAAAGGGTATATAACAAAGTATTGAGAAACTTTTGTTATTGACCAAATACTTATTTTCCACCATAATTTGCAAATACATTCATTAAAAATCCTACAATGTGATTTTCTGGATTTTTTTCCCTCATTTTCTCTGTCATAGTTGACGTGTACCTATTATGAAAATTACAGGCCTCTCTCATCTTTTTAAGTGGGAGAACATGCACAATTGGTGGCTGACTAAATACTTTTTTTCCCCACTGTACACTCAATTAGTATTTGGTAGCGTTGCCTTTAAATTGTTTAACTTGGGTCTAACGTTTCGGGTAGCCTTCCACAAGCTTCCCACAATAAGTTGGGTGAATTTTGGCCCATTCCTCCTGACAGAGCTGGTGTAACTTAGTCAGGTTTGTAGGCCTCCTTGCTCGCACACGCTTTTTCAGTTCTGCCCACAAATGTTCTATAGGATTGAGGTCATGGCTTTGTGATGGCCACTCCAATACCTTGACATTGTTGTCCTTAAGACATTTTGCCACAACTTTGGAAGTATGCTTGGGGTCATTGTCCATTTGGAAGACCCATTTGCGACCAAGCTTTAACTTCCTGACTGATGTCTTGAGATGTTGCTTCAATATATCCACATCATTTTCCTTCCTCATGATGCCATTTATTCTGTGAAGTGCACCAGTCCCTCCTGCAGCAAAGCACCCCCACAGCATGATGCTGCCACCCCCTTGCTTCACGGTTGGGATGGTGTTCTTCGGCTTGCAAGAGTCTCCCTTTTTCCTCCAAACATAACGATGGTCATTATGGCCAAACAGATCTCTTTTTGTTTCATCAGACCAGAGGACATTTCTCAAAAAAGTATGATCTTTGTCCCCATATGCAGTTGCAAATCGTAGTCTGGCTTTTTTATGGCTGTTTTGGAGCAGTGGCTTCTTCCTTGCTGAGCGGCCTTTCAGGTTCTGTTGATATAGGACTCGTTTTACTGTGGATATAGATACTTTTCTACCTGTTTCCTCCAGCATCTTCACAAGGTCCTTTGCTGTTGTTCTGGGATTGATTTGCACTTTTCGCACCAAAGTACGTTAATCTGTAGGAGACAGAACGCGTCTCCTTCCTGAGCGGTATGACGGCTGCGTGGTTCCATGGTGTTTATACTTGCCTACTATTGTTTGTGCAGATGAACATGGTACCTTCAGGTGTTTGGAAATTGCTCCCAAGGATGAACCAGACTTGTGGACCTTTTTCTGAGGTCTTGGCTGATTTCTTTTGATGTCAAGCAAAGAGGCACTGAGTTTGAAGGTAGGCCTTGAAATACATCCACAGGTACACCTCCAATTGACTCAAATTATGTCAATTAGCCTATCGGAAGCTTCTAAAGCCATCATTTTCTAGAATATTCCAAGCTGTTTAAAGGCACAGTCAACTTAGTGTATGTAAACTTCTGACCCACTGGAATTGTGATACAGTGAATTATAAGTGAAATAATCTGTCTGTAAACAATTTTTGGAAAAATGTAATGTGTCATGCACAAAGTAGATGTCCTAACCGACTTGCCAAAACTATAGTTTGTTAACAAGAAATTTGTGGAGTGGTTGAAAAACAAGTTTTAATGACTCCAACCTAAGTGTATGTGAACTTCCGACTTCAACTGTATATTATCTGTAAACATAGGAGACTAAATGTAGTTTACCTGTTCTCAAAAATCTAAGCCAACCCTGTCTGTTTTGCGTCATAGTTGCGCACACGTCGGTGTTGTTGCTAAACAACAAACCCGTCTATTGGCCAGCAGCTCTATTGTTTCATAGCTCAACCTTGTGTAGTCAGGAGGTTATTCATTAGTGCATACGTAGCAAATTGTTTGCAATGTAAAATGTTTCGCAATAAAAACAACTTTTTCTTATTGGACACATTTAGGTAGTCCCGCCCCGTTTCGTCTCGTTTGTTTCCGTTTAGTTCCTAGTGAATACACCTCAGCCGAATAGAGGAAATGATGATGGCTATTGTGCTGCAGTGTGGTGTGGCGGGTGTGGAGAGAAGCAGTTTCACTCTCAGACCAGCAGAGGGCCCCTTCTGCTTTGTGAGAGGACAAAAGCTGCCGTTTGAACAGCACGGCCTCTTGAGACACCCTTTCTCTCTCTCGAAGGTTAAGAGGACTAGCAATCCATTGGTTAAGGGGGGCCTTTGTCAATCCAGATAAGATGACAGGACTCTTACTTTGATATAGACACTATGAGATAAGGCATACACTATGACATAATAGGAGTAAGCGTCAAAGTATGACACAGTCTTTTACTTTTAACCTTGCTGTAAAAGACAGTAATGACACCACTTCCATTATATTGCTACCATTGTCTTTAATTTCTTACAGGGTGACTGTTTGAGTTAGTTGTTTTGAATACTAAAAGTTGCAGCTTCAGATTTAAATAAGTGTATTTTATGGCCAGTGTCAGCAGGTGAAGGTGTGACAGTGATAAAACACCTTTCTCTGTCTCAGCTCAGTATGGGCTTTTGATGAGTGTGGGTTTTGTCATATCTGGTAGCCTACCAAATCTGTTTCCTCCCATGCTGTGCCTGTAAATACAGCTCGACGTGATCAAGGCAACTCATTAGCCATACAAGATTGGAGGTGTGGGTGTGAATGTGAATGCATGTGTGTGTGTGTGTGTGTGTTAGTGTGCGTTGGGGTGTGTGTGTTTGTGTGTACGTGGATGCTTGTTCATATACATACGTGAAATACAATAGGTTGGCTATCATGTAAAAGCAAGAAGAGTCACTCGAGTTGTGGCTATACTTTCCCACTTCTCCTCCATTTTAAAGTTGAAGCATTATCTCCCAGCATGAGTACTCCCCCTTATTGCTTTGACTCTAATCACTGCTCTTGTCCTGACTCACTTCTCCTCCAAAGCAGAAGAGAGGAAGAGGAACCCAATAATTACCGCAGCATCTCTAACGCTGTCATTTATCCTCCTTCAATGTTAGTCAACCCACAAAACAGTCGTTTTTTTTTGTAGACAAGGTTTGTTCTCTCTGATAAAGTAAAGATTTGGCCTTTAGCCATTTAACTATTTGACCCACGTTCTAATCATCTTCACCACAATACAGTATGTATGTCCTGTGATTGCTCACAATGACACCTGTGATACTGAGTTGATTATGTGCTAACCATAACATCCTACTTTTTTGTGTGACAAAACCTGCACTGTAATGTGAGTATTTTTTCCATGATTCCGTTTTTTTCCATGATTCCGTGATCCACTCTTCAACATTCCCCTCTAAGACACTTTGTGGCATGTAGATCCCCCTCCCTCCAGGGATGAATGTGACATGGTGTGTACAGTACACCCTTGTTGGCGCCACATCACTGCCTCTGAAAATGACTGCTCGCACTGACACCTCATAGTCGCCCCATTTGGCCCAAATTCAAAGTGAGGGCCGTGATGATGAGTGTGTGCCCGGCGGGCGTCAAAACATACAGCGACAATGAAAATCAGCCCTGCTCTGTTCTCTCCGCTCTGCCGGCTCTGTCAGTGACTCAGGACTCACAGAGGAGTAAGTGCCTCTGTGGCTGACAGAGCTTTCAGTCACAGGTGAAAATTGAGTCTTAGACCACATCTAAGAGCATCTTTCCAAGCAGGTAAAACTTTGCATTCCTTTGCTGTAAGCTAATGTACTGTACATTAGAGAGTAAATTGTTGAATGCTGGACCGGGGCCAGCGGGTCCATTTGCAGGGAGAGTAGAGAAGCTTTGCTGCAGAGTGTACTGTAGGTACAAACTGCAGCAGGAGAATTGTCGGGACGGAGCATTGTTACGCAAGCGGAAGACGGACATCCTTGTAGATCCAGACAATGGACAGAGGGCAAACTGATCTGTTCCAGACTGCTGCACCACTGGGTCGAGATCACTGCAGTGTTTTCAGATGGCCGTATTGACCGAGGCGTTAGTGGAGTAACATTGTCGTTAGTGAGGACACACTGGATTGAAGTGCAGTGTTAGATTATTAGAGGCTGGTGCGTCCACTAGCTATTGTGATGATGAAGGGAGATGCATTGGTGAGGCACACCTGAAGAGTGTCTCTCGTCAGTGTGTTGTCAGCTGTCTGAAGCACCTCTGAGGGTCACAGCTACTCTGCACCTGACTGACAGGTTAGTTCAGCTCAATATTTCAGGTGCTAAAGTGGAGGTAAGTTTTAGGTGTTGTTTTGTCTGATATTTATGATATTACTACATAATGTCTGCTCTGAGTTTGTAAGAAGATGTTGCTATTAGGTAGAGCTTACCTTGTGTCAATATAGTGTTGAGCGATATTACCATACCATCGAAACCGACGATAATTGAAAGCCATCATGTGACAGACGATGGTCTCTCTCTCTCTCTCTCTCTCTCTCTCTCTCTCTCTCTCTCTAAACCTATAAACATTTTTTTATAACAGACACTCCTTAACTATCTTGTGTTTAGTTGTTTTAAAAAGACATAGCCTATATTCCCTTCTCTCTCCATTCGATATGATATATGAAGGCTATGGTTCATCGTTTTATGCATGGCTTTCTCCTGATCAAACAATAAATGTAACGGAGTTCCATCTCAAAAAGTTATTTGAATAGCCTAAAAACGTAAGGTAGCCAGGGGAATAATAATGAGAGAGAACAAACAATATCATTAGCCTATAGAAAAATCGAATGACAAGTTGAATCAATTTTAAGCTTATTAACCCCTACGGGATCGGTGTCCCGTACGGGACGGTTGAGCTAACGTGCGCTAATGTGATTAGCATGACTGTTGTAAGTAACAGGAAACTTTCCAGGACATAGACATGTCTTATATGAGCAGAAAGCATACATTATTGTTAATCTAACTGCAATTTACAGTAACTATAACAGTGAAATAATACCATGTTATTGTTTGATGAGAGTGCACAACAACAAAAAACGTATCACGACAACTGGTTTGATACATTCACCTCTGAAGGTAAATAATGTACTTACATTCAGTCATCGTACTCTGATTTGTCATCCTAAGGGTCCCAGAGATAAAATGTAGCATAGTTTTGTTTGATAAAATAAACTTTTGTGTAGGAACTGGGTTCTACAGTTTGAACCCCTGCTGTCTCTTGCTCCACACCCACCCTGCCCGGGCATCTAGATGTGTGAAAGTTAGTGTATAAGCTAATGATCCATCATGTATGACATTCCTGTGAGTGTGTAAACTTACATTTTGGTTTACCATATCATTTTTTTTATGTTCTCTATAGTTATGTACTTGAAAATGTATCAATTGACTAATTCGGCACATTTGGGCATACTTGATACAAAATAGTCCAGTATTGCAATGCTTCACTGGATTGCAATGCCTCCTGATTCCTGCTTATTAGCAAAAACTAAAGCAGGAAGCACCAGTGACTCGGTAAATAAGGAAGTGGTCAGATGATGTAGATGCTAAGCTACAGGACTGTTTTGCTAGCACAGACCGGAATATGTTCTGGGATTAGGAGTACACCACATCAGTCACTGGCTTCATCAATAAGTGCATCGATGACGTCATCCCCACAGTGACCATACGTACATACCCCAACCAGAAGCCATGGATTACAGGCAACATCCGCACTGAGCTAAAAAGGTAGAGCTGCCGCTTTCAAGGAGCGGGACACAAACCCGGACGCTTATAAGAAATCCCGCTATGCCCTCCGACGAACCATCAAACAGGCAAAGAGTCAATACAGGACTAAGATTGAATCGTACTACAGTGGCTCTGATGCTCGTCGGATGTGGCTTGAAAACTATTACAGACCACAAAGTGAAGCACAGCCGCAAGCTGCCAAGTGACACAAGCCCACCAGACGAGCTAAATCACTTCTATGCTCACTTCGAGGCAAGCAACAATGAAGCATGCATGAGACCATCAGCTGTTCCAGATGACTATGTGATCACGCTCTCCGTAGCCGATATGGGTAAGACTTTTAAGCAGGTCAACATTCACAAGGCTGCAGGGCCAGACGGATTACCAGGACGTGTACAGCATGCGCTGACCAACTGGCAAGTGTCTTCACTGACATTTTCAACATGTCCCTGACTGAATCTGTAATACCAACATGTTTCAAGCAGACCACCATAAACCCTGTGCCCAAGAACACTAAGATAACCTGCCTAAATGACTACCGACCCATAGCACTCACGTCTGTAGCCATAAAGTGCTTTGAAAGGCAACCCTAGACCCAATTTGCATATCGCCCCAACAGATCCACAGATGATGCAATCTCTATTGCACTCCACACTGCCCTTTCCCACCTGGACAAGAGGAGCACCTACGTGAGAATGCTATTCATTGACTTCACCTCAGCGTTCAACACCATAGTGCCCTCAAAGCTCATCACTAAGCTAAGGACCCTGGGACTAAACACCTCCCTCTGCAACTGGATCCTGGACTTCTGACGGGCCGCCCCCAGGTGGTAAGAGTAGGTAACAACACATCTGCCACGCTGATCCTCAACAAGGGGGCCCCTCAGGGGTGCGTGCTCAGTCCCCTCCTGTACTCTCTGTTCACCCATGACTGCATGGCCAGGCAAGACTCCAACACCATCATTAAGTTTGCTGATGGTAGGCCTGATCACCGACAACGATGAGACAGCCTATAGGCAGGAGGTCAGAGACCTAGCTGTGTGGTGCCAGGATAACAAACTCTCCCTCTACGTGATCAAGACAAAGGAGATGATTGTGGACTACAGGGAAAAAAAGAGGACTGAGCATGCCCCCATTCTCATCGACAGGGCTGTAGTGGAACAGGTTGAGAACTTGTCCTTGGTGTCCACATCACCAACAAACTATCATTGTCCAAACACACCAAGACAGTCGTGAAGAGGGTATGACAAAGCCTATTCCCCCTCAGGAGACTGAAAAGATTTGTCATGGGTCCTCAGATCCTGAAAAAGTTCTACAGCTGCACCATCGAGAGCATCCTGACTGGTTGCATCACCGCCTGGTATGGCAACTGCTCGGCCTCCGACCGCAAGGCACTACAGAGGGTAGTGCGTATGGCCCAGTACATCACTGAGGCCAAGCTTCCTGCCATCCAGGACCTCTATACCAGGCGGTGTCAGAGGAAGGCCCTAAAAATTGTCAAAGACTCCAGCCACCCTAGTCATAGACTGTTCTCTCTGCTATCGCACGGCAAGCGGTACCTGAACGCCAAGTCTAGGTCCAAAATGCTTCTTAACAGCTTCTACCCCCAAGCCATAAGACTCCTGAACAGCTAATCATGGCTACCCCCCCCTCCCCCCCTCTTTTACGCTGCTGCTACTCTGTTTATTATTTATGCTTAGTCACTTTCAACTCTACCCACATGTACATATTACCTCAATTACCTTGACTAACCGGTGCCCCCGCACATTGACTCTGTACCAGTACCCCCTGTATACAGCCTCCCTACTGTTCTTTTATTTTACTGCTGCTCTTTAATTATTTGCTATTTTTTATTTTTTACTTATCTATTTTTTACTTAACACTTTTTTATTTTTTATTAAAAACTGCATTGTTGGTTAAGGGCTTGTAAGTAAGCTTTGCACTGTAAGGTCTACACATGTTGTATTCGGCACATTTGGCAAATAACATTTGATTTGATTTGATTTGGATCAATCTGAAACTTTGCACACACACTGCTACCATCTACTGTCCGAAATCTAAATTGCGCCTAAACTGCAAGATAATATTGTGTCCTTTCTCTTGCGTTTCAAAGATGATGAAAAAAAGAAAAAATATCTAATGTGTTATATTAATTTGACATTTCCACAAACTTCAAAGTGTTTCTTTTCAAATGGTATCAAAAATATGCATATTCTTGCTTGAGGTCCTGAGCTACAGGCTGTTAGATTTGGGTATGTCATTTTAGTTGAACATTGAAAAAAATGGTCCTATCCTTAAGAGATTAAGAAAGAAATTATCCATGCGGCCGGGAAAATCCCTCCAAGTGAGGTTGAAAACCAAATGGTTAATAATCTATCCTCATTCCTCCTACTGGCCTAACATAAAAGCTTTAAGACGAGTTAAAGTTAGGAACAGTAGCTTTGAAGGTAAAACGTCAATCTTTTAAACTTGCTTAATAAAATAAGAATTTTTAATGGTAAGTGAATGTTGCGCCTTTTCCTTTCTAATGATGTTTACAAATTTTTGGGTTGCACATCGACTCACGTTGGTTTAGCACCCTATACTTCTTTCCAGTAGCTTATTTCCCAAATATTCTTGCCCACGAAGATGTTGTACTAAAGTTGTGGCTTTCAAAAAAACAAGAATGAATGTCTATAACCCAAGCCTAGGCAAAGACTATTCTCAAATAATCCTATATATTTTTATATTATTTTATGAGGCAATTATTATCCAGTGAAGATGGTAGACTGCTTTTATCCAGCCCATGATGTCACTGTGGTTCCTCATCAGTCACTGCTCCATCACAGACAGACAGACACACACACCTGCTCCATGCTGAAGCTCCTCCACCAGAAAGGAATAGAAAATATTTGACTGCACTTAGCCTCAGCCCAGACATTCAACAACATTATCTTTTGTCATGATTCCTCCAGTTGCATTCGATTTTCGCGCTATAGTGCTATAGTGTTTTTGGAGTAAAAAAAATTATACAAATTTGGGTTGGCCAAAAGGGGGCGATAGCATCGTACCGGTGTGTGCCCAGTGAGTCAGCTGTATTTGGCCTGATGAGGAAAATGTATAACTTTCTATTGGAGTGTTTTTGAGAAATGTTCACTTAATGTTTTAGTATCAACTTTAAAATGCTTCCCTCCCTGTGTGACCTGTTATGAATACAGTATGATGAATTAGGCCATATGGACAAAAAAAGACGGAGAATGCAAACTGCTGATAGTAAGCAGAATAGAGCTATGATTCCACATGTATTTTAGAACTCAGGAGAACACAGATTATTTCAATTTGGACACAAAGAATGGGGAGGAGGATTAAGCCAAATCTACTCCATTACATAAATGATGCCATGCTCTCTGTTCTGTTTCAGCCCTGTTGTTTCACTGGATTCACTTTAGTGTTCTACTGTAAGTCATTATGTATATGCAATCTTTCTTGGACTAAAGACTTCAGGACTAAACTAAAACACACACACACACAGCATATTTTTCTCTCTCATACAGACCTCAGACAATGCCTGGGGTCACCATTGGGTTGTCATGTGGCCATCATGAGTTCAGCTGTAGACAGAGAAAGGGCTGAGGACATGGCCGAGCAGAACTAATTCCTCTGGAGAAAGTCTGGTTCCTGGGAGTCTTGAGTGTAGCCTGGGACATACACACGTGTTGTTGTTTGGTTAGTATCTTGTTATTAGACAAGCAACATTAGGGATATATTTTCATGTAAATATTCAAAAATCAGCATAAAAACAATATACGAATTTTCCCAGTAGAGATGTGTTTCCATCAAATGTACTTGTTGCGGATAAAAGGCTGTGTGTGATGACTAGTGCTCAGTAAAATAACTTTTGCGGTTAAATTCCCATGTACCAAAAAACTCGGAAACAAGTTAAATGGGTTTCCATCACATTTTCCTACATGATGAGATTATTATAGATAAGAGAGAAATTATTTTTATTTGTCAAACTGCAGCCAAGCATCGGTCATCATGTCACCAGAATATGACCCTTGATATTTAATTGAAAGGAGCATCAAGCTTATCACCGTGCATTTTCACCACCCTGTGAAATTCTTCATAACTTATTTCAAATGTAGCCTAATAAACTGCATGCTTTCCAGAGTCGTAGTGTGGTCTACAACATATCATCGCGTGACTCCAAGTTTACTTCAAATTGATGGTTATTATATCAATATTTGTGCATAAATGGGTTTCCACCGCCATTTCTCACATAATACATTTTACCGACACAAAAGAGACCCACCTTGCCTAGAATATTTTGTCGACATTTGGAAAGTTTACAGATAAATTTGCTGTTTCCATCAGGCCTGTACTTTACTGGCATAAAAAGGTTGGATGGAAGCCTGGTTACTGACAACATCCAACAAATTCAAGATGTGAGGGTAGAGGTGGAGTCAAGATGTGAGGGTAGCGGTGGAGTCAAGATGTGAGGGTAGCGGTGGAGTGAAGATGTGAGGGTAGCGGTGGAGTCAAGATGTGAGGGTAGCGGTGGAGTCAAGATGTGAGGGTAGCGGTGGAGTGAAGATGTGAGGGTAGAGGTGGAGTCAAGATGTGAGGGTAGCGGTGGAGTCAAGATGTGAGGGTAGCGGTGGAGTGAAGATGTGAGGGTAGCGGTGGAGTCAAGATGTGAGGTTAGGGGTGGAGTCAAAATGTGAGGGTAGCGGTGGAGTCAAGATGTGAGGGTAGAGGTGGAGTCAAGATGTGAGGGTAAGGGTGGAGTCAAGATGTGAGGGTAGCGGTGGAGTCAAGATGTGAGGGTAGCGGTGGAGTCAAGATGTGAGGGTAGGGGTGGAGTCAAGATGTGAGGGTAGCGGTGGAGTCAAGATGTGAGGGTAGCGGTGGAGTCAAGATGTGAGGGTAGCGGTGGAGTCAAGATGTGAGGGTAGCGGTGGAGTCAAGATGTGAGGGTAGCGGTGGAGTCAAGATGTGAGGGTAGCGGTGGAGTCAAGATGTGAGGGTAGCGGTGGAGTCAAGATGTGAGGGTAGCGGTGGAGTCAAGATGTGAGGGTAGAGGTGGAGTCAAGATGTGAGGGTAGCGGTGGAGTCAAGATGTGAGGGTAGCGGTGGAGTCAAGATGTGAGGGTAGCGGTGGAGTCAAGATGTGAGGTTAGGGGTGGAGTCAAGATGTGAGGGTAGCGGTGGAGTCAAGATGTGAGGGTAGAGGTGGAGTCAAGATGTGAGGTGTAAGGGTGGAGTCAAGATGTGAGGGTAGCGGTGGAGTCAAGATGTGAGGGTAGCGGTGGAGTCAAGATGTGAGGGTAGCGGTGGAGTCAAGATGTGAGGGTAGCGGTGGAGTCAAGATGTGAGGGTAGCGGTGGAGTCAAGATGTGAGGGTAGCGGTGGAGTCAAGATGTGAGGGTAGCGGTGGAGTCAAGATGTGAGGGTAGCGGTGGAGTCAAGATGTGAGGGTAGCGGTGGAGTCAAGATGTGAGGGTAGCAGTGGAGTCAAGATGTGAGGGTAGCGGTGGAGTCAAGATGTGAGGGTAGCGGTGGAGTCAAGATGTGAGGTTAGGGGTGGAGTCAAGATGTGAGGGTAGCGGTGGAGTCATGATGTGAGGTTAGGGGTGGAGTCAAGATGTGAGGGTAGAGGTGGAGTCAAGATGTGAGGGTAGCAGTGGAGTCAAGATGTGAGGGTAGCGGTGGAGTCAAGATGTGAGGGTAGCGGTGGAGTCAAGATGTGAGGTTAGGGGTGGAATCAAGATGTGAGGGTAAGGGTGGAGTCAAGATGTGAGGTTAGGGGTGGAGTCAAGATGTGAGGTTAGGGGTGGAGTCAAGATGTGAGGGTAGAGGTGGGAGTCTAATGCTTACAGTAACATCAGTCATGTTTATGTATGAGATGTATTATTATTTCATGCTTGACTTTTTGTTTTCATTGTCAGAGATTGAATCAATGGTTGTGGCTGTCATTGGGCAACTCCATTGGGGGGCTGAGTGAGGGGTTGAAATATAGCTTTGACATTTTCTGAACCCGAATATTCATTGGGTGCCAGAACTGGGCTGTTACAAAAACAAATGTGCTCACTCGCTGGCTGTTAATAATCTTGGATTGAGTGGGAAGTCTGATCTGCTGTAAAATTCTGTCATTCTTTTCAGTCAGGCGAATGCCTCTCTCCAAACGGAAACCAAGCGTATAGTAAACTCTGCTACGCTAAGCTAAATGTAATCATATAACACATTTAAATGGATCAGTTAGACACAGCAGGAAGAGGAAAGGAGATTTATGCTGTGCAGGATTTGTCAGATCCATATGAAATGGACTGAGAATGTACCTAATATACAGTATAAAGTGTTGGTCCCATCTTTCATGAGCTGAAATAAAAGATCCCAGACATTTTCCATATGCACAAAAAGCTTCTTTCTCTCAAGTTTTGTGCATACATTTTTATACATCCCTGTTAGTGAGCATTTATCCTTTGCTAAAATAAGCCATCCACCTGACATGTGTGGTATATCAAAAAGCTGATTAAACAGCATGATCATTACACAGGTGCACCTTGCGCTGGGGACAATAAAAGGCCACTAAAATATGCAGTTTTGTCACACAACGCAATGCCACAGGTGTCTCAAGTTTTGAGGTAGCGTACAATTGGCATGCTGACAGCAGGAATGTCCACCAGAGCTGTTGCCAGTGAACTGAATGTTAATTTCTCTACCATAAGCCGTATCCAACGTCATTTTAGAGAATTTGGCAGTACATCCAACCGGCCTCACAACCGCAGACCACGTGTATGGCGTCGTGTGGGCGAGCAGTTTGCTGATGTCAAAGTTGTAAACAGAGTGCTCCATGGTGGCAGTGGGGTTATGGTATTGGCAGGCATAAGCAACGGACAACAAAGACAATTGCATTTTATCGATGGCAATTTGAATGCACAGAGATACTGTGACGAGATCCTGAGGCCCATTGTCGTGCCATTCGTCCTCCACCATCACCTCATGTTTCAGCATGATAATGCACGGCCCCATTTCGCAAGGATCTGTACATAATTCCTGGAAGCTGAAAATGTCCCAGTTCTTCCATGGCCTGCATACTCACAGACGTGTCACCCATTGAGCATGTTTGGGATGCTCTGGATCGATGTGTACGACAGCGTGTTCCAGGTCCCGCCAATAACTTCGCACAGCCATTGAAGAGGAGTGGGACAACATTCCACAGGCCACAATCAACAGCTTGATCAACTCTATGCAAAGAAGATGTGTCGCACTACATGAGGCAAATGGTGATCACACCAGATACTGACTGGTTTTCGATCCACACCCCTACTTTTTTTTTTCAGTGTAACTAGGCATATGGTGCGTGTCTGTGGATGTTGTGAGAATTTGTCATGATTCAGACTCACCTTTTCCTCACACCCACGTAATTCAATACCATGTGATGTGAGGCATATGGTCCTGGAATACTGCTAGGGAATACCACTAATGGCTGTTGATGTCATCCCCAGTGGAACAGACCACACCCATACACACACCCATACACACACACCCACACACACACACACACACACACACACACACACACACACACACACACACACACACACACACACACACACACACACACACACACACACACACACACACAGACACAGACACAGACACACACACACACACACACACGTCCACCAGTCTTGTACAACTAACCTTGTGGGGACACACAATTCAGTCCCATTAAAAATCCTATTTTACCTAACCCCTAACCCTAAACTTAACCCATACACTAACCTTAACCCTAACCCCTAACCCTAGAACTAACCCTAGTTCCTAATCCTAAACCTAATTCTAACCCTAACACTAATTCTAACCTTTACCCTAAACCCCCTAGAAATAGCATTTGACCTTGTTGGGACTAACAAAATGTCCCCAGTTGGTCAAATTTTAGTTAGTTTACTATTCTTGTGGGGACTTCTGGTCCCTACAAGTATAGTTAAAAACATCCACACACACACACCTCACTGCACTTCTGAAATAATCTCAACTGTGATTATGGGTGGGACTGAAATAGCAACCTGTGGTAACACAGCATCTAGAGTATTGCAGACGCAAGCTATGATGCTTCAAGCATAAACTGAATGTACCAAACATTAGGAACACCTTCCTAATATTGAGTTGCACCCCCTTTTGCCCCCAGAACAGCCTCAATTCGTCGGGGGATGGACTCCACAACGTGTTGAAAGGGTTCCACAGGGATGTAGGCCCATGTTGACTCCAATGCTTCCCACAGTTGTGTCCAGTTGGCTGGATGTCCTTTGGGTGGTGGACCATTCTTGATACACACTGGAAACTGTTGAGCATGAAAAACCCAATTGCATTGCAGTTCTTGACACACTCAAACCGGTGCACCTAGCACCTACTGCCATACCTCGTTCAAAGGCACTTACATCTTTTGTCTTGCCTATTCACCTTCTGAATGGAACACATACACAATCCATGTCTCAATTGCCTCAAAGCTTAAAAATCCTTCTTTAACCCGTCTCCTCCCCTTCATCTACACTTATTGAAGTAGATTTAACAAGTGACATCAATAAGGGATCATAGCTTTCACCTGGATTCACCTGGTCAGTCCATGTTTTGTACACTCAGTGTATACTTTCTAAGATGTTCCCTCAAGGGCAAACTAGACTATGTTTCATCTACTTATGTCTGAAAATGTAGTTTCTGAATGTTTGGCAAACAAGGTGCTACTGAGTGTATAATGTTTACAATGGACGAAGGTCTCCATAAGCCTCTCTGTCTGCCACGTCTCAGTGATGCTCACTGCCACACCCTGTGTGAGTGTGCGCATGTGATGTGTGTGTCCAGGTCAATGTGGACTCTCTGGTTTGGGCCGTCTGGTCCATAGACACGCTCCAGTGGTAGTCTTTCCACCCTGACAAACCCAGAGTCTGGACACGTGTTTGCCTTGGAACCTTCAATCCGTTTGGCATGTGGTGTTTTTCATGGAACTCTCACAGGATGTGTCCCAAATGGCACCCTATTCCCTATATAGTGCACTACTTTTGACCAGGACCCATATAGTGCTCTGGTCAAAAGTAGTGCACTATATAGAGAATAGGGGACATTTGAGACACGTCCATAGATTTCTCATTGACCGTCTAGAATAGCTTGGGTTACAAATCAGAGAATTTGTGGTGGTGAGGTTAAGTGAAGGATGTTTATGTATAACCTAGTCTTAGACATTACCCCTCAATATAATAACATAGAAGTATATGGAAATATCTGCTGCAGAAGAGATAGTAGCTTGGGAATGGATGTGTGGATTCATCCAAGATATCACCCCTGTGGTGTGTTCTATCACATCCGATCCATCTTATTATAGGCTTGAGCTGAGACGGCTCAGTTCTCCAGGCACACGTCCGGATGGGGCATGGTATATGTCCATAACACACTCTGACAGCTGATCAGACTGTAGTGAACTTACCAGCATGACGATGAAGAGGAAGACATAGTAGTAGGATTACTGAATGCATAAACTCCCTATGAACTGTAGCATTATGCAAAGAGAAACTGAGGCAATAATTAATGACAAACATGGAGAGTCTAATCCACCTCTACCTGCACAGAGGATCAAATGTTTTCATTTGATATGAATTAACTCAATCTCACTGCTACTTCACCTTATAAGGTAAACTATCGGAACGGCAGGTATGACATTTCCAGTGCTCCTTAACACACTGTTGTACTATTCTGTATTCGACTGACCTACTTGTCAGCCCACATACAGATCTGTAGGCTAAGCAGCACAGAATGATGGTCCCACGCCTACACTCTCTGCAGCATCAATGCTCACTGCACTATAGCATCATCCATTACTGCAGTAATAGTCAGAGTTCAATTGAGAACTGTGTCAGTTACATAACATGTTGACTGCAGGGGTCCTGCTTGTTTTTGTGGGATGTCACAGGGTTGGTTGGCACTGACAGGGTGTACTTTCTCTGCTCTGACTACTGCTTTTAAGGTTTGTCCATTTTGGATTTGGCAAGTCTTCTTTTAAACAGACTGTTTTGGATTAAGTGGAAAATAAATGTGGAAAACAAGTCAACTGACAACAAACAAGATCATATGTGTCTCTAAATTCAGTTTAAGTTAGATAACTGAGAAAATGACATTGGTAGGTCGCTCTACCTTTCCATGTTTATTGGAGGGAGGGATACGTAGTTGAGAAATGCTGCATTTATGCTCTGTAGGAGAGACCTGTGAAAGGCTGTGTCATCATTGGAAATATGTTGCTGCCCTGTAAACTGCCCTACAGCATGAGCCCTGCTGGGTGGCAATATCATCATCATCATGGCCCAGGGCTGGATAGATTAGACCTTTAAAGTGACTAGTAAGGAATCAATTCCTCTTCTTAATTCACCTTCCCAAAGCCTACAGTGGCGATGGCAGACACAGATCCAGGACTAATCCAACATATGCTGTGGGAGTTTAGATTTCCACTCAGTATTTAGTGTTTAAAATGGATTAAAACCTTTTTAATCAGTAACTAATTAGCTGTGATAACTGCTTAGATAGACATGTGGCTCAATGTTTTGGCGACAATGTTTCAACAGCAAAATGGATGACATGTCAGGAAAGCATAGTTGCAGCTCTCATTTATATGAGTGACTACTTGCTTTCACAAGATGTCAATTTCAGACAATCTAGATTAGATTAGATGAGTTTATTAGTCACATGCACAGGGTCGCAGATGTACAGTTGAAGTCGGAAGTTTACATACACCTTAGCCAAATACATTTAAACTCAGTTTTTCACAATTCCTGACATTTAATCCTAGTAAAAAATTCCATGTCTTATGTCAGTTAGGATCACCACTTTATTTTAAGAATGTGAAATGTGTCACGATCGTCGTTACAGGAAGCGGACCAAGGCGCAGCGTGTGATACAAACATGACTTTATTTTAATTAACGTAACGAACAAACCAAAACACGACTCGTGAAGTCCAACGGTTAAACATACCGAAACGGAACAAAAACCCACAACACCCACAGGAAAACATACAGATTAAATATGGCTCCCAATCAGAGATAACGAGCCGACAGCTGACACTCGTTACCTCCGATTGGGAGTCATTGACCAAACATAGAAATAAACCCAACAGAAATACAAACATAGAAATACACCCAACGAATGAACATACCCTGGCTCAATTTACAGAGTCCCGGAGCCAGAGCGTGACAAAATGTCAGAATAATAGTAGAGAAAATGATTTATTTCAGCTTTTATTTATTTAATCACATTCCCAGTGGGTCAGATGTTTACATATACTCAATTAGTATTTGGTAGCATTGCCTTTAAATAGTTGAATTTGGGTCAAACATTTTGGGTAGCCTTCCACAAGCTTCCCACAATAAGTTGGGTGAATTTTGGCCCATTCCTACTGACAGAGCTGGTGTAACTGAGTCAGGTTTGTAGGCCTCCTTGCTCGCACATGCTTTTTCAGTTCTGCCCACAAATGTTCTATAGGATTGAGGTCAGAGCTTTGTGATGGCCAATCCAATACCTTGACTTTGTTGTCCTTAAGCCATTTTGGAAGTATGCTTGGGGTCGTTGTCCATTTGGAAGACCCATTTGCGACCAAGCTTTAACTTCCTGACTGATGTCTTGAGATGTTGCTTCAATATATCAACATAATTTTCCTTCCTCATGATGCCATCTATTTTGTGAAGTGCACCAGTCCTTCCTGCAGCAAAGCACTCCCACAGCATGATGCTGCCAACCCTGTGCTTCATGGTTGGGACGGTGTTCTTCGGCTTGCAAGCACCCCCTTTTTCCTCCAAACATAACGATGGTCATTATGGCCAAACAGTTCTATTTTTGTTTCTTCAGACTAGAGGACATTTCTCCAAAAAGTACGCTCTCTGTCCCCATGTTCAGTTGCAAACCGTAGTCTGGCTTTTTTATGGCGGTGTCAAGACTTCCGCCGAGGCTGCCCCCCCTCCTGGTTCGGGCAGGCTTCGGCGTTCGTCGTCACCGGAGTACTAGCTACTGCCGATCCCATTCTCATCACTCCACTTGTCATGTCTTGTCAATCACACACACCTGGTGCTCATTCCCCTAATTAGCGTGTGTATAAGTGTTCCCTCTGTTCCCCTTGTCTTTGTGAGTGATTGTTTGTTGTGAGAGCGTGTAGCTCGATTGAGCTACTATTCACTTTGTTTATGCCAAGGTGGATGTTTTCTCTTGTAATAATTTCATTTGACGCTTGGGGTGTTTGATTTATGTAAACGGAATAAACTCTGGACTTCGGTATTTTACCTCCTGCGCCTGACTCCTTCATTCACACAGAATCACAGAATCACTCATCTGATCTGATATGGAGTCAGCAGGAGAAAGCCGCATGCCTGGAGTTGTGGCAAGGGTCCTGGTGCATTCCTCGATGTTGGCCAGCTTGGGGGAAGTGATGGATCGGGTTCTTCAGGTGGTAGAACGCCTGGAGAGGAGAGGATCCGATCTATCGAGACCAGCTGGTCAACCGGATCCAGCCACCTACACCCCAGCCCCTGGAGGGATCCAGATATCCCGGCCACCGGTGTTTGATGGGACGGCAGCGCGATGTAAGGGATTCCTACTCCAACTGGAGTTGTATTTCTCCAGCATCAGGCCAGAGCGGGAGAAGGTATCCGTCCTCGCTTCCTGCCTTTGTGGGAGAGCCCTGGAGTGGGCCAACGCGGTGTGGAACGAGGGATGATCAGTCTATAATTTTAATGGTAGGTTTATTTGAACAGTGAGAGACAGAATAACAACAACAAAAATCCAGAAAAACGCATGTCAAAAATGTTATAAATTGATTTGCATTTTAATTAGGGAAATAAGTATTTAACCCCTCTGCAAAACATGACTTAGTACTTGGTGGCAAAACCTTTGTTGGCAATCACAGAGGTCAGACGTTTATTGTAGTTGGCCACTAGGTTTGCACACATCTCAGGAGGGATTTTATCCCACTCCTCTTTGCAGATCTTCTCCAAGTCATTAAGGTTTCGAGGCTGACTTTTGGCAATTCGAACCTTCAGCTCCCTCCACAGATTTTCTATGGGATTAAGGTCTGGAGACTGGCTAGGCCACTCCAGGACCTTAATGTGCTTCCTCTTGAGCCACTCCTTTATTGCCTTGGCCGTGTGTTTTGGGTCATTGTCATGCTGGAATACCCATCCACGATCCATTTTCAATGCCCTGGCTGAGGGAAGGAGGTTCTCACCCAAGATTTGACGGTACATGGCCCCGTCCATCGTCCCTTTGATGTGGTGAAGTTGTCCTGTCCCCTTAGCAGAAAAACATCCCCAAAGCATAATGTTTCCACCTCCATGTTTGACGGGGGGATGGTGTTCTTGGGGTCATAGGCAGCATTCCTCCTCCTCCAAACACGGAGAGTTGAGTTGATGCCAAAGAGCTCCATTTTGGTCTCATCTGACCACAATACTTTCACCCAGTTCTCCTCTGAATCATTCAGATGTTCATTGGCAAACTTCAGACGGACATGGATTTGTGCTTTCTTGAGCAGGGGGACCTTGCGGGCGCTGCAGGATTTCAGTCCTTCACGGAGTAGTGTGTTACCAATTGTTTTCTTGGTGACTATGGTCCCAGCTGCCTTGAGATCGTTGACAAGATCCTCCCGTGTAGTTCTGGGCTGATTCCTCACCGTTCTCATGATCATTGCAACTCCACGAGGTGAGATCTTGCATGGAGCCCCAGGCCGAGGGAGATTGACAGTTCTTTTGTGTTTCTTCCAATTACGAATAATCGCACCAACTGTTGTCACCTTCTCACCAAGTTGCTTGGCGATGGTCTTGTAGCCCATTCCAGCCTTGTGTAGGTCTACAATCTTGTCCCTGACATCCTTGGAGAGCTCTTTGGTCTTGGCCATGGTGGAGAGTTTGGAATCTGATTGATTGATTGCTTCTGTGGACAGGTGTCCCTTTAAGAGTGTTCTCCTAATCTCAGCTCGTTACCTGTATAAAAGACACCTGGGAGCCAGAAATCTTTCTGATTGAGAGGGGGTCAAATACGTATTTCCCTCATTTAAATGCAAATCAATTTATAACATTTTTGACATGCGTTTTTCTGGATTGTTTTGTTGTTATTCTGTCTCTCACTGTTCAAATAAACCTACTATTAAAATTATAGACTGATCATTTCTTTGTCAGTGGGCAAACGTACAAAATCAGCAGGGGATCAAATACTTTTTTCCATCACTGTAGGCCTTGAAATACATCCATAGATATACCTCCAATTGACTCAAATGATGTCAATTAGCCTATCAGAAGCTCCTAAAGCCATGACATAATTTTCTGGAATTTTCCAAGCTGTTTAAAGGCACAGTCAACTTAGTGTATGTAAACTTCTGACCCACGGGAATTGTGATACAATGAATTATAAGTGAAATAATCTGTCTGTAAACAATTGTTGGAAAAATTACTTGTGTCATGCACAAAGTAGATGTTCTAACAGACTTGCCAAAACTATAGTTTCTTAACAAGAAATGTGTGGGGTGGTTGAAAAACAAGTTTTAATGACTCCAACCTAAGTGTATGTAAACTTCAGTCTGTAATTGCAGGGTACAGTGAAATTCTTAAGCTCCGAGCTCCAACAGTGCAGGAGGGGGACAGGGGGAGCAGGTAGCTGGCTAGTGGTGGCTATTCAGCAGCCTGATGGTCTGGGGGGTAGAAGCCAGTCTGACAGTTTTTGCCATGATGCTCCTATACTGCCTGCGTCTGAGTGATGGAAGCGGGGAGAACAAGCTGTAGTCTTTGATGATTTTCTTGGCTTTCCTGTGACACCTGGTATTGTAAGTCCCCTTGAGGGCAGGCAGTGTGCACCCAATGGTGCGTTCGGCTGAGCTTACCACCCTTTGTAGATTCTATAACAGGCTGTGATGAAGCCTGACAGTATGCTCTCGATGGTGCTCCTGTAGAACACAGTGAGGGCCCTTGGGGACAGGCCGATGGAGTTGGAACTGTGTGAGGCCACGCAGTGGTGGGTATACAGGGAGTACTGGAGGAGACTGACTACGCACCCTTGTGGGGCCCCCGTGTTGAAGATCAGTGTGGAGGAGGTAATGTTCCCTACCTTCACCACCTGGGAACGGCCGTCAGGAAGTCCAGCACCCAGTTGCATAGGGAGGAGTTTAGTACCAGGGCCTTGAGCTTTGTAGTGAGCTTGGAGGGCACTATGGTATTGAAGGCCGAGCTGTAATCAATGAATAGCATCGTCACATATGCATTCCTTTTGTCCAAGTGGGTGAGGGCAGTGTGCAGAGCAATGGCGATTGCGTCTTCCGTAGATCTGTCGGGGTGGTAGGTGAATTGGAGAGGGTCGAGTGTGTTGGGGAGGGAAGAGGTGATGTGGTCTTTGACTAGCCTCTCGAAGCACTTCATGATGACGGAAGTGAGTGCTACTGGTCGGCAGTCATTCAGTTCAGTTACTTTCCCTTTCTTGGGCACGGGGATGATAGTGGACATCTTGAAGTATGTGGGGATAACGGCCTGAGCTAGAGAGAGATTGAAAATGTAAGTAAACACAGCTAGCGGTCTGCACATACTCTGAGAGCGCAGCTAAGGCTGCCATCTGGGCTGGCAGCCTTACGAAGGTTAACACGCTTGAATGACTTACATATGTCCTCCGTGGAGACTATAAGCACGTAGCCCTCGTTGTCATCAGGGAATATCCTTGGCAGCTCAGAGTTGTTATCCTCGAAGCGTGAGAAAAAGGTGTTTAGCTTGTCCGGTATGGTGGTGTTGGTGTCCGCGACGTGACTGGCTTTCTTTTTGTAATCCATGATCGTTAGAAGTCCCTGCCACATACGCCTCGTGTACGACCCTCTGAATTGCTCCTCCACTTTGTCCCTATACTTGTCTCGCCATCTTGATCAATCTGCGTATGTCGTATTTGTACTGTTTAACCATACAACTGCCGTGATTATAACAGCATCTCTCTGCCATCAATCCATGGTTTTTGATTCGGGTAAGTTTTGAAAGACACCGTCGGTATCACATAATCTATGTATTTTTTGATGAATTCGGTGACTTGGAACATGGATTCTGATTGGTCAGACCAGTGTTGTACAGACCTGACCACCGGAACTTCCCTCTTGAGTCTTTGTTTATAGGCGGGGAGGAGCAAAATGGAGTCATGTGTATGTAACCGGTGTGAAATGGCTAGCTAGTTAGCGGTGCGCGCTAGTAGCATTTCAATCGGTGACGTCACTCGCTCTGAGACCTTGAAGTAGTTGTTTCCCTTGCTCTGCAAGGGCCGCAGCTTTTGTGGAGCGACGGGTAATGGTGCTTCGAGGGTGAGGAGAGGGGACGGAAGCAACACTGTTACATGTACACACACGCATGCACGCACGCACGCACACACACATTCCTTCAGGAGAGTGCCTGCCGCATAGCTGCCGTAATTACATTAGAATGTATGACGGATTGAGGAGTGAGCTTGAGAGACAATTGGATTAGTAGCGATCTGTTCTGGGAAACGGAATGGCTGGCACCCTGGCCTCCCAGTATCTGTTATCTAGGTGGCAGTGATGGGAACACTGGGACCCAGCTGTCGAAGGGTGATCCTGTGATACACTTTGGCCTGTCCTGTCTGAAACACTGACCTCTTGAGTCTCATGGCATGTCTAACTTTCGCCTCTGTGGATTTAGATGTTTTGTCCACAGCACAGAGAGAACAAAGACAGAGTTGTTTCATTTTTATATTTTACAGTATTGTAAATAATTACCTTAAATATACACATACAAGTATTCAGACCCCTTCACTTTTTCCACATTTTGTTACGTTACAGCTTTATTCTGAAATGGATTACATTGTTTTTTCCCCTCATCAATCTACACACAATACCCCATAATGAAAAAGCAAAAACAGGTTTTTTGAAATTTTTGCAAATGTATTTAAAATAAAAAAACAGAAATATCACATTTACATAAGTATTCAGACCCTTTACTTAGTACTTTGTTGAAGCACCTTTGGCAGCGATTACAGCCTTGAGTCTTCTTGGCTATGACGCTACAAGCTTGGCACACCTGTATTGGGGAGTTTCTCCCATTCTTCTCTGTAGATCCTCTCAAGCTCTGGCAGGTTGGATGGGGAGTGTCGCTGCACAGCTATTTTCAGGTCTCTCCAGAGATGTTCGATTGGGTTCAAGTCCGGGCTCTGGCTGGGACACTCAAGGACATTCAAAGACTTGTCCCAAAGCCACTCCTGCGTTGTCTTGGCTGTGTGCTTAGGGTCGTTGTCCTGTTGGAAGGTGAACCTTTGCCCCAGTCTGAGGTCCTGAGCGCACTGGAGCAGGTTTTCATCAAGGATCTCTCTGTACTGTACTTTGCTCCATTAATCTTTGCCTCGATCCTGACTAGTCTCTCAGTCCCTGCTGCTGAAAAACACCCTCACAGCATGATGCTGCCACTGCCATACTTCATCGTAGGGATGGTGCCAGGTTTCCTCCAGACGTGACGCTTGGCATTCAGGCCAAAGAGTTCAATCTTGGTTTAATCAGACCAGAGAATCTTGTTTCTCATGGTCTGAGAGCCTTTAAGTGCCTTTTGGCAAACACCAAGCGGGCTGTCATGTACCTTTTACTGAGGAGTGGCTTCCGTCTGGCCCCTCTACCATAAAGGCCTGATTGTTGTCCTTCTGGAAGGTTCTCCCATCTCCACAGACGAATTCTGGAGCTCTGTCAGAGTGACCATCGGGTTCTTGGTCACCTCCCTGACCAAGGCCCTTCTCCCTTGATTGCCCACTTTGGCCGGGCGGCCAGCTCTAGGAAGACTCTTGGTGTTTCCAAACTTCTGCCATATAAGAATGATGGAGGCCACTGTGTTCTTGGGGACCTTCAATTTTTTGGTACCCTTACCCAGATCTGTGCCTCGACACAATCCTGTCTCTGAGCTCTACAGACAAATCCTTCGACCTCAAGGCTTGGTTTTTGCTCTGACATGCACTGTCAACTGTGGGACGTTATATAGACAGGTGTGTGCCTTTTCAAGTCTCATAGCAAATGGTCTCAATTCTTATGTAAATAAGTTTTCTGTTTTTATTTTTAATAAATTTGCACAAAATTCTAAAAACCTGTTTTCGCTTTGTCATTATGGGGTATTGTGTGTAGATTGATGAGGAATTTTAGAATAAGGCTGTAACGTAACAAAATGTGGAAAAAGTCAAGGGGTCTGAATATTTTCCGAATGCACTGTACATACAACAATATAGGTCTGTCTTGAAAATGCAATTTGTATCTCAATGAGGATAACCTGGTTAAATACAACAACATCAAAAATATGCACAAATATGATCCAAGCTCTTCCTGTGTTTGCAGGCAAAAAAAAGTATTATTGTGTTAAACCTATTATATACCTAACTATTAATTGGTTAGTGAACATAAGGAATATTAATCAGATTCTTGATCCCGTTTCATCATTTTGAGCTTTATCGGTAAATCCTCATCATGATTATTAAACAGCAGAACAAAAGATGCCAATGATCCTATTACAGTAAAATTAAACCAGAATTAAGATGATCATTTGTAGATAATGAAGAAAGTGAAACACACCGTAGGCGTTTCTTTCTTTTCAAAAGCTCATTTTCCAATCACTCTAGATGGTGATCAGGAGACAGAGATGTTAAAGGGATGGAGAAAGCTGATGCCTCTCAGCTGGAGGCCATGTTGGAAGATAAAGCAGAGCTGTCATGGAGATACAGTGTCTCAGCCCTTCTCAACCACTGTCTTCTCATTGGGGGCCTTGAGCCAAATGTAAGGCGAGACAGTGTTGTGATGCTGCCCTCTCTGCCCCCCACACACCTGACTATCTGTGTGTGAGGGCGGGTGTGTGTGTGTGCGTCACTGTTTTGTGAGCGTGCATGTGTGGGTGGATGTTGGTGTGTGTCTGACTGAGTGTGTGTGTCAGTGTCTGACTGTGTGTACGTGCGTGTGTTTGTGTGCATGTGCATGTGTTTGTGTGAGCGTATATGTTTGTGCGCCCCCCTGTCTCTGTCCCAATCTGACAAATCCAATCTGACAGGCTCAGGACACAAAGCCCAGGGAGTGGCAGTGAAATTGTGGAATCTGGGACTCTGATCTAAATTTAGGAAATGGATCAAGACAGGCCTGTTATTTAAAGCTAGTAGACAATGTCATTATGAAGTAGTGCTCTCCTATCTCCTAGTGGTCAGCTCTAGTGGACAGTTTGGTGTGACTCAGGAAAGTATGAATGGGATAGATGTTGCTAAGCCAGCCTTATCAGTGGACTGAATGGCTGTGACACACTCATCATTATGGTGTAAAACTCAGCTTTCAATCCCTCTGCTTCAAACTGAAATTCACTGTTTGACAACTTTGTTCAGACTGCTGCCACAGGCGGCACTTGTTCTACTGATTGTAATGTAGAATTTGATTGCTACAAGCTGATTGGGTCAGTGCGGGTTGGATTTTTCCGTATTTTGGAGTTGGTGTCGTCACTCAAGTGGTAGTACATTTGAGGTATCTGTTTCCTGTATCGGTCCACACCGGCCCACTTCAATGATGGGATTAGCTATTGAACTGAAAAAGAGTTACAAGCAACTGGTCGAAAGCAGACATGTTGTCTGTCAGACAGTGTATAGTTAGCAGTTTTCCAGGACTCAAGTGCTTGTTTATGGAAATTAGCCACTTTTATGGGTAATTTATTAAATGTTAGATTACAAGAGAGCAACAAAATTAAGATCACTATACTTTTCAAATTTCACATTGGGAATATAAAACCATGGGAAATTATTTCTAATTACTCTCCTTTCAATCCAGTTTATCTTCAAGATCTGAATTATTGTTTGGAAATTCAGCACATTAAAACCCCCATCTGAATAGTTTTTCTTTAAAAAAAATATTCTGTTTAGTTTTTCCATATGAATTTAAACAAGAGTGAAGGTTTAGGTTCAAAATAAAGAAATGCAGGCTGCACTAGCCTTGAAATGCCCTCAGCTTTGGATAGTAAGACATGGCCCTGAATGTTAAGGTCTCTCTGCAACCAGCAATTAAAAATGTATTTTGCCTTGTGTATTTTAGGCAGAACATTTTGAGTAATTCTATTGCCAGTTGATTTGCATATTTCAAAACCATCCCACTGGGCACACACTGGTTGAATCAATGTTGTTTCCACGTCATTTCAATGAAATTAAATTGAGCCAACGTGGAATAGACATTGAATTGACATCTGTGCCCAGTGGGATGGTTCAATACCATGGCACTCAGGCTGATTGTAGGTAGGTTTGCTGTTTGCCTGTTGGAAGGAGCTGTGCTGAATGTCACATTCAAACTGTGAGGGACCATGACCTTAGGGGATAGCTTGGCATGATGTCACACAAGAAATATGAGTCACTGTGTGTGTGTGTGTTGGTGTGATGTGTATGGAATGTGCGCGTGTGAGAGAGATTGAAAAAGAGCAAAAGACTGCGAGGGGAGGGGGTTAGTACAGAGGAAAAAACATTACAAAGATGAACATGCTGTTACACTATATTCAAGCCTCGTTCTTAGCTCTTCCATTGGCTCATTTGTGTCCAGGATCCTCTGACCCACACTCACACACTCTAACGTAGCACGTGGGTTTTAAATTGCATTCAACTGCATTCTAGGTTTATCCCATTGCAGTGGTTAGCAGTTGGTATGGAACACTGACATATGCATGACTGCTTAGGACTTATAGAGGAATTACTCTGGCTCGAGTGGAACAGGAAGTCTGCAGTTAGGTAAGAAAATAACTGTACTTTCTATTTCAGCCTATTGAGCCTATTGAACAGATTCATATTACTGTTTTACAATTGCACAAATTCTACCATATGTCAAAAATAGTAAAAACTCTGTTTTACTCCTCTGCTTTTACCCTTTGTAGGAGGAGATGTGTCACTCCACTGTCATTAATGCCAAACAGATTCATGTTCATTAGTGTGTGTGTGTGTGTGTGTGTGTGTGTGTGTGTGTGTGTGTGTGTGTGTGTGTGTATGTATGTATGTGGCAACATCTGCTGCTCTCTTACTAGGCCTATATACACTCCATGACCTGCTCGTCAAACATCTCATTCCAAAATCATGGTCATTAATATGGAGTTTACACTAGATGTTGGAACATTGCTGTGGGGACTTGCTTCCATTCAGCCACAAGAGCATTAGTGAGGTCGGGCACTGATGTTGGGCGATTAGGCCTGGCTCGCAATCGGCATTCCAATTCATCCCAAAGGTGTTCGATGGGGTTGAGGTCAGGGCTCTGTGCAGGCCAGTCAAGTTCTTCCACACCGATCTTGACAAACCATTTCTGTACGGACCTCGCTTTGATCACGGGTGTGTTGTCATGCTGAAAAAAGAAAGGGCCTTCCCCAAACTGTTGCCACAAAGTTGGAAGCACAGAATCCTCTAGAATGTCATTGTATGCTGTAGTGTTAAGATTTCCATTCACTGGAACTAAGGGGCCTTGCCTAAACCATGAAAAACTGTGTGATTTATCACTCAAGAGAACGCGTTTCCACTGCTCCAGAGTCCAATGGCGGCGAGCTTTACACCACTCCAGCCGACGCTTGGCATTGTGCATGGTGATCTTAGGCTTGTGTGCGGCTGCTCGGCCATGGAAACCTATTTCATGAAGATCCCGATGAACAGTTCTTGTGCTGACGTTGCTTCCAGAGGCAGTTTGTGTGCTTCAGCACTCTGTGGTCCCGTTCTGTGAGCTTGTGTGGACTACCGCTTTGCGGCTGAGCCGTTGTTGCTCTTAGACGTTTCCACTTTACAATAACAGCACTTACAGTTGACCGGGGCAGCTCTAGCAGGGCAGAAATTTGATGAACTGACTTGTTGGAAAGGTGGCATCCTATGACAGTGCCACGTTGAAAGTCACTGAGCTCTTCAGTAAGGCCATTCTACTGCCAATGTTTGTCTCTGGAGATTGCATGTCTGTGTGCTCAATTTTATACACCTGTCAGCAACGGGTGTGGCTGAAATAGCCGAATCCACTAATTTGAAGGGGTGTCCACATACTTTTGTATATATAGTGTGCATATATATATAGTGTGTGTGTGTGTATATGAGCTGTTCCGCCGTCATTATTGTGGAATAATTCTAATGTTAAGGTAAGATTGGAAACAGAGAATGCTGATCCGAGAGCAGTGCTATCTTTCTTTCGATCCTATCAGTATCGACACATGCCTCAACGACACACTTAGCGAACGTTCTCTCAACGTGGTGTTTTGGGAAACGCATGTTACAGCTTCGGCCGTTGTATGAAAGACGCATTGTTAAAACACTCATAAGCCTAAATTCCATCCCTATCGGGAAACTGGACCCGGTTCTGTTTATCTCCACTCCAGTGATTACTGAATGGTTCATCTGGAACAGAGACACGGTGCCATGTGTTGTGCAGGGGGGCAAATAGGGGTAAATCAACTACAAGTCCAATGATATACTTCACTGAGTATCTTAGAAGTGATTGCCTCTGGCAATCTAATGTGCAGCTGTAGCATGGCACAGATATCTGGTGCTGGTTTGTTGTGATATGAGGGTGGTAGATAGGGGCTGAGTGTTGATGGGGAGGCCATGGTTAGCTAAGCCCAGGGAGGAGGAGTGGTGTAGCGTGTCCAAGGGACCAGAGCAGACGTTCGGGTGGGGTGCTGCTGGCACCACCTTAAAGGGCCGGCGGTCCTGCTAAGTGTGCCAAACGGTGTCAGTCGGTCACTGACTCTCCCAGCATGCAGTTCACTGGAGGGGAGAGCATCATGTTGGAATATGTTTCTGGCAAAGCTGCTCCAACCTAAACGTGTAATATTGATGATAAAGATAATTCTAACAAAATTATATTTTACGTGACTTTCATGACACTCCAATCTTACCCACTCCTTTGAAGTACCCACATCCCCACGCATTCCTGAGTCTCTGTTTAAATCATATTTGAGGGGAGATACAGTAAATCTATAGACTATAACCCACTCTCTCTCTCTGTCAGACAGCCTGGTATGCACATCTGTTGTCCAGTATACAGTAGAACAAACGTTACAATAAGCATGCTGTGTCTTCCATCTCCTACAGATTGCAAGTATCTGATCCCAGTATAACTTTTTATTTAAGACAGACACATGCACGTGTTCTCCCTAGTCTCCCATGAAGCAGGACCACACACATCAAGCTTTAAAACACTTCTCAATTTGTTTCAGATTGATTCCATATGGCATGAACAGTAAGCTAGCTACTGATATTTGCTGGTCTGGAAGTAAAACCCCATGAAAAACATAGAAACAATCAATTGTAGCATGACAACAGTTTTTACGATTTTCGCTGGGTCTTATCCACATGTAAATGAATGCTTACAGTTTTTCTCAATCGCATACAAGCATTTGTTTTTAATTTGTGTTGAAAAGTATTTATAGCAGAACAGCAATGATCAAACGCTCAAATAGGCCGACAGAACTTCTGATCATTTTATTTTATTTTTTAGATCAGCATTAATATTGCAGATTGTTACTTCCATCAATGTAATTGTCTGCATCACTTCCAATCCCCCATTTCAAAAAATTCTCGCAAATGTACATATACATATACATAC
The DNA here is from genome assembly GCF_020615455.1 of Coregonus clupeaformis. NCBI lineage: Eukaryota > Metazoa > Chordata > Actinopteri > Salmoniformes > Salmonidae > Coregonus > Coregonus clupeaformis. The sequence continues at coordinate 49,478,235 of NC_059203.1, read as the reverse complement.
ATACATACAGTTGAAGTCAGAAGTTTACATACACCTTAGCCAAATACATTTAAACTCTGTTTTTCACAATTCCTGACATTTAATCCTAGTAAAAATTCCCTGTCTTAGGTCAGTTTGGATCACCACTTCATTTTAAGAATGTAAAATGTCAGAATTATAGTAGAGAGAATTATTTATTTCAGCTTTTATTTCTTACATCACATTCCCAGCAGGTCAGAAGTTTACATACACTCAATTAGTATTTGGTAGCATTGCCTTTAAATTGTTTAACTTGGGTCAAACGTTTCGGGTAGCCTTCTTCAAGCTTCCCACAATAAATTGGGCGAATTTTGGCCCATTCCTCCTGACAGAGCTGGTGTAACTGAGTCAGGTTTGTAGGCCTCCTTGCTCACACACACTTTTTCAGTTCTGCCCACAGATTTTCTATAGGATTGAGATCAGGGCTTTGTGATGGCCACTCCAATACCTTGACTTTGTTGTCCTTAAGCCATTTTGCCACAACTTTGGAAGTACAGTGAGGAAAAAAAGTATTTAGTCAGCCACCAATTGTGCAAGTTCTCCCACTTAAAAATATGAGAGAGGCCTGTAATTTTCATCATAGGTACACGTCAACTATGACAGACAAAATGATAATTATTTTTCCAGAAAATCACATTGTAGAATTTTTAATGAATTTATTTGCAAATTATGGTGGAAAATAAGTATTTGGTCAATAACAAAAGTTTCTCAATACTTTGATATACAGTGGGGAGAACAAGTATTTGATACACTGCCGATTTTGCAGGTTTTCCTACTTACAAAGCATGTAGAGGTCTGTAATTTGTATCATATGTACACTTCAACTGTGAGAGACGGAATCTAAAACAAAAATCCAGAAAATCACATTGTATGATTTTTAAGTAATTAATTTGCATTTTATTGCATAACATAAGTATTTGATCACCTACCAACCAGTAAGAATTCCGGCTCTCACAGACCTGTTACTTTTTCTTTAAGAAGCCCTCCTGTTCTCCACTCATTACCTGTATTAACTGCACCTGTTTGAACTCGTTACCTGTATAAAAGACACCTGTCCACACACTCAATCAAACAGACTCCAACCTCTCCACAATGGCCAAGACCAGAGAGCTGTGTAAGGACATCAGGGATAAAATTGTAGACCTGCACAAGGCTGGCATGGGCTACAGGACAATAGGCAAGCAGCTTGGTGAGAAGGCAACAACTGTTGGCGCAATTATTAGAAAATGGAAGAAGTTCAAGATGATGGTCAATCACCTTCGGTCTGGGGCTCCATGCAAGATCTCACCTCGTGGTGCATCAATGATCATGAGGAAGGTGAGGGATCAGCCCAGAACTACACGGCAGGACCTGGTCAATGACCTGAAGAGAGCTGGGACCACAGTCTCAAAGAAAACCATTAGTAACACACTACGCCGTCATGGATTAAAATCCTGCAGTGCACGCAAGGTCCTCCTGCTCAAGCCAGCGCATGTCCAGGCCCGTCTGAAGTTTGCCAATGACCATCTGGATGATCCAGAGGAGGAATGGGAGAAGGTCATGTGGTCTGATGAGACAAAAATAGAGCTTTTTGGTCTAAACTCCACTCGCCGTGTTTGGAGGAAGAAGAAGGATGAGTACAATCCCAAGAACACCATCCCAACCGTGAAGCATGGAGGTGGAAACATCATTCTTTGGGGATGCTTTTCTGCAAAGGGGACAGGACGACTGCACCGTATTGAGGGGAGGATGGATGGGGCCATGTATCGTGAGATCTTGGCCAACAACCTCCTTCCCTCAGTAAGAGCATTGAAGATGGGTCGTGGCTGGGTCTTCCAGCATGACAACGTCCCGAAACACACAGCCAGGGAAACTAAGGAGTGGCTCTGTAAGAAGCATCTCAAGGTCCTGGAGTGGCCTAGCTAGTCTCCAGACCTGAACCCAATAGAAAATCTTTGGAGGGGAGCTGAAAGTCTGTATTGCCCAGCGACAGCCCCCGAAACCTGAAGGATCTGGAGAAGGTCTGTATGGAGGAGTGGGCCAAAATCCCTGATGCAGTGTGTGCAAACCTGGTCAAGACCTACAGGAAACGTATGATCTCTGTAATTGCAAACAAAGATTTCTGTATCAAATATTAAGTTCTGCTTTTCTGATGTATCAAATACTTATGTCATGCAATAAAATGCTAATTAATTACTTAAAAATCATACAATATAATTTTCTGGATTTTTGTTTTAGATTCCGTCTCTCACAGTTTTAGTGTACCTATGATAAAAATAACAGACCTCTACATGCTTTGTAAGTAGGAAAACCTGCAAAATCGGCAGTGTATCAAATACTTGTTCTCCCCACTGTATACCCTTTGTTGGCAATGACACAGGTCAAACGTTTTCTGTAAGTCTTCACAAGGTTTTCACACGCTGTTGCTGGTATTTTGGCCCATTCCTCCATGCAGATCTCCTCTAGAGCAGTGATGTTTTGGGGCTGTCGCTGGGCAACACGGACTTTCAACTCCCTCCAAAGATGTTCTATGGGGTTGAGATCTGGAGACTGGCTAGGCCACTCCAGGATCTTGAAATGCTTCTTACGAAACCACTCCTTCGTTGCCCAGGCGGTGTGTTTGGGATCATTGTCATGCTGAAAGACCCAGCCACGTTTCATCTTCAATGCCCTTGCTGATGGAAGGAGGTTTTCACTCAAAATCTCACGATACATGGCCCCATTCATTCTTTCCTATACACGGATCAGTCGTCCTGGTCCCTTTGCAGAAAAACAGCCCCAAAGCATGATGTTTCCACCCCCATGCTTCACAGTAGGTATGGTGTTCTTTGGATGCAGTTGAGTTTTTACCAAAAAGTTATATTTTGGTTTCATCTGACCATATGACATTCTCCCAATCCTCTTCTGCATCATCCAAATGCACTCTAGCAAACTTCAGACGGGCCTGGACATGTACTGGCTTAAGCAGGGGGACACGTCTGGCACTGCAGGATTTGAGTCCCTGGCAGCATAGTGTGTTACTGATGGTAGGCTTTGTTACTTTGGTCCCAGCTCTCTGCAGGTCATTCACTAGGTCCCCCCGTGTGGTTCTGTGATTTTTGCTCACCGTTCTTGTGATCATTTTGACCCCACGGGGTGAGATCTTGCGTGGAGCCCCAGATCGAGGGGAGATTATCAGTGGTCTTGTATGTCTTCCATTTCCTAATAATTGCTCCACAGTTGATTTCTTCAAACCAAGCTGCTTACCTATTGCAGATTCAGTCTTCCCAGCCTGGTGCAGGTCTACAATTTTGTTTCTGGTGTCCTTTGACAGCTCTTTGGTCTTGGCCATAGTGGAGTTTGGAGTGTGACTGTTTGAGGTTGTGGACAGGTGTCTTTTATACTGATAACAAGTTCAAACAGGTGCCATTAATACAGGTAACAAGTGGAGGACAGAGGAGCCTCTTAAAGAAGAAGCTACAGGTCTGTGAGAACCAGAAATCTTGCTTGTTTGTAGGTGACCAAATACTTATTTTCCACCATAAGTTGCAAATAAATTCATTAATGGATTTTTTTCTTCTCAATTTGTCTGTCATAGTTGACGTGTACCTATGATGAAAATTACAGGCCTCTCTCATCTTTTTAAGTGGGATAACTTGCACAATTGGTGGCTGACTAAATACTTTTTTTCCCCACTGTATGCTTGGGGTCATTGTTCATTTGGAAGACCCATTTGCGACCAAGCTTTAACTTCCTGACTGATGTCTTGAGATGTTACTTCAATATATCCACATAATTTTCCTTCCTCATGATGGCATCTATTTTGTGAAGCGCACCAGTCCCTCCTGCAGCAAAGCACCCCCACAGCATGATGCTGCCACCCACTTGCTTCACGGTTGGGATAGTGTTCTTCGGCTTGCGTCCCCCTTTTTCCTCCAAACATAAAGATGGTCATTTTGGCCAAACAGTTCTATTTTTGTTTCATCAGACCAGAGGACATTTCTCAAAAAACTACGATCTTTGTCCCCATGTGCAGTTGCAAACCGTAGTCTGGCTTTTTTATGGCGGTTTTGGAGCAGTGGCTTCTTCCTTGCTGAGCGGCCTTTCAGGTTATGTCGATATAGGACTCGTTTTAATGTGGATATAGATACTTTTGTACCTGTTTCCTCCAGCATCTACACAAGGTCCTTTGCTGTTGTTCTGGGATTGATGTGCACTTTTCGCACCAAAGTACGTTCATCTCTAGAAGATAGAACGCGTCTCATTCCTGAGCGGTATGACGGCTGCATGGTCCCATGGTGTTTATAGTTGCGTACTATTGTTTGTACAGATGAACGTGGTACCTTCAGGGATTTGGAAATTGCTCCCAATGATGAACCAGACTTGTGGAGGTCTACAAATTTTTTTTCTGAGGTCTTGGCTGATTTATTTTGATTTTCCCATGATGTCAAGCAAAGAGGCACTGAGTTTGAAGGTAGGCCTTGAAATACATCCACAGCTACACCTCCAATTGACTCAAATTATGTAAATTAGCCTGTCAGAAGCTTCTAAAGCCATGACATCATTTTCTGGAATTGTCCAAGCTGTTTAAAGGCACAGTCAACTTAGTGTATGTAAACTTCTGACCCACTGGAATTGTGATACAGTGAATTATAAGTGAAATAATCTGTCTGTAAACAATTGTTGGAAAAATGACTTGTGTCATGCACAAAGTAGATATCCTAATCGACTTGACAAAACTATAATTTGTTAACAAGAAATTTGTGGAGTGGTTGAAAAATGAGTTTTAATGACTCCAACCTAAGTGTATGTAAACTTCCGACTTCAACTGTACATACATATAATATACATATCCTTTTAAAAAATATATTTCCCTTTATTACTTTCCTACCCCACCACCCCTTCCCTAATTGGACTAAATTAGTGAACAACAACGCTTAGGCCTCTACTTCCAGCTTATACATACTATATACATTTTATGGACACAGTCAATTCTACAATAGTTCCATCTTGTTTGTTTTTACTCCTGAACTTCCTTTACCCTCAACCTCTCCGAATATTTTCATGATGTCCATCCAGTTTGCTTCTACATGCCATATCTTTCACAAAAGCTCTCAACCTATAACCTATATGCTTATTATGGACACAGCATGCTTTACATTAGTTTTCTTGTTGATCATTTTCTTGCCTTAGTACCTGACTTGCATATCTTAGACCACCTTTTGCAAAACTTTTAAAACAAATGTCATTAGTTAATACAAAATTCACTGTTTAGTGTTTTGTTCACAGAATATTAACACATTGCTTTCATCAGAAGAGAAATGTGTGCAATTGTGTTCACTGTTTCCGGCAATCAGTAAATAATACTAAATCACCCCATCAGTGCCATACCATGTGCAATATATGGAAAGATCTAGGCAATGGGGAATGTTTAATCGTTATAATATTTACAATATTGTGGACATGCAGAGAATGACGGGTTACTTCTAAGTAATTTTGGATTACTCCTGAGTCATCATCTCCAACATTCCATTATTTGGTGTGAATTGAGGCCTGTACATTCATATCACTTGTGTTCCTCCTTTTTATTCACCTTTCCTTTTTTCTATTGTGGATTATGTTTGTGCGCCAATGGAAAGTCTACAAAACTATGAGCAAACTAGCCTTTATATTGAATACATGGAATTGGATTGTGATGATACTGATGACAGAATCCTGTACACAATGTGCTTATGTTTTTTTTTAATTTTTTATCAGGAATACTTTTTGACGTGTATGAAATTGTTTGGTCATATATACATAAAAGGGAGAGCAATTGCCCATAATTCTGCACATTTTGATAGTTGTACTTCCAATTTTGATCATCATGATTTAGTGACTGCAAAGCAAATGCATTGATCTACTAGGATTTCTGTTTTGTCTGCTTGGACTCAAGAGATAAGTATGGTTGCATTAATGTTTTTGCAGGCAGTCGTGTTCTTTTGATGAATTTATTTGCAATTTTGACGGTATATGTGAATGTATTTATGTTTTGAGAACGTAACTACATTTTGAAAACGCATTTACTGTTTTGCGAAAGCCCACAGAGTTGTGTCTTGTGGACTCCGTTTTGAAAATTGACAACATTGTTCCATAAAATTATTGCAAGCGATTGAGAAAAAAGGTAAATATGAAATACGGAGAGCAGTGTGTAATTTCTTTCTTCTTTTTCTTTCATAAACTGTACCAGTGATCTTCATTGACCATGAGCGGCGGTGTGAACATTAAGAACATGTCCCAGGCCCAACCAGGCTCAGGTCTGGTTTCTGGTATCCCCCTGCCCCGGAGCATGATCCCCCTCTCCAGACTGGATCCCAAACACCAAGGGGGCAGCGGTTTCCCTAACCCCACAGCACAGTTTCAGCTCAGCGCCAAAACACGTCCCTCCTCCTCTTCATTCTCCTCCTCCTCCACCTTTTGCAATGAGCTGCAGAGAGGTGCAGCTTTGAAGAGCCACCTGCTGCAGCCGATGGGTGGTATCTGTTCCCCTTGCCCCCCCTCCAGAGCCTCCTATGCCCCAGAGAGAGGCACAGGCAGCCGGTCAGCCTACAGCAGCCCCCAGGTCCCCAAGAGGCAAGCTCCACCGCCACGCTCCAAGGACACCCTTGACCTCCGCAGCAGCAGCGCACTATCCCAGAAGGCTTTGCGAGAACTTCACGCCAGGAGAAACGCCAACAGGAACTGGGCCTCAGGCGGGGTTTGCCACAGAAGTCTGGATGACAATGGAGATGCGCAGGATGCCTTGTGCAAGCTCTCTGGTGGTGATGTCCACTCAGGCCAAAGTCGGGGCAGATTCTCACACACTAAAGCAGGGAACGGGAACCTGATCACTGCTGTGTTGACGACCACCCATACACGCCAGGAGCGTAGGGAACTAGGAAAGCTCTCCAGCCAAGGCATGGTTGTGTCTGAGAGAGATACGTCCACCAACAAACGCAGAGCATCCCATCTGAGCCAGGGTGGTGGTGGTGGTGATGGCAGTCAGACAGTCAGTGTGCTATGTCGAGGGATTGAGCCAGCCCAAGTCAACATGGCCACTGTGGCACCTTTCACGTTCAGGTGATGGCAGTGTTTCACATTTTTAGACTGATAACATCACCTTTACTCTACTGTACACTCACTGGCAGTATGTCTGGAATACATTCAAGAGAGAAAACATAATCACGATTAGGCTTTTTAATATATTTTATAATGGTGTAGTGAAACAATTTAAGTCTATAAATGTATTTGTTCTGTATATCAATTAGGTGTATTTACCTCACAAAGCTCAATTCTGATTTTGTTTGAATTCAAGTCATATTGTTAGGCTTATTGCCTGTGCATAAAGTTGTATCATTCTGTGAATTGATGGTCATGCTGTGTGTGTAGGTTGCAGGCCCAGGATGTTGATACCTCTTCTCTGGAGGACCTGAGTGACTGCTCCTCTGACTCCATGGAGGTGTGCTGTGATGACCTGGGTGAGTCACATTCATTCACTACATGTCTCGCCCCACTCACATTACAGTATATTATGGTAGGCCAATTGAATTTGAAGGGAAAGTATTCTGCTACACTAGTAGTCCAACCAAGGATAAATGATTCAAGAACAAACTGGTTTTGTATAGTAAATTTGACCTCCATTAAACATCTCTTAGACATCCTTTTTAGCCAATTTATTGAAGATATGTCTGTGGGTCTTACTGCCCCAGTCCTACACCACTGTGATTAAGGCTTAGGTGTTACACAAATCTCCAGACACAGGGTTTGGTACCAAATCTAGTCCTCCTGCTGTAGATGGTTAACTGAGCAGGCTTTCTGGGTATTTTTTATCGTTTTCAGCCACTTATCTGTGTCTAAAGGCTTGGCATCATCCCACAAATCCCCCCTGACATATGTATCTACTCTGATCTGGAGTTCTCATCTGGGCCTTGAAGGCCACATGTATAAAGAAATAGACTTAACTTGGACATGATTTTGCAGCACTGCGAAAATTATACCAGGAATAGTAGAACATATGGTAAGTATTGTACTTAGGTATCCTTAACCCATAAGAGTCTAAGCCCTGTCTAAGCCCGGGTGGGGGGGTTCTACTAAACCATATGGAATTGTTTTAAGCAGGTCATACCAAGGATCATTTTGCTATTTGATTTAGAATTTTAAGACTGCTTGAAGTATCCCAAAAATATTTTGCACAATTATTTGAATAAATATTTTTTTTAGGCCTTACTGCTATTAGCCCATACAAATGCATTGAATAACAGATTCACTACATGGAACAACAGATAGTCCCCCAAAGAAATCTGAAGGAAGTTTGTTCTGAAGTGTCTGTCCTATATTTGAGAGATATAAGAAAGATCAGGAAACATTTTTTACATGTATTTAACCCTTTATTTTTGGCACTAATCAGTCTCCATATATACAGTACTTCCATGCATTTTTTCAACTGGTACCGAGGGACCTTCAGACAAGTCTTATGAGGCCTGTGGGCGTCCTAGAGTGTTCGTGAGAGTCTCACCTTTCCTCAGAGGGATATATTAGGGTGTAGCCCAAACTGTTCGGATGCTACAGACAGAAGTTGGCAGATCGGCTGTCCCAACTTTAGACGAGTCCCAAGACAATTGTGGGGGTCGTAGAGTAACAACATCATGAGAGTCTCATCTTTCCATAGAAGGGTCATAATAGTTTGTACGATTTTGTGAGAAGACTGATTTTCAGGATGTCTCATGGTCTGACAAACACTGCACTAGCTCTGTCACCATTCACCGCAGATGCGGAAGTGCGACATAGACTGATGCGGTGGATTGAGATGCATTCAATGCAAAATAACATACAGTGGGGAAAAAAAGTATTTAGTCAGCCACCAATTGTGCAAGTTCTCCCACTTAAAAAGATGAGAGAGGCCTGTAATTTTCATCATAGGTACACGTCAACTATGACAGACAAAATGAGAAAAAAATATCCAGAAAATCACATTGTAGGATTTTTTATGAATTTATTTGCAAATATGGTGGAAAATAAGTATTTGGTCAATAACAAAAGTTTCTAAATACTTTGTTATATACCCTTTGTTGGCAATGACACAGGTCAAACATTTTCTGTAAGTCTTCACAAGGTTTTCACACACTGTTGCTGGTATTTTGGCCCATTCCTCCATGCAGATCTCCTCTAGAGCAGTGATGTTTTGGGGCTGTCGCTGGGCAACACGGACTTTCAACTCCCTCCAAAGATTTTCTATGGGGGTGAGATCTGGAGACTGGCTAGGCCACTCCAGGACCTTGAAATGCTTCTTACGAAGCCACTCCTTCGTTGCCCGGGCGGTGTGTTTGGGATCATTGTCATGCTGAAAGACCCAGCCACGTTTCATCTTCAATGCCCTTGCTGATGGAAGGAGGTTTTCACTCAAAATCTCACGATACATGGCCCCATTCATTCTTTCCTTTACACGGATCAGTCGTCCTGGTCCCTTTGCAGAAAAACAGCCCCAAAGCATGATGTTTCCACCCCCATGCTTCACAGTAGGTATGGTGTTCTTTGGATGCAACTCAGCATTCTTTGTCCTCCAAACACGACGAGTTGAGTTTTTACCAAAAAGTTATATTTTGGTTTCATCTGACCATATGACATTCTCCCAATCCTCTTCTGGATCATCCAAATGCACTCTAGCAAACTTCAGATGGGCCTGGACATGTACTGGCTTAAGCAGGGGGACACGTCTGGCACTGCAGAATTTGAGTCCCTGGCAGCGTAGTGTGTTACTGATGGTAGGCTTTGTTACTTTGGTCCCAACTCTCTGCAGGTCATTCACTAGGTCCCCCCGTGTGGTTCTGGGATTTTTGCTCACCATTCTTGTGATCATTTTGACCCCATGGGGTGAGATCTTGCGTGGAGCCCCAGATCGAGGGAGATTATCAGTGGTCTTGTATGTCTTCCATTTCCTAATAATTGCTCCCACAGTTGATTTCTTCAAACCAAGCTGCTTACCTATTGCAGATTCAGTCTTACCAGCCTGGTGCAGGTCTACAATTTTGTTTCTGGTGTCCTTTGACAGCTCTTTGGTCTTGGCCATAGTGGAGTTTGGAGTGTGACTGTTTGAGGTTGTGGACAGGTGTATTTTATACTGATAACAAGTTCAAACAGGTGCCATTAATACAGGTAACGAGTGGAGGACAGAGGAGCCTCTTAAAGAAGAAGTTACAGGTCTGTGAGAGCCAGAAATCTTGCTTGTTTGTAGGTGACCAAATACTTATTTTCCACCATAATTTGCAAATAAATTCATAAAAAATCCTACAATGTGATTTTCTGGATTTTTTTTCTCAATTCGTCTGTCATAGTTGACGTGTACCTATGATGAAAATTACAGGCCTCTCTCATCTTTTTAAGTGCGAGAACTTGCACAATTGGTGGCTGACTAAATACTTTTTTCCCCCACTGTATCTCTAGTTTAGATTTGACTGATTTTGATGGGGATATATTTTTTTATGCTGCTTAGATTTCCACGGGGGCGCGTACATCGACCTTAGTGGGTTTAAGGAGAACATTAAACCGTTTCTACAGCCAATCTATTTATCAAATATTTTGCTTGTGATCTGCTTGCTTGCGTTGAATTGGGATTTTACAGGATGCAGGGTGGTGGGATTGTCTCCAACAATGGGGCAGTCGGCATATAAGTGAGGGGGACACAACTATTTTGTCCCACCCAATAATTTTCAATCCACTGATTGCGCCGCTTAGTTCAAAGAACCGCGGTTACACGAGTTACCTTGAACACCCGCGAAATGCAGTTGTGTCTAACAGTGGTTTCTTCCTACAAATTTGGCTCTAACTTTTGAACGGTTAAATTATAACCCCATCCCCTTCTCAGGAATATGTACGTGATTCTGTTTCCCACTACGACGCTCACAGGCAGTGCAGGAGACGTTAGAAGGGACTGTGACAAAGTAATATTTCAAACCAATGCAGATCTACACACACGCACACACACACACACACACACACACACACACATTACCAGATGATCCCAATAACTTTCTGATGTAGTTCAGTCACTAAAAGCCATAAATCCTTCAGACTAACATTTTGGCATATCTAAATTATGTGTTATTTAGTTAATTTATTGAGGTAATGGTAGTAAGACCTAATTCAAACTCTTCATCAAATGTTTTTTTTCCACATTTGTTTCTTATACCCCCAGGTGTCCTAAATAAGAATCAAATAGCTTGATTGTCCATGTTATTACTGTCTTAAAACAATTATGTGTTAAGGAAGTAGATGTCATGAAAATACATCGAAAAATTTGTATTTTATGGACCTAAACTCAAACACTCATGAAAACATGAAAAAGTAATTGTCTATATCAAAGAATGTCATTATGGCCATACAAATGTTTTCATATAAGTTATTGAAAGATTATTTTTTTTGACACAAACAACATCTCAAACCATCTCAGTGGCCTTGTGGTTAAAGTGTCTGCCCTGAGATTGGAAAGTTTGGAGTTTGATCCCCAGTCGAGTTCACAGAAGACAAAAAAAATGGGACATGATGCCTCTGCTTGGCACTCAGCATTAAGAAGATGGATTGGGGGTAAGGTCCTGGTGTACAGTGACTTCAGAATGTCACGTTCGTTGAATGACGGGTCAGACCAAGGCACAGCGTGATATACGTACATGTTTATTAAACCAAATAAACCAACGACAAAACAACAAAATAAACGAAACGTGAAGTCCAAGGTAGCACACACAACATACCTTACACGGAACAAGATCCCACAACCCACTAGTGCCAATAGGCTGCCTAAGTATGGTCCCCAATCAGAGACAACGAGCTACAGCTGCCTCTGATTGGGAACCACACCGGCCAACATAGATCTACACATAATAGATTGAAACATAGAAAACACACAACAAAGAATATACACACCCTGACTCAACATTTAAGCGTCCCCTGAGTCAGGGCGTGACACAGAAAGTACTCATACCCCTTGACTTACTCCAAATGTTGTTGTGTTTCAGCCTGAATTCAAAATGGATTAAAATATATATATATATATATATATATATATCACCCATCTACAAAAATTACCCGATAATGACAAAGTGAAAACATGTTTTTAGAATTTCTTGAAAATTTCTTGAAAATGAAAACATAAATATCTCAGGTATTCAGACCCCTGAATCAATACATGTTAGAATCACCTTTGGCAGCGATACAGCTGTGAGTCTTTCTGGGTAAGTCTCTAAGAGTTTGCACACCTAGATTGTACAATATTTACACATGTTCTTAAAAAAAAATTCAAGCTTTGTCAAGATGGTTGTTAATCATTGCTAGACAGCCATTTTCAAGTTTTGCCATAGATTTCCTGGCTGATTTAAGTCAAAACTGTAACTAGGCCACTCAGGAACAATCAATGTAGTCTTGGTAAGCAACTCTGGTGTATATTTGGCCTTGTGTTATAGGTTATTGTCCTGATGAAAGGTGAATTTGTATCCCAGTGTCTGTTGGAAAGCAGACTGAACCAGGTTTTCCCTCTAGGATTTAGCCTGTGCTTAGCTCTATTCAGTTTACCTTTATCAACAAATTATAATAATAATGATCCTAGTCCTTGCCGATGACATACATACCCATAACATGATGCAGCCACCACCATGCTTAAAAATATGAAGAGTGGTATTCAGCGGTGTTGTATTTCCCCCAAACATAACACTTTGTATTCAGGCGATCAAGTTAATTTCTTTGCCACATTATTTGCAGTTTTCACTCTGTCATTTAGGTTTTTATTGTGGAGTAACTACAATGTTGTTGATCCATTCTTAGTTTTCTCCTATCACAGCCATTCAATTCTGTAACTGTTTTAAAGTCACCATTGGCCTCATGGTGAAATCCCAGAGTGGTTTCCTTCCTCTCCGGCAACTGAGTTAGGAAGGACGCCTGTATCTTTGTAGTTACTGGATGTATTGATACACCATCCAAACTGTAATTAATAACTTTACCATGCTCAAAGAGATATTTAATGTCTGCGTTTCTTATTTTTACCCATCTACCAATAGGTGCCCTTCTTTGCGAGGCATTGGAAAACCTCCCTGGTCTTTGTGGTTGAATCAGTGTTTGAAATTCACTTCTCGACTTGTATGTGTGGAGTACAGAGATGAGGTAGTCATTCAAAAATAATGTTAAACACTATTGGACACAGAGTGAGTCCATGCAACTTATTATGACTTGTTATGCAAATATTTACTCCTGAACGTATTTAGGTTGCCATAACAAAGGGGTTGAATACTTATTGACTCAAGATATTTAAGCTTTTCATTTTGTATTAATTTGTAAAAATGTCTAAAAGCATAATTCCACTTTTTGATATTATGGGGTATTGTGTGTAGGCCAGTGACACAAAATCTAAAATTCAGGCTGTAGCACAACAAAATGTGTAAAAAGTAAAGGGGTGTGAATACTTTCTGAAAGCACTGTACATCATGTTGCTTCACACTACATAAACAGAAGATAGGCTCCTGCCCCTATAGGCCGTTCTGGCTCAGACAGGGATTACTTGTCCAAGGCTACTTACTTAATGGAAGCCTGGGCCATGTTATGGTAAAATAATAATAATAATAATATTTATTGTCCATAGTTACAGACAACAGAAATGTGTCTTTTGCACTCTTCATTTCTCAACCCCCCTGCACACATCACACAGGCGAGTGGAGCACAGGGTCAAACTGCAGCGCAGCGCCCCTGGATGAAGAGCATGTTGTGGGGTTAAGGGCTTTGCTTAAGCACCCAAAAGTAGGGGATTGTTGTTAGGATATGAACCCAGCAGCCCTCCAGTTGCCAGATCAATTCCCCCCCCCCCCTTTTTCCAGCACCCGGCCCAGGATTCAACCAGGCAACCTTTTGGCTATGGGTCCAACTCCTTAGCCGCTGGGCTACCTACCGCCCCAGACAGATTGGTAGAAGATATCAGTTTTTTTGCACATGTTGACAAGATTATAGGGAGTCTTTGAATACCCCTCAGGTACACGTAAAACAACAAACAAAGGGTTGTGTTTTAATCGTCTGTGTTGTATATAAAGTGTAACATTGGGATGTAAACACCTACTTAAATACATTTCAACTCAATATCTGACATACAGTGAGCTCCAAAAGTATTGGGAGAGTGACACAATGTTTTGTTTTGGCTTTATACTCCAGCACTTTGGGTTTGAAATTATATAAATACTCTGAAGTTGAAGTGCAGACTGTCAGCTTTAAATTTGAGGGTGTCGTCATTCATATCGGGTGAACCGTTTAGAAATTACAGCACTTTTTCTACATAATCCCCCCCTTCTCCATTTTAGGGGACCAAAATAATTGGGACAAATTCACTTCTGTGTTTGAAAGTAGTCAAAAGTTTAGAATTTGGTCCCATATTCCTAGAACAAAATGATTACATCATGCTTGTGACTCTACAAACTTGTTGAATGCATTTGCTGTTTTGTTTGTGTTTCAGATTATTTTGTGCCCAATAGAAATTAATGATAAATAATGTATTGTGTCATTTTGGAATCACTTTTATTGTAAATAAGAATAGAATGTTTCTAAACACTTCTACATTAATGTGGATGCTACCATGATTACGGATAGTCCTGAATGAATCGTGAATAATGAGTGAGAAAGTTAGACGCACAAATATCATAGCCCCAGGACATGCTAACTTCTCACCATTACAATAACAGGGAGTTATTGTATCACCAGTACTCAATGGCAGGTTAAAAATCAGGCTAAAACAAGGAGCATAAAACCTATCAAACATGCTCTCCTCTATCCTTGCTTCCAACTCCCAACTGCCTCTCTCCCCCAAACACATATTTGCCTTTATTCAATCAACTCAAATTGGTGGGAGGTGCCAACAATACACAATTAACCAATCCTGATTCTACACACATTCCTCACACATTCAATTAACACACTTAACTGCTGCAGGTGAAATGGTGGGAAAACATACAAACTATGGCAGGATATGAAATACGAATGAAAAGAGTACCCTTTAACAAACACATTTACATTCACACATAAAATGGGGAATGTTCAGTATTTTAGTGAGGATGTGCCATCATCATCATTCGCACACATCCTTCCCCTTCTCGACAAATGCAGAACCTGAAACATAACCATGTCCAATCAGGTAAGACCTTTAGCTTTTTTTTAGACGATGGTAGCGATACACCTCTCCTGAGGCACACTGCTGAAACCCCTGCCATTCTCAACAGCACACATAGTCCCTTGGCAGACCACTCCCTACTCTTGCCTAAACATCAGACTGTTACCATGGTTACTCCATGGATTTTCAGTCTTACTGAAGTCGCCCTAAAAAAGATGCAATAGTCTTTACAAGCCAGAATGTTTAATAATATATTTACACTTACTTTACCGGTTCTACATGCTGTTGGTCCTTTTGGCGGTAGGAGGTGGAGTATCCACAGGAAAGTGTTGTTTACCTAACTTTGCAGCACCGGTAGGTTCTGTCGCTTATATTTTCAATCTTGACGCATTGCACGTGATGCACAATATGTAAACTATAACCGAATGTAACCAAACGTAGTCACTGAAGCACGTTTCCTCGCAATCAGCTGGAAGTGTTTGCCGTTCGGTCTGTGGTTCGGTTAGGCTCAGCCATATTGTGTAAGGGTTTGTCACGTGCGAATTGCATCAGTATTGAAAATAAAAACCGGAAATACAAACTGATATACAGACCAGCATACTGCGGACAACAGGTAAAGTAAGTTGAAATGAAGTTTGTTCAACATTCTGACTTGTAATGGGACTGTTGGGGAATGCTGAGCCTACATGTTAGAGACGAGTGTGTAAGTATTTCACTCTCGGATTCTAAAAGATACAATGACGCCAACCCCAACAGCTCCCCCTCTGCATTCAGTGCCGATTACCTGGGGTTCCCGAGCTGAAGCCTCTCAATAGGCCCTGGGCTGTCTCCCTCTGGAGCCCCTGGAAAGTGTCCCCTTAGTCCCTTGGATGTCCACCAATAAAGCCGTGGCAGCGGCTCTCCCCATGGCTCACTTCAGCATTGGGGATTCCCAAACCACTTCCCCATTTGGGCTCCGGCCACGCCCCACCACCCGGTGAAACGTCCCTCCAATACAGAAACCTCAAAACGCCTCCAGTTTTTCATCCAGTTGCTCACCGTCTGTTGTTCAGCCTGTTCCACGCCATTGTTTAAAACACTGTTCAATAAAACCTTTGTCTCCCTAAAAAGTTAAATCATGGCCTCCCGTGTGGCGCAGCAGTCTAAGGCACTGCATCGCCGGGGGGGGGCTTTACTTGGCTCATCGCGCTCTAGCCTGCAGGCTGACTTCGGTTGTCAGTTGGGCAATGTTTCCTCCGACACATGGGTGCGGCTGGCTTCCGGGTTAAGCGAGCGGGTGTTAAGAAGCACGGTTTGGCGGGTCATATTTCGGAGGATGCATGACTAGACCTTCGCCTCTCCCGAGCCCATTGGGGAGTTGCAGCGATGAAACAAGATCGTAATCACGAAATTGGGGAGAAAAAGGGGTTAAAACATTTAAAAAAGTTAAATCATGGGTCTTCTCGTTGTAGCTAGGGAAATCATCCCATTTCTGACACCATGTGTGACGAAGTTGGCATTTACCTCGTGCACATAAAAAGGTTTCTTTAAGTCAGAAATAGTTTTACTCCAAACATTTTTGAATGTATTGTCAATAAATACACAGACGGGTTCAAATCAGGCTAAGAGCTAAAAGCAAGTATTAAAAGTACAAAAAGGTAAGAGCATAAAATCTAGCAAACAAATGCTCTCCTCTACTCTTCTTCTTCTTCTTCTTCTTCTTCTTCTTCTTCTTCTTACATGATATCATGGCGGTCCGCAAAAAATCGTTTAAGTGCATGCCGCCACCTACTGTGCTGGAATGTACGATCAATCATGATCTGCCCAATTCTGTACTAACAAAAACTAATATAATCTAAACCAAATAAATCCCTAACTTCTACCACACCCTCCCCCCAACAAAACTCCCCTACCCATTAAACTTTATCGATATCATGCTGAAACACTCCACCCTTAGGATTGTTCAGCATGTCAACAAACATTTCAACAGTAACATCTGTTACCCCCCAATATCTCTTTTGCCATCTCCACAATAACCTTCAACCTGGCATTTCTGCTTTCCACAACCTGAGTCGTATTGATAACCTTACCAATAAAAGCTATGAAGTCAACTTTATTCATTAGCAAAGTGTCCTTTGACACCGCACACTCATGCCTCGAAATCATGCCAGAACCATCAGAAGAACTAGCCCCGACAGTAGGTCCACTTCCTACAGGTACATCCTTGTAAGCTCCATTAGTCCGCACTGTAGTTCTACCCATCTGTTTTACAGCCTTTGTATACGATACATCATGACTGATCCTATATCTGAGCCTCTCTAACCGCTCTCTGTACCTGGCATCCACCAAATGCTGCACTGTGTTTTCCCCCACAATTACAGCACTTAACCTCTAAATTGCTTCCACATTCACCGTAATCATGTGCCTCTCCACACTTGGCCATTTTTTCCCCCTTTACACTGAGCAGCTACAGTTGAAGTCAGAAGTTTACATACACCTTAACCAAATACATTTAAACTCAGTTCTTCACAATTCCTGACATTTAATCCTAGTAAAACATTCCCTGTCTTAGGTCATTTAGGATCACCAGTTTATTTTAAGAATGTGAAATGTCAGAATAATAGTAGAGAGAATGATTTATTTCAGCTTTTATTTCTTTCATCACATTCCCAGTGGGTCAGAAGTTAACATACACTCAATTAGTATTTGGTAGCATTGCTTTTAAATTGTTTAACTTGGGTCAAATGTTTCGGGTAGCCTTCCACAAGCTTCCCACAATAGGTTGGGTAAATTTTGGCCCATTCCTCCTGACAGAGCTGGTGTAACTGAGTCAGGTTTGTAGGCCTCCTTGCTCGCACACGCTTTTTCAGTTCTGCCCACAAATTTTCTGCATTGAGGTCAGGGTTTTGTGATGGCCACTCAAATACCTTGACTTTGTTGTCCTTAAGCCATGTTGCCACAACTTTGGAAGTATGCTTGGGGTCATTGTCCATTTGGAAGACCCATTTGCGTCCAAGCTTTAACTTCCTGACTGATGTCTTAAGATGTTGCTTCAATATATCCACATCATTTTCCTTCCTCATGATGCCATCTATTTTGTGAAGTGCACCAGTCCCTCCTGCAGCAAAGCACCCACACAGCATGATGCTGCCACCCCCGTGCTTCACGTTTGGGATGGTGTTCTTCGGCTTGCAAGCCACCACCTTTTTCCTCCAAACATAAAGATGGTCATTATGGCCAAACAGTTCTATTTTTGTTTCATCAGACCAGAGGACATTTCTCCAAAAAGTACGATCTCTGTCCCCATGTGCAGTTGCAAACCGTAGTCTGGCTTTTTTATGACGGTTTTGGAGCAGTGGCTTTTTCCTTGCTGAGTGGCCTTTCAGCTTATGTCGATCTAGGACTCGTTTTACTGTGGATATTGTGATGTCACGAGAGGCTGTGTCCTGGAGGGACGTTACATCCCCCTGAGATGGCTGCAAACCCAGACAGCTATGGCTCCATCTGCTGGTATGGTCGGGAACTCCAACCCTCTGTGGCCAATCTTCCCACGCAGCTGAAACCAATCAGGGGCTGATGGGCTGGAGTTGTTGGGAAGGGAAGAGACACGGTCTGGAGGGTGGGTTGGAGGAAGAAGAGAATTGTGTTATAATTTTGTTTGTTGCCGAAGACCTTTAATAAAAATCCTTGTTTTGGTTGAACCTGGACTCCTTGCACTACTTGGGCAACCCCGCTGGAAGCGGTAGCCTCTCGTGGCATCACAGATGGTGGAGAATACGGGCACGCTCAAGCGTTAATAGTGCATGTCAGAGGAGGATACCGAAGGTTTGATCACCCAGTTTTCCAAGTTGGCCGTAGGCTCCCCGCCGACTGAAATGGAGGACATATTGAAAGCCCTTGTTGCTGGCCAGCAAGCCCAGATGCAAGCAAACGTGGCTCTCTTGGAGGAGCAAAAGAAAGCCAACCTTCTGAAGGCAGAGGAATTGCAGTTGCAGAGACAGAGGGTGGTCCAAAATACCCGCCCAATAAAGGCAAGTGACTTTATATCTAAGATGGGAGCTACCGATGACATTGAGGCATACCTGCATGCATTTGAGGCCACGGCCACTAGGGAAGCCTGGCCCAAGCAACAGTGGGTTGGTCTGTTAGCCCCCCTTTCTAACCGGGGAAGCGCTGAATGCTGTCCGGGACCTGGGCCCTGACCAGGTTACTGACTATGATGCCCTGAAGTCTGAGATCCTCAGCAGATATGGACTCACAAAATTTGGTATGGCCCAGCGCTTTCACAGTTGGACCTTCCAACCAGACCAACCTCCTCGGGCGCAGATGCATGAACTTGTCCGAATCGCAAGGAAATGGCTGGATCCGCAGAGGAATACAGCAGCGGCGGTAGTGGAGGCCGTTGTGGTGGATCGTTACCTACGCGCCCTGCCTTATGAGGCAAAACGGTTCATCAGTCAACAGGCCTTGACCACGGCTGATCTGACCGTGGAAGCTGTGGAAAAGTACCAGGCCACAGCGGAGATGCTGAATGCTTCCCGAAAAGACCCCAGGAGTGCGGCCCCCACCACAAATGGGAAGAACCCGTCCAAAGGACCCCCAAGGTCTCGAACCCAGCCACGTCAGGACTTATCCCGGCTCCAGGGGGAGCCAGAAACCAGGCGGGTCCAAGAAGAGTACACCAGGAGGGGGAAACTCGACAGTGTTACCGGTGTGGGGAGATGGGACATATCTCCTGGCAGTGTGGGAAACCAGCCGATGAACCTATGCCCACTGCGGAGTCCTCCAGCTCAGCACCCACACACCGGGTTGCCTCGCTCTTGGGAGTCGTAGATGGCGGCCCAGATCGACCCCCCACCTGCCCGGTAACTGTGAATCACCATGATGTGGAGGCCTTACTGGATTCTGGTAGCCGGGCCACCCTGGTGCGTAAGGATTTGGTGGGCCCAACGTGTCTGACCCCGGGGAAAGTCCTCCCAGTTTCCTGTGTCCATGGGGACACCAGAGAATACCCCATTACTGAACTTACAATGACCAGCACACGGGGAACCATACACACGACGGCGGGGGTGGTTGATTCCCTCCCCGTCCCTGTCCTAATTGGACGAGACTGCCCAGCCTTTTACCCACTCTGGAGAGAGTCTCAGGAGAGGATAACCCGAGTACCTCGGAAACGGAGAGGCAAGACTCATCCTGGGAAGGCTCCGGTGCAATCCTCCGAGTTACTCACTCCCGCCCGGGCTCTGATAGGGATGGCAGGTGCCCAGACCGACACAGAGACGGAGCTACAGAATCTGGACAAAGAACTGTCTGGTCTGAAGGGGACCGCTGAGAGGTATCGTTTGTTAAAGCAACAGTTAGACATGAAGACAGAAGAGTTAGATATCCTCCAGGCTAAACTCCAACAGAGCTCCTTCCCTAAGCAACAGGAGGAGCTGGAGAGGCTGCGCAGGACCATCGAGGAGTGTGAGGAGACCCTGCGCAGGAGTAAGGAGGTCCAGAAGAAGGCAGAGGAGAAGTACAAGGTGTTGGAGAACAAGATGAAGAATGCGGAGGCAGAGAGAGAGAAGGAACTGAAAGCTGCTCAACAGAAGCTAAACTCTGCTAAAACCAAGGCTGATGCGTTCAGTAAGAAACTCAAGGAGAGACAACAGGAGGCTGAGTCCCTGGTCCTAGAGGTGGAGGAGTTGAAGAGAGAGCAGGCTGGCAAGCACCACGGCAATGCGGACGCCCTCTCCCGGCGTGATGCCTTCTTCGCTGCCTTTACCCCGACGAGGACGTCGGTCCCGAGGAGGGGGATGTGTGATGTCACGAGAGGCTGTGTCCTGGAGGGACGTTACATCCCCCTGAGATGGCTGCAAACCCAGACAGCTATGGCTCCATCTGCTGGTATGGTCGGGAACTCCAACCCTCTGTGGCCAATCTTCCCACGCAGCTGAAACCAATCAGGGGCTGATGGGCTGGAGTTGTTGGGAAGGGAAGAGACACGGTCTGGAGGGTGGGTTGGAGGAAGAAGAGAATTGTGTTATAATTTTGTTTGTTGCCGAAGACCTTTAATAAAAATCCTTGTTTTGGTTGAACCTGGACTCCTTGCACTACTTGGGCAACCCCGCTGGAAGCGGTAGCCTCTCGTGGCATCACAATATAGATACTTTTCTACCTGTTTCCTCCAGCATCTTCACAAGGTCCTTTGCTGTTGTTCTGGGATTGATTTGCACTTTTCGCACCAAAGTCCGTTCATCTCTAGGAGACAGAACGCGTCTCCTTCCTGAGCGGTATGACAGCTGCGTGGTTCCATGGTGTTTATACTTGCGTACTATTGTTTGTACTGATTTTTGATTTTCCCATGATGTCAAGCAAAGAGGCACTTAGTTTGAAGGTAGGCTTTAAAATACATCCACAGGTACACCTCCAATTGACTCAAATTATGTCAATTAGCCTATCAGAAGATTCTAAAGCCATGACATCATTTTCTGGAATTTTCCAAGCTGTTTAAAGGCACAGTCAACTTAGTGTATGTAAACTTCTGACCCACTGAAATTGTGATACAGTGTATTATAAGTGAAATAATCTGTCTGTAAACAATTCTTGGAAAAAGTACTTGTGTAATGGACAAAGTAGATGTCCTAACCGACTTGCCAAAACTATAGTTTTTAACAAGAAATGTGTGGCGTGGTTGAAAAATGACTTTTAATGACTCCAACCTAAGTGTATGTAAACTTCTGACTTCAACTGTACATGTCCCATTCTTTGGCATTTAAAACACCACAGTGCATATGGGACAAATTCTCTAACACTGAAACTAAGGAATCGTATCTGTACTTTTCCCAGCAAGACTTTCTCAAAACCTCAGCATCACTGATAAGCTTTCACGTCTTTGACCCTCTTTCCTACTGATCAACCTTTTGGCCTAAAATCACTGTCTCCCTTCACATTTTCTTTAAAATAATCTGTGGACCTAGATATTGGGACCCCAGTGATGAATCCCCTCAATCTAGCATAAGCACCAGGGACATGGCTTTTAATCTTTTTCCCATTAAGCTTTTCCATTTTCAAAATCTTCTCTTGCTAAGCCTGGCTACCACACAATATTAACAATCTACCATTACCAATGAACCGAGCTAATTTGACTTCACCTAACTCTTTCTCTACGGCATTAGTTAGTCGGATAGTGTGTAAATGACACATTATTACTCTTGCTTCCTACCTTGGCCCTCTTTATGCTTTCTTTACTAGACGCTCCACTGCTTTCTGTGTCATGATCTCTCTTCTTCCTATGTCTTTCCACTACCGACCATTCCTGTCCTTGACTCTCATCTAAAAACTGTAGGTTGCTAATGTGTGCAGACGAAGATCAGAGTGAAGAAGGTCAGTGGTGCAATTGTGGTGGAGATCATGTTTTAACAGAAGACATAGGATGTTCTTTATTCATATTTGTTTTGGTAGTCTGTACTACTTGCACACCAT
The DNA here is from genome assembly GCF_020615455.1 of Coregonus clupeaformis. Taxonomy (NCBI): domain Eukaryota; kingdom Metazoa; phylum Chordata; class Actinopteri; order Salmoniformes; family Salmonidae; genus Coregonus; species Coregonus clupeaformis. The sequence goes on along the minus strand of NC_059203.1, from coordinate 49,455,665 downwards.
TTCTTACATCCAACCCTCTCTCCCCCATTTAGCTTTATTCCTTGTCTTTTCTTTCCTTCGACAACAACTTTCTGTGTTTCCTTGTTTACTAACTGTACATGTCATTCGATCGAGTGTCTGAATCCACCGTTTGCATTGGTTGTTTGGTGGTGGTACAGGAAACAGCAAACGGGGCTGTGATTCGATGATGTCAGCGTCAGTCAAGGTAGCTAGTCCCGCCTCCCTCTCTCCTCTGTCCTTGCTTCGAACTCCCCACTGACCCATCTTCTTCTTCAAGGTTTATTGGCAGACCACACCCAAAAAGGTGCATTGCTGCCACCTACTGTGCGGGATGAAAACAAAAAATGCCCCAAAAATGGGAACATTGTGGGGGTGGAGAATATATAGCCATACAGACTACCAAAACAAATATGAATAAAACACTTCCTATTTCTTCTGTTAAAACATTATCTCCACCACAATTGCAGCACAATTGCAGCACTGACCTTCTTTACATTTACATTTTACATTTTAGTCATTTAGCAGACGCTCTTATCCAGAGCGACTTACAGTTAGTGAGTGCATACATTTTTCATACTGATCTTCGTCTGCACACATTAGCAACCTACAGTTTATAGATTGTAGTATTTTGGGTACATTCTGGTCAGGCAACGAGCAACAACCACACCTGGTGCTCTCTTCCTAAGGTAGTTAACCCTCAATTACCATCGACACCCCGTAGATGACTCCCTTAACAGGCGCCCTGCTCCGAAATTCAAAACACGACACATTGGATGTCAAGATTCTTGTGATTCCCACTGCACTCTCTCTCTGTTCCTCAGAAATACAATTAATCAGAACAAGCCCACTTCTGGTCACTCAAATTGACTCCACTTTTCCCAGCACCCGTTCCACCTTCCTTGAGACCTCATACGGATCTCCCAGATATTCATCCTCATCCAAAAAATGCATCCGAACAAGAAACAAATTCTTGTCTGTATTACGCTTATCATCCACTTCAATTTCAGACAATTTCCTTTTTGTTCCATTCCTCAAAGCTACTGTTTTCCATTCATCTTCTCTAACCTTACTCGACGTGCTTCTTGTTTCTAACTCAACAACAGTAGCGGTTCATGGGTAAAATCACAACACATAGGTCCCCCCACCCCCACCTATGGCTTGTGATAATTGCGTTGTTTGCTCTATAACCTGTTAATTCACATGCCTTGCGACCGTGATATATAGGCCTATAGGCAGAGACAATAAGAAGACACAGTGGCAGAATAAATTCAACCACACCTTTGTTTTATCTCAAAACCGGATAGCAACCTCTGTCCAGTGAAGTCCACAAAGCACATTGCATGTACAGTAACAGACAGTTACATGACCTACAGCATGGTCAAGCAAGTTAATGTTTCCGACATTTTCGGACCACTAAACAACTATTGATTTAGAACCACAGAGAGTTACCACAAGTCGCAAAGAAAAAGGAGCTGCCTCCACTATTCCAGCACCATTTCAACAACATCAAATCACCTCTGCTTAGTCTAATACAGTAACAACTAAAATATACCAAAAACTCACCCTACTTGTCCAATGCCATCCTCCTCTCTTTCATGTTGACGAAACGGTCTATCACTCTGTCATACAGTACACGCTTTTATTTTTTGTTGTCCTAGGCTACCTGGCTAAAATGCTTGCTCGCTAGCCTAACTTCCATTCATGGGCAACGTTAGCTAGTTAACATTAGCCTTCTACATCTAGCTACATATTGAACTTCCATCCTCTCAGGCCAGGGGCACAAGCATATATGAATGAATGGTTGGATTAGAATCGTCGTTATAATCATTGGCCAGTACGGAGAATTAAGTAAAACTACAAGTCCAAATCCCTATATCCATACATGACTAATTTAGGAAAGTGGCAATTAGCTAGCTAACCACCGGAGGACAACAACACAACGAGATGCAACAATTCAAGTTTTTCTGTCAATGATGTATGCTCTCAATGGGATTTGATAGGAGTGACGCCAAAATCCAAACTGGCTTCCCTTGACACTTTTTTTTGGTGCGCCAGGACCATTCACAGTTCAGCTCGCTCAGTTTAGCTCAACGCTGATTGGCAATTTTTTAATACTTTTTTTAATCAAGGGAGGCCAAGTGCTCGCTGGCTTTCCTTGCCAATGCTACGGGCGGCAACAATATCATACTCATTTGAACCAGACAGCATCAGATAGATGGTGTACACGTAGAGAGACAGAGGGGCACTGTTTCGCTCGCTCGGATGCTTTCTCCTGTGAGATACATTCAGCCTCTTGCGAATTGAAGGAAAATTATGAAACACAGAGAGAAGAAAGATATATTATTTTGTATTTAAAAAAATAATATTTGTAATTTTTTTGGGAAGCCTGGCATCCCTTGGCCTCCATGAATACATGCCACTGCTCAACAAAATCAATTTCTGCCATCGCCAACTTCCCAACGGGGCAGTCCAGCCCCCACTGACCATCTATCACAAACACATATACGCCTGTATTCAATCAACTCAAATTGGTGGGGCCTACAATACACAATTAGCTAATCCTAATTCTACAAACAATCCTCACACATTCAATTGACACACTTAAATCCTGCAGGTGAAATAATGGAAAAACATGCAAACTATTACAGGATATGAAATATGACTGAAAACGGGGCCCTTTAACAAACACTAAACACATTTCCATTCACACACAAAATAGGGAATGTTCAGTCTTTTAGTGAGGATGTTCCATCATTCTGACAGACCCACCGCCAAAATTTGTTCTAATGTTCAAATTATGACTACGCCACTGCTCCAACATATGTTGTTTTTCAATCTTAAATTCCACTATGTTTAGAATCAATCCTTGCCTGTAATCATGTTTTGACAGATGATTCAACCATGATTAGCTACTGATAAGTTGCATCAATTCAAATCTGGTATTGGAACAAAAAGAGGTCAATACACGTCTTCTAAAATAGACAAGTATTTTAATTAATGCAAAACACTTCAATGGTAAATATGATGTTCGTATATACGGGTCCACTGAAATACCACGCAGAGCAGACAGAGAACTGGTCCATTGTTATAAGTTATTATTTAAATACTCTGACAGAGATAGGCCAGCAGGGAGCAGGAACTATCAGAGTAGAGACTGAGCGTGGTTTAGACTTACTCAGCCTATCGTTGGCGCACAGGCTGGTCCCAGCCCCTTGGCGCTTCACTGTTGCCAGGTGTTTAGTTGTTTTGCAACTTGTCCAGAGAGTCAGCAACCTCAGACATCTTTGTAGCAGAACACATGTCCTTGAGCGTTCTAACAAAGAGGCAGTGTTTGTGTCTGTGTGAGACACAAGCCTTATCTCAGCCTACCCCCTAATAGTTCCCCACATTAATCACAGCTTGTTATGTTGAACAGTCTATATCAGTACAGCACAAACCTATTATGTTTAATCATTAATGCTTTCTTATTAAGCTAACAGCACATCTAAAATATAAGATAATAATTTCCCACACTACTTTATATTACGATCTGATTGGCTAAAATGGGGTTCCAAGCCATTGACAATTTCCTGGTATCTGCACTGTCAGAAGTAGCCTAGTCACTCACTGAAGTAGTGCCAGTTTTCAAAATATCAATACTCCAACTCCAAGCCCTGACCAAAACATAAAACATGGCAGACAATTTATCTCGCCTCAGATCCATAACCAGTAGTAACCACAAACTTTCATGAAGGTTATCTTGAAATTAAAAGACTAATCTAACATTCCTGCACACCAATAACATTGTTGCCGAGGAGGACTTGCTAGCTAGTTTCAGGATTTATGTCATCTCAGCTGTTACTAATAAAACAGGTCAGCTAGCTTATGCAAAGTTCTAGTTCACAAAGATGATAGCTAGCTATCTAGCTAGATGCAGCTAGACTCGGGAGTTGATGGCTACATGAGCCAGCTGGTTAGCTATGATTACACAAGGGCAACAATAACTCATGACTAGTTCATTTTCAGACACATTTGTTCAAGTCATAGCTACTTTATCCACTGACCAGCCAATTTATGAGGATAGCTGAGTGAAATGTAGCTGAAAGCAGGCGGTCATACGAGAAACATGGGAGTATTTGACAGCACCAGCGCCACTTGGCTCATGACTGCAACACATTTTGTAACACAGACGGACCATAGTATGCATGTCACTCACCTTAAGATGCTGCAAAAAAGACATCTCTGCATAAACACATTTCGGTTTATTTGGTTGTTGTTGTTTTTTTTTTTTTACTTCGTAGCAAGTAGGCTGCTGCCTGGCCAGTGAACCAGAACACTTGCTAGCTAATGTTAAGTGAGCCAACCAATCTTCAATCAGCAAGCACAACACATACAGTTGAAGTCGGACGTTTACATGCACTTAGGTTGAAGTCATAAAAAATCGTTTTTCAAATACTCCACAAATTTCTTATTAACAAACTCTATTTTTTGGAAAGTCGGTTAGGACATCTACTTTGTGCATGACACAAGTACTTTTTCCAACAATTATTTACAGACAGATTATTTCACTTACAATTCACTGTATCACAATTCCAGTGGGTCAGAAGTTTACATACACTTAGTTGACTGTGCCTTTAAACAGCTTGGAAAATTCCAGAAAATGATGTCATGGCTTTATAAGCTTCTGATAGGCTAATTGACATCATTTGGGTCAATTGAAGGTGTACCTGTGGATGTATTTCAAGGCCTACCTTCAAACTCAGTGCCTCTTTAAATAAAAGAAATCAGCCAAGACCTCAGAAAAAAATTTGTAGACCTCCACAAGTCTGGTTCATCATTGGGAGCAATTTTCAAATGCCTGAAGGTACCACGTTCATCTGTACAAACAATAGTACGCAAGTATAAACACCATGGGACCACGCAGCCATCATACCGCTCAGGAAGGTGACGCGTTCTGTCTCCTAGAGATGAACATACTTTGGTGCGAAAAGTGCAAATCAATCCTACAACAACAGCAAAGGACCTTGTGAAGATGCTGGAGGAAACAGGTACAAAAGTATCTATATCCACAGTAAAACGAGTCCTATATCGACATAACCTGAAAGGCCGCTCAGCAAGGAAGAAGCCACTGCTCCAAAACCGCCATAAAAAAGCCAGACTACGGTTTGCAACTGCACATGGGGACAAAGATCGTACTTTTTGGGGAAATGTCCTCTGGTCTGATTAAACAAAAATAGAACTGTTTGCCCATAATGACCATCATTATGTTTGGAGGAAAAAGGGGATGCTTGCAAGCCGAAGAACACCATCCCAACCGTGAAGCAAGGGGGTGGCAGCATCATACTGTGGGGGTGCTTTGCTGCAGGAGGGACTGGTGCACTTCACAGAATAGATGGCATCATGAGGAAGGAAAATGATGTGGATATATTGAAGCAACATCTCAAGACATCAGTCAGGAAGTTAAAGCTTGGTCGCAAATGGGTCTTCCAAATTGACAGTGACCCAAAGCATACTTCCAAAGTTGTCCCAAAATGGCTTAAGGACAACAAAGTCAAGGTATTGGAGTGGCCATCACAAAGCCCTGACCTCAATCCTATAGAAAATGTGTGAGGCAGAACTGAAAAAGTGTGTGCGAGCAAGGAGGCCTACAAACCTGACTCAGTTACACCAGCTCTGTCAGTAGGAATGGGCCAAAATTCACCCAACTTATTGTGGGAAGCTTTTGGAAGGCTACCGAAACGTTTGACCCAAGTTAAACAATTTAAAGGAAATCCTACCAAATACTAATTGAGTGTATGTAAACTTCTGACCCACTGGGAATGTGATGAAAGAAATAAAAGCTGAAATAAATCATTCTCTCTACTATTATTCTGACATTTCACATTCTTAAAATAAAGTGGTGATCCTAACTGACAGGGAATTTTTACTAGGATTATATGTCAGGAATTGTGAAAAACTGAATTTAAATATATTTGGCCAAGGTGTATGTAAACTTCCGACTTCAACTCTATTGCTGACAATTTGCCGTGCTACAGTGGCTGGCTAGCCACATAGGTGTAGCAGTCGTTGCATTACTATCTACAGTGCCTTCAGAAGGTATTCACACCTCTTGACTTTTTTCTACATTTTGTTGTGTTACAGCCTGAACTTAAAATTGATTACATTGAGATATTGAGTCACTGGCCTACACCTATTGGTTTATCACTTTGAATGGTGTATCAATACACCCAGTCACTTCAAAGATACAGGCGTCAATCCTAACCTAGTTGCCGGAGAGGATGGTGGTGGCTTCATCATGTTATGGGTATGTTTGTCATCGACAAGGACTAAGGAGTAAAAATATATGGAATAAACCTAAGCACAGGCAAAATCCTAGAGGAAAACCTGGTTCAGTCTGCTTTCCAACAGACACTGGGAGACAAATTCACCTTTCAGCATGACAATAACCTATAACACAAGGCCAAATATACACTGGAGTTGCTTACCAAGAAAACATTGAACGTTCCTTTGTGGCCTAGTTACAGTTTTGACTTAATTCGGATTGAAAATCTATGGCAAGACTTGAAAATGACTGTGTAGCAATGATCAACAACCAACTTGACAGAGCTTGAAGAATTCTAAAAATAATAATGTGCAAATATTGCACAATCCAGGTGTGCAAAACTCTTAGAGACTCACAGCTGTTACAGGAAGGGGTCGCAGTTCCAGAGTGATCCACTAGATGGCATCCTCCGCCAACCTTTGGCACCTCCTCCCTCACAGTCTGGACTAATCATTAACTTATTGGTGTCACCTGTGTCTACCTGTTCACCTGTGTATTTATGCCCTCACTTCCTTGTGTTCCCATGCTCTGTTTTCTCTGCTAGTTCTCGATGCCAAACAGTACTCATCAGTGTCTGATTGCGAGACGTATGTACAGGTACTTGAGAAGTGTCCTCCCTGTTTCATTGTTGTTTTCAGTCATAGTTATTATTTCGTGTGTTTGCTGTCAGCCTGTTTTTGGAGACCAATTTGCTCTTCCTTTATTTTTTCGTGACAAATCTGTTATTCTTTATCCTGGTTTTGGGACCACCAGTAAAGATCCTTGTTTCACCATCTCTGCCTACTGCCTACTGTCTATCCTGCACCGCACCTGGGTCACACCTCACACTAACCCTTACACACAGCTGTATCGCTGCCAAAGATGTAAATACCTATGTACAGTAAATTTAATATTCCTGTATTTAGTTTTCACTTTGTCATTATTGGGTATTGTGTGTTATATGGGTGAGAAAACAACTACATCTATTTAATCAATTTAGGCTGTAACACAACAAAATGTGGAATAAGTTAAGGGTATGAATACTATCCGAAGGCACTGTAGTTAGGCAGATGGAGTTTGTTCTCATTTCAGCTGTCGAGTTTCTGACGTGACTCTGCTGTACTGTAGGTAGCTAGCTAACGTTAGCCAGCTAGCGTAACAACCAACAGAGTGGAGGAGGCAGCTAATTGTCTCTGCTACTCCATAGCTGGCTAACCAGGTGGGTATGTAGCAGTTATGGCATTACTACTAAGGCAGACTGAGGCCAATATTATCATTCTGTCATCATCGGCATAATGGGACTACTTGTTGTATGTCGCTTAGTGACAGTAGGAGTATTGGGGGATACGTTAATGTCAGAAATTAACCACACTGTCATAACCAAAAACTGCTGGCAAACAGTAGTTTTCAGAGGGAAGTCTCACTAATAAAATGTTGCAATCCGTTTTTATAAGCTCATTAACACACCCCAGACTGTGCGTTGCTAGGTAATTACAGCACACCTCAGCGGTTGAAGTCACTCGGCCTCCAGCCTTCTCACACCGCTGAGGACCCTGGCAATGCACAGTTTGGAATGTGTTAATGCTTACGTAGTTTAGTGTGTCCTGTTATTACTATAAAACTATGAAATCGTTGGAGCAGCCTGTTTTTGGACAAAATTGGTCTTCTAATGTGATGGGTGATTTGAAGGAGTCAGGCGCAGGAGGGTAAATCGCAGAATACAGAGTTACGCAGAAATGCTTTAAACATTCCAGTGCGAGGGAATATGAGCCAGGTGTGTCTAATAAACAAGACAAAACAAATGGAATGATGAGATGAGGAGCGGCAGTGGCTAGAAGGCCGGTGACGACGAACGCCAAAGCCTGCCCAAACCAGGAGAGGAGGCAGCTTCAGAAGAAGTCGTGACAGAAGTCCTCCGCATGCCGAAACCAGTCATCCACCGCAGGAGCCTCGGTCTGGCTGTGGTGCCACGGTGCCAGAACCGGTTGGTAACCTAAAACACATTGGAATGGCGTTAGGTTAGTGGAGGAATGACGGAGAGAGTTCTGGGCATATTCGGCCCATGGCAAGAACACCGACTAGCAGTAAGACCGCAGGAACCTACCCACATCCTGATTCACCCATTCCACCTGCCCATTAGACTCGGGGTGGAACCCAGAGGTCAGGCTGACCGAGACACCCAGACGTTCCATGAACGCCTTCCAGACCTTGGATGTGAACTGGGGACCCCCGGTCAGACACTATGTCCTCTGGTACACCGTAGTGCCGGAAGACGTGTGTAAACAGGGCCTCCGCAGTCTGCAGGGCCTTGGGGAGACCGGGCAGAGGAAGGAGGCGGCAGGCTTTGGAAAAGCGGTCCACAACGACCAGGATGGTGGTGTTACCTTGAGAGAGGGGATGATCAGTAAGGAAATCAACACCCAGGTGAGACCATGGCCATTGTGGAACTGGTAAAGCTGTAACTTACCCACTGGGAAGTGCCTAGGTGCCTTACTCCGGGCGCACACAGAGCAGGAGGAGACATACACCCTCACGAGCAGCAGGAGGTAGGCCACCAGTACTTTCCGGGCGAATAGTTATGCACGCTCAAGTTTTCAGTGTTTTTGTCTTATTTCTTGTTTGTTTCACAAAAAAAATATTTTGCATCTTCAAAGTGGTAGGCATGTTGTGTAAATCAAATGATACAAACCCCCCAAAAAATCAATTTTAATTCAAGGTTGTAAGGCAACAAAATAGGAAAAATGCCAAGGGCAGTGAATACTTTCGCTAGCCACTGTATAAAATATTTATGTCGCGGTTAGAGCGGCTATAACACTGTTTCCTCCCGCATGTTGTTGAAAGACCATTGCAAAGGTAATATGAAGATTGGGACACACAAGTCCCAATTCCCGTACTGAATAGGTACTTTCTCCCTAAAATGTACTTTACCCCCTGGGTACTACTTCCCTTAAGATACTTTCTCTCCGTTAAGAAGTAGCTGAGCCCAGAGCAGGGCAGTGAGGAGGATAAGAGTGGTCCAGGGAGGGAGGGGGAGTGAGAGAGAGAGAGAGAGAGAGAGCGTGAGAGAGAGAGACCAGAGTCTCTCAGAGCGTTCACAGTCAGCCCACTGACACCCCTATCAGACCACAGCAAAATCACAGTCTACTTGAACAGAGCAATACTCAATCATGAGGCATCAAAGGAAGGAACTGAATAACATTAAGAAATGCTATAGATGGAAGGAAAGTAGTGTCGAAACCTACCAAAAAACATTTTGGCAACAACAAATTCAATCCCTTTTAGACTTCTTGGACAAAACGTTCCACTGTAATAGTGAAGGTGTAAACTTGGCAGTAGAAAACCTAAACAGTATATTTGACCTCTCAGCTTCCCTATCAAATCTAAAAATATCTAACAGAAAACCGAAGAAAAGTAACAACAGTGACAAATGGTTTGATGAAGAATGCAAAAACCTAAGAAAGAAAGTGAGGAACCTATCCAACCAAAAACATAGAGACCCAGAAAACCTGAGCCTACGCCTTCACTATGGTGAATCACTAAAACAATACAGAAATACACTACGGAAAAGGAAGGAACAGCATATCAGAAATCAGCTCAATGTAATTGAAGAATCCATAGACTCTAACCACTTATGTGTAAATTGGAAAACACTAAACAAACAACAACAAGAAGAGCTATCTATCCAAAACGGAGATGTATGGGTAAACCACTTCTCCAATCTTTTTGGCCCTATAACAAAGAACAAACAGCAAAAAATATACATGATCAAATGCAAATCTTAGAATCAACTATTAAAGACTACCAGACCCACTGGATTCTCCAATTATATTGAATGATCTACAGGACAAAATACAAACCCTCCAACCCAAAAAGGCCTGTGGTGTTGATGGTATCCTTAATGAAATTATAAAATATACAGACCACAAATTCCAATTTGAAAATTAAACTCTTTAACATCATTCTTAGCTCTGGCATCTTCCTCAATATTTGGAACCAAGGACTGATCACCCCAATCCACAAAAGTGGAGACAGATTTGACCCCAATAACTACCGTGGGATATGCGTCAACAGCAACCTTGGGAAAATCCTCTGCATTATCATTAACAGCAGATTAGTTCCTCAGTGAAAACAATGTACTGAGAAAATGTCAAATTGGCTTTTCACCACATTACCGTACGACAGACCACATATTAACCCTGAACACCCTAATTGATAAACAAACAAACAAACCAAAACAAAGGCAAAGTCTTCTCATACTTTGTTGATTTCAAAAACAGCTTTTGACTCAATTTGGCATGAGGGTCTGCTATACAAATTGATGAAAGGTGGGGTTGGGGGAAAAACATACGACATTATAAAATCCATGTACACAAACAACAAGTGTGCGGTTAAAATTGGCAAAAAACACACACATTTCTTTCCACAGGGTCGTGGGGTGAGACAGGGACGCAGTTTAAGCCCCACCCTCTTCAACATATATATCAACGAATTGGCGAGGGCACTAGAACAGTCTGCAGCACCCGGCCTCACCCTACTAGAATCTGAAGTCAAATGTCTACTGTTTGCTGATGATCTGTTGCTTCTGTCACCAACCAAGGAGGGCCTACAGCAGCACCTAGATCTTCTGCACAGATTCTGTCAGACCTGGGCCCTGACAGTAAATCTCAGTAAGACAAAAATAATGGCGTTCCAAAAAAGGTCCAGTTGCCAGGACCACAAATACAAATTCCATCTAGACACCGTTGCCCTAGAGCACACAAAAAACTATACATACCTTGGCCTAAACATCAGCACCACAGGTAACTTCCACAAAACGACGCCGGATTCAAAACATATAATTTTTCATTTAAAATTATTATATACAATTCTTGCTACCAACAGAATGTTATTTACAGTGGGGGGAAAAAGTATTTAGTCAGCCACCAATTGTGCAAGTTCTCCCACTTAAAAAGATGAGAGAGGCCTGTAATTTTCATCATAGGTACACGTCAACTGTGACAGACAAAATGAGAAAAAAAAATCCAGAAAATCACAGTGTAGGATTTTTAATGAATTTATTTGCAAATTATGGTGGAAAATAAGTATTTGGTCAATAACAAAAGTTTCTCAATACTTTGTTATATACCCTTTGTTGGCAATGACACAGGTCAAACGTTTTCTGTAAGTCTTCACAAGGTTTTCACACACTGTTGCTGGTATTTTGGCCCATTCCTCCATGCAGATCTCCTCTAGAGCAGTGATGTTTTGGGGCTGTCGCTGGGCAACACGGACTTTCAACTCCCTCCAAAGATTTTCTATGGGGTTGAGATCTGGAGACTGGCTAGGCCACTCCAGGACCTAGAAATGCTTCTTACGAAGCCACTCCTTTGTTGCCCGGGCGGTGTGTTTGGGATCATTGTCATGCTGAAAGACCCAGCCACGTTTCATCTTCAATGCCCTTGCTGATGGAAGGAGGTTTTCACTCAAAATCTCACGATACATGGCCCCATTCATTCTTTCCTTTACACGGATCAGTCGTCCTGGTCCCTTTGCAGAAAAACAGCCCCAAAGCATGATGTTTCCACCCCCATGCTTCACAGTAGGTATGGTGTTCTTTGGATGCAACTCAGCATTCTTTGTCCTCCAAACACGACGAGCTGAGTTTTTACCAAAAAGTTATATTTTGGTTTCATCTGACCATATCACATTCTCCCAATCCTTTTCTGGATCATCCAAATGCACTCTAGCAAACTTCAGACGGGCCTGGACATGTACTGGCTTAAGCAGGGGGACACGTCTCGCACTGCAGGATTTGAGTCCCTGGTGGCGTAGTGTGTTACTGATGGTAGGCTTTGTTACTTTGGTCCCAGCTCTCTGCAGGTCATTCACTAGGTCCCCCCGTGTGGTTCTGGGATTTTTGCTCACCGTTCTTGTGATCATTTTGACCCCACGGGGTGAGATCTTGCGTGGAGCCCCAGATCGAGGGAGATTATCAGTGGTCTTGTATGTCTTCCATTTCCTAATAATTGCTCCCACAGTTGATTTCTTCAAACCAAGCTGCTTACCTATTGCAGATTCAGTCTTACCAGCCTGGTGCAGGTCTACAATTTTGTTTCTGGTGTCCTTTGACAGCTCTTTGGTCTTGGCCATAGTGGAGTTTGTAGTGTGACTGTTTGAGGTTGTGGACAGGTGTCCTTTATACTGATAACAAGTTCAAACAGCTGCCATTAATACAGGTAACGAGTGGAGGACAGAGGAGCCTCTTAAAGAAGAAGTTACAGGTCTGTGAGAGCCAGAAATCTTGCTTGTTTGTAGGTGACCAAATACTTATTTTCCACCATAATTTGCAAATAAATTCATAAAAAATCCTACAATGTGATTTTCTGGATTTTTTAAAATCAATTTGTCTGTCATAATTGATGTGTACATATGATGAAAATTACAGGCCTCTCTCATCTTTTTAAGTGGGAGAACTTGCACAATTGGTGGCTGACTAAATACTTTTTTCCCCACTGTATTTGATTCATCAGAAAAGCAGAACTTAATATTTGGTACAGAAACCTTTGTTTGCAATTACAGAGATCATACGTTTCCTGTAGGTCTTGACCAGGTTTGCACACACTGCAGCAGGGATTTTGGCCCACTCCTCCATACAGACCTTCTCCAGATCCTTCAGGTTTCGGGGCTTTCGCTGGGCAATACGGACTTTCAGCTCCCTCCAAAGATTTTCTATTGGGTTCAGGTCTGGAGACTGGCTAGGCCACTCCAGGACCTTGAGATGCTTCTTACGGAGCCACTCCTTAGTTGCCCTGGCTGTGTGTTTCGGGTCATTGCCATGCTGGAAGACCCAGCCACGACCCATCTTCAATGCTCTTACTGAGGTTGTTGGCCAACATCTCGAGATACATGGCCCCATCCATCCTCCCCTCAATACGGTGCAGTCGTCCTGTCTCCTTTGCAGAAAAGCATCCCCAAAGAATGATATTTCCACCTCCATGCTTCACGGTTGGGATGGTGTTCTTGGGGTTGTACTCATTCTTCTTCTTCCTCCAAACACGGCGAGTGGAGTTTAGACCAAAAAGCACTATTTTTGTCTCATCAGACCACATGACCTTCTCCCATTCCTCCTCTGGATCATCCAGATGGTCATTGGCAAACTTCAGATGGGCCTAGACCTGAGCTGGCTTGAGCAGAGGGACCTTGCGTGCACTGCAGTATTTTAATCCATGACGGCGTTGTGTGTTACTAATGGTTTTCTTTGAGACTGTTGTCCCAGCTCTCTTCAGGTCATTGACCAGGTCCTGCCGTGTAGTTCTGGGCTGATCCCTCACCTTCCTCATGATCATTGATGCCCCACGAGGTGAGATCTTGCATGGAGCCCTAGACCGAGGGTGATTGACCGTCATCTTGAACTTCTTCCATTTTCTAATAATTGCGCCAACAGTTGTTGCCTTCTCACCAAGCTGCTTGCCTATTGTCCTGTATCCCATCCCAGCCTTGTGCAGGTCTACAATTGTATCCCTGATGTCCTTACACAGCTCTCTGGTCTTGGCCATTGTGGAGAGGTTGGAGTCTGTTTGATTGAATGTGTGGACAGTTATCTTTTATACAGGTAACGAGTTCAAACAGGTGCAGTTAATACAGGTAATGAGTGGAGAACAGGAGGGCTTCTTAAAGAAAAACTAACAGGTCTGTGAGAGCCGGAATTCTTACTGGTTGGTAGGTGATCAAATACTTATGTCATGCAATAAAATGCAAATTAATTACTTAAAAATCATACAATGTGATTTTCTGGATTTTTGTTTTAGATTCCGTCTCTCACAGTTGAAGTGTACCTATGATAAAAATTACAGACCTCTACATGCTTTGTAAGTAGGAAAACCTGCAAAATCGGCAGTGTATCAAATACTTGTTCTCCCCACTGTGTATATGTGTATATATATATATATATATATATATATATATATATATATATATATATATATATATATATATTTTGTGAGAAGAAAAAAATACATGGGGGATTGGAAGTCATGCAGACAATTACATTGATGGAAGTTATAATCTATCTGCAATATTAAAGCTGATCTACCCCCTAACAACAAAAGACAAAATAACAACAAATAAAACACATCGCTACATTTAGAACATTTTAATCACCCCCTGTATTTTTTGTCAGTTATAGGAATACGCCGAAATATGATACTGTATGTTGACATGCAGTTGTTTTTCAGTAAACAGGTCAGACTGCCAGGCACATACAGTATATTACATCTATATTATAATAGTCTACTGTTAATAGGCCAAACTCAGCCCCTGTCACTAATTCTCACTACAATGACTGCTAATGTAAAGTACAATAAAAGCTTCATTACTCCAGTGTCCCCACCGGTTTGATACATCAGGATCTAGGATCTCCTCCAGCAGTTTGTCACAACTGGATGTCACTGCTGCTGTCTTGTCAGTACAGCTTTTCATAACCGCACATGTGGGAAAACATGTCAAAATCACTCTCAAATCCTGTACAACAGATGAAAACTGCTTAAAAAGCCATTCGGAACTGTAAACTCCATTGTCTGTTTTAGTCATATCTTACCGGAGAAGACAAGTACAGCAGGAGTTTGTAAGTTTCACATCGTCAAATGTTGAATAGGAGCTTTTCGATTTCACAGTGACATGTCTGTGAAAATGTTTAGTACGAAGTTTTCAGACTACTTAATGGTTGATGATTGGAGAATAGTCATTCTGCCATTACTATCCATTTACAAACATTCCTATCTACAACAAACCACAATGTTAACCTACAATTACCACAGGCCTAAGAGGAGAATACTAAGGTCACTGGTAATGTAATAGAAATAGGGGGGCATTGGGTCCAAGTGTTGTACTGATTAGTACTGTTTATGAACACCCAGCGCACGGATAATGAGAAAAGTATCTCATAAAGCTACATTCACTATAAAAGCCTTCAAAGTAGTATTTAGACTTAGAGAGGCTGTGGCTGCCCCTCACTCTATCCCTCTGAGAGAGGGTGGTGGCAGGTTGCATGGTTGAGTGGTTTTCAGGGCCAAATGGACAGATGTAGGACTGAGGGACCCAGTGATTTGATCTGGGGATCGACTATTGCCCTCCTGTCAGTGAGTGCCTCTCATCCCCTCGGGACAGCCCTGGGGGCCACTTCCAACCTGTCACTGTGTTTTAGACACTATTGATAAGGGAGAGAGGTCTCCTTTGGTTATATGTTTATTTCATATGGATAAATGTTCTCTGTGTGGCTTCATCAGTGTAATCAGTGTGTGGCTTCATTAGTGAAACAAAACAAAAAAACAATCTAAAGAAACAAATTATATATAACTCTGATCTGATTGCTGTGCTGATTGCAGTTATACCAGCATTGACTGAATTTCAGAAGGGGATATATGGCAGTCATGTCTTAAAGGGGGCTGAACACACTGATACTGCATGTGTTTTTCTGCTGCTCATTAAGAAAAACGAGATTTGGGTCTTGGGGGTGTGGTTCGATGTGGGTGTGTTATGTTTACATATCGTACCCTGGCGTTTACTGTTGTTTGTCCCTCTGGAGTAGCAACAACAGCCACTACTGCTTCCTCAAAATAGTCAGAATTCATCTAAGATTAATCAAGAAATCTGTTATTAAGTTTTGACGTTTTTTCAGAGGAGATCTTGGTCGCGCAAAATCAAGCTAAGTTGTTTGGTGCAGTATTTCTCAATTAAAAAAATGTGCATGTCTGTTTCATAGCGAATCATGTTATAAAACAGGTAGAGGCGGCACGCACGATTCTCTCGAATGGGTTTAGAATGACTATTTTATTCAGATTTTTACAATATCCTGGACTGTTGGTCTCATATTCCACTCAGCAAAATGATTTAATTTGTGTTTGAAACAAGTTTTATTTTTATGGTAGGATATATATGATCACTCTGTTTTTCTTTGACCACACATACACACAAACACACACACATTGGGCGAGAACATTTGGACATTCCTCTACATCTTTTAGATGTTGCATCATCATATGTTGCAGCACCATAGCAGCTGAGTTGCCACATAATGATTACACAGATTGTCCAGGGAAATTTACTACTGGCAGCTGTGGAGCTGTCCCCTCATGGCCTCTTTGCTCATAGACATACACACACAACCAGACACACACACACAACACACACACACACACACACACAAACACCACACACACTGCTGGCCAGTACATTCGGAATAGTCTCCAGATGTGTGGGAAAGCAGCGGCATGATGCTGGATGCTGTTTCACCCTTGTCTCTCCTGAGGAAGGGTGTCTCTCTCCTAGTTCATTAACTCAGTCGAGAGCAGTCAGGAAATGGGTTAGCTATTGTTACAGGAGGGGGTCGCAGTTCCGGAGCGATCAACTAGGTGTCATCCTCCGACAACCTTAGCCACCTCCTTACTAACAGTCTGGCCTAATCATTATCTTATTGGTGTCACCTGTGTCTACCTGTTCGCCTGTGTATTTAAGCCCTCATTTCCCTGTGTTCCCTTGCTCAGTTTTCTCTGCTTGTTTCTCTATGCACAGTAGTACTAATCAGTGTCTGATCGGAGAAGTATGTACAGGGACTCGAGAAGTGTTCTCCATGTTTCTTTATTATTTCAGTCGTAGTTACTATTTCGTATTTTGGCTGTCAGCCTGTTTTTGGAGAATTATTTGTTCCACCTTTATTTTACTGTGTTAAGTCCGTTATTTTGTATCCTGGCTTCTGGACCACCAGTAAAGATCCTTGTTTCACCATCTCTGCCTACTGCCTACTGTCTATCCTGCACCGCACCTGGGTCATACCTCACACCAAACCTTATCATTGGCTGAGTGCGTTATGATACTTTTTGTGGTGTTTTGTAAGCTAACATGCTCTTTATAAGGACTAATGCGCAGTTAATATGTTGGTTATGCAGTAGGGTTGCTCAGACAGAAATGACTTGATGCAATTGCAATATCTTCAGCTACATTTCATAAATATGCTCACAAAAAATACTTCCAAAATATTGTGATCAACTTATTCCCATCCTCAAATATCTACACAACAGGAAACAAGCTTGTCAGAGCATCAATGGTCTCAACTCAGCATGGGGGCATTGCTTGTGACGAGCAAGAACAAAACATGACATTGTTTTCAGTCCCCCTCGCTAAGCCACATCAAATGACTTCATGGGTCTCAGAAGACCCCAGGTTCCCCGGGACCCACATATCAGGCCAGTGGAGTGTGTAGGCACACGGTGGGAGAGCAGAAAGGGCCCTCGAGGCATCGTAACAAACTAGTCCGTTGCATTGCATCAAAGCAAAGTGAACCATAGTGTTCCCAGAAGGTTATTGGTTCTCCTGGTTAAGAGCAATTGTGTTTCATTGCTTTTGAGCACAACCTAGAAATGACTCCTTGATTTCTCAAGCGGGCACATTACACACATACTGTGTGTCAACACACTATATTGTACTATTATACTGTTATAGAAGGAATAGAGGTTAATGAACAGCATGTATTTCCCAGCTCTGTTGTCTGTGTGAACAGAAAGCCACCTAGCTGGTATAGCAGTCCTCATGCAGTATTTAGAGTCAATGAATGTCCACAAGTTCTAAGGGGAGGGGGTGAAGCAGACAGTCATTATGCAGTAATTCCAGTGCTATACTTACACACTATAAGACATTATGAGTCTGGGTTGGATGCTGTTACCTGGATTTAGTGCATATG
The DNA here is from genome assembly GCF_020615455.1 of Coregonus clupeaformis. Lineage (NCBI taxonomy): Eukaryota > Metazoa > Chordata > Actinopteri > Salmoniformes > Salmonidae > Coregonus > Coregonus clupeaformis. Next base: position 49,437,672 of record NC_059203.1, on the reverse strand, counting down.
CTGCTTGCAGCTCTTTCCAAACTGTGCTAGCACTTTAATTTACAGTATTTTCCTGGTATTCAATAGGAAATTGTGGTATCAAATGGCGCCTAGCTGTGCTTGTTTTATTGAATTCCAAAGAAACAAAAAATGAATAAATAGGTTAACTGTCTAATTACCATTTCACCATTTCATTTCTTAGTACACTGAACAAAAATATAAATGCAACATGTAAAGTTCTGGCCCCATGTTTCATGAGCTGAAATAAAAGATTCCAGAAATGTTCCATGCGCACAAAAAGCTTATTTCTCTCAAATTTGGTGCACACATTTGTTTACATCCCTGTTAGTGAGCATTTGATCCTTTGACAAGATTATCCATCCACCTGACAGGTGTGGCATATCAAGAAGCTGATTAAACAGCATGATCATTACACAGGTGCACCTTGTGCTGGGGACAATAAAAGGCCACATCTAAAATGTGCAGTTTTGTCACGCAACACAGATGTCTCAAGTTTTGAGGGAGCATGCAAATGGCATGCTGACTGCAGGAATGTCCAACAGAGCTGTTGACAGAGAATGTAATGTTCATTTCTCTACAATAAGCCACCTCCAATGTCGGTTTAGAGAATTTGGCAGTATGTCCAACCGGCCTCACAACCGCAGACCACGTGTAACCACGCTAGCCAAGGACCTCCACATCCGGCTTCTTCACCTGCGGGATCGTCTGAGGATGGGAGGGAGGGGGCCTGAGGAGTTTTTCTGTCTATAATAAAGCCCTTTTGTCAGGAAAAACTCATTCTGATCGGTTGGGCCTATGCCCTCCCAGGCCCACCCATGGCTGGCGCCCCTGCCCAGTCATGTGAAATCCATAGATTAGGGCCAAATGAATTAATTTCAATTGACTGATTTCAATGGCCAGGGGAAAGCTGACAATTGTTTGGTCCAGTGACACTCTAGGCTGTTGGCGGGATACTGTATAGTGAAAGAGGACCTGACCTGAAAACCTCCATATACACCTGCCAAAATCAGCATGTTGTTTTGTTTACTTGAAACTTGTTCTTGCTTGTCACAATGCAGAGTTGAGTCCATTGATGATGACCTCACTCCCAAGCTGCTCTGACAAGCTTGTATCCTATTGTGTGAAACTGTGTACACGACCAATACAATTTTATTTGATATACCATCAATAATTTTGATACACGTGTGATATTATATGAAATAAATATTTTTTGATTTTCTAAATAAGATGTTAATGTCCATGGGAAATTATGACTTGCAAATTATGTTGCTACAGTAAATGGTGTATACTTATACAGTTGAAGTCGGAAGATTACATACACTTAGGTTGGAGTCATTAAAACTTGTTTTTCAACCACTCCACAAATTTCTTGTTAACAAACTATAGTTTTGGCAAGTCGGTTAGGACATCTACTTTGTGCATGACACAAGTCATTTTTCCAACAATTGTTTACAGACAGATTATTTCACTTATAATTCACTGTATCACAATTCCAGTGGGTCAGAAGTTTACATACACTAAGTTGACTGTGCCTTTAAACAGCTTGGAAAATTCCAGAAAATGATGTCATGGCTTTAGAAGCTTCTGATAGGCTAATTGACATCATTTGAGTCAATTGGAGGTGTACCTGTGGATGTATTTTAAGGCCTACCTTCAAACTCAGTGCCTCTTTGCTTGACATCATGGGAAAATCAAAAGAAATAAACCAAGACCTCAGAAAAAAAATTGGAGACCTCCACAAGTCTAGTTCATCCGTGGGAGCAATTTCCAAATGCCTGAAGGTACCACGTTCATCTGTACAAACAATAGTACGCAAGTATAAACACCATGGGACCACGCAGCTGTCATACCGCTCAGGAAGGTATCCTAGAGATGAACGTACTTTGGTGCGAAAAGTGCAAATCCATCCCAGAACAACAGCAAAGGACCTTGTGAAGGTGCTGGAGGAAACAGGTAGAAAAGTATCTATATCGACAGTAAAACGAGTCCTATATCGACATAACCTGAAAGGCCGCTCAGCAAGGAAGAAGCCACTGCTCCAAAACCGCCATAAAAAAGCCAGACTACGGTTTGCAACTGCACTTGGGGACAAAGATCGTGCTTTTTGGAGAAATGTTCTCTGGTCTGATTAAACAAAAAGAGAACTGTTTGGCCATAATGACCATCGTTATGTTTGGAGGAAAAAGGGAGACGCTTGCAAGCCGAAGAACACCATCCCAACCGTGAAGCACGGGGTTGGCAACATCATGCTGTGGGGATGCTTTGCTTCAGGAGGGACTGGTGCACTTCACAAAATAGATGGCATCATGAGGAAGGACAATTATGTGGATATATTGAAGCAACATCTCAAGACATCAGTCAGGAGGTTAAAGCTTGGTCGCAAATGGGTCTTCCAAATGGACAATGACCCCAAGCATACTTCCAAAGTTGTGGCAAAATGGCTTAAGGACAACAAAGTCAAGGTATTGGCGTCGCCATCACAAAGCCCTGACCTCAATCCTATAGAAAATTTGTGGGCAGAACTGAAAAAGTGTGTGCGAGCAAGGAGGCCTACAAACCTGACTCAGTTACACCAGCTCTGTCAGGAGGAATGGGCCAACATTCACCCAACTTATTGTGGGAAGCTTGTGGAAGGCTACCCGAAACGTTTGACCCAAGTTACACCATTTAAAGGCAAACTTCTGACCCACTGGGAATGTGATGAAAGAAATAAAAGCTGAAATAAATCATTCTCTCTACTATTATTCTGACATTTCACATTTTTAAAATAAAGTGGTGATCCTAACTGACCTAAGACAGGGAATTTTTACTAGGATTAAATGTCAGGAATTGTGAGAAACTGAGTTTAAATGTATTTGGCTAAGGTGTATGTAAACTTCCGACTTCAACTGTATATATGAAAATACGGTATTGACACACTTTGAAACTTATTGGACAGGATTGTTCTTCTGTAAACGTCAGTAGACTAGTTCCATTTAAGTAAAAATCCGATAACACTCAGTAGATTTAAGCATATGATTAAAACAGGGTTAGAGTTAGGTAATAAGCCAGCTCAGACAGGATAAACAGCTAAGCTGGATGTTCCAGTTGTTGTGGGCTTTTGGACACAGCTTTCCTCACGGGTTGTTAACCCTGTTCATTTTGTGCACTGAGTAAATGACGTGCCTAAATGTGTCTGACTGCACAATCCATTTCCACAGCGCAAATCATGCATAATTGTATGTGCGATGAACGTGCCTGACCCAAGAGGTGAGGGAGGGGGGAGGGGAAGAACAAAGGGATTGAGAGAGACGAGGGCGTGTGAAAACATGCCTGTGATAAAAAACTAATTATGCTGTCCAGTATTAAAAACGCCATGATTCTTTTTCCTCATCCTCCCCTTACATTTCACACATACTGCTGAGGCAGAGCAACGTATCTTTAAATGGTACATAGGAGGAGAGAGGGAGGAGGGATGGAGAGAGAGAGGAGGAGGAAGAGGGGGGAGGGATTGTTGTTGCGTCTGCTGCTACTGTCATTCTGCTGCTGCGTGCTTCAGCGGCAGGAGGCTCTGCTGAAGGGAGGAGTAGGAAACGGAGCCGGGGAGAACGAAAGAGAGAGAGGACAGGGAAAGAAAGGAGATAAAGGAAGGGAGAACCTGGGCAGCACTGCAACAGCTGCAGCAGCAGCAGTCTGTCAGGACAGAGAGAGGGAAATAACAATAATCTGTCTGCAAAAAGGACCAACGATCCAAGAACTGTGCCTTGGTTGCCTTTTTCTGTTTTCTCCTGACAAGGACAAGGGGGCTGAGAGGAAGACTATTTCTTTCTCCTTGCTGATGCTTTTCTCAATGCTCTCATGCAGGAGGCATGCTCAGAAGTAGTGTGAAAGGAGGCAGAGAAGGAGATTTAAAGATGGAACGGGCGGAAAGTACCAAAACGTACGGCCAAGCCGAGGGCAAAGCTATTGGCATGGCAGCCAAGAGGGGCAAGTCGGGGGTGCCCCAGAGTGCCCAGCGAGGGGAACTGAGGGTGTACCGTGCAGGTAGTTCTGAGGGGAGGCTGCCAGTGTCCTCCAACCTCCGCAAGCAGAGGTCCCTGACCAACCTGGCCGTGCTCACCGATGCAGAGAAGAAGATGCACCTCTACGAGCCTAAGTGGTGTGATGATATGGCCAAGACTGGAGCAGGGCACCTCAAGACGGGCAAGCCCAAGCTGGCAGGAGGGGGTGGCAGTGGCAGTGGCGGAGGAGGGGGCGCGCCACTCTCACGCAACCTCTCCAAGTCAGAGCACTCTCTCTTCCAGGGCAAACCCAAACCCTTCAGCCCACTGGCGGCTCCTTCTGGCCTAGTCAGACCCGGTCAGAGCCGGATCCCCAGGGGGCCCTATGCAGAGGTGAAGCCCCTGAGTAAGGCCCCTGAGGATGGCAAATCTGATGATGAGATCCTCTCCAGCAAGGCCAAGGCTGCCAACAAGAAGCAGGTGGCGGGAGCTTCTGGGGAGGCAGGGGCCAAGGGCCAAGGGGATGGGAACCAGTCCTTCCTCAAGGTGGATCCAGAGCTGGTGGTGACTGTCCTGGGTGACCTGGAGCAGCTTCTCTTCAGCCAGATGCTGGGTGAGTAAAACCAAGCAGAACCTTTTCCCTGCCTGTCGAGCCTGTTGCTTTCTACAGCACAACAAATAAAAACGCCCCTCTCTCCTCTCGACGCCTCGCGCCGTCAGCACGCCCCCTTACTACAGCTGTCGCTAACACCTGCTTGCTGCTGCAGACTTCATTGTCCCTGACTGGAGCTAATCTGGCCCAGCATCGATTGAGAAAAAGCCTCTATGGTTTTTATACCGTCTCTCAGTGTTCACAACGCATGCATTTGAAAAGCTTTCTCTTGAATGCTGCCCCAGCTTTGGCATTTTGATTTAAAGTTGTTTCCACATTATTGTGAAGCAGGGGTTTTGATCAGTCATGACTGGTGGTGGTGGAGAATACCTCCATTGTTTGCAATGCATTTAGGTTATTGTTTTTAATATCCTCTGGCATGTGAAGCATGATATCATTGATTGTGTGTATACGGTTGTTTCCTATAGCACTAGGGCTGGGAATTGCCAGTAAATCGATACTTGGAGTCAAAGTATCAATATAATATAGTCCAAATAATATTACGATATATAACTGTGTCGATTTTTCCCCCATCACTATATAGCACTGGCTATTCAATGGCATGAAAGAAAAAAAGAAAACCTGGGGCTAGTCAGTGGCACACTGATCTCTATTCCATCTCAGCTCTAGTCTGCTGCAGTGGGTCTACTAACCAGCTATGCCCTCAGTGATTCTGTAGCCCTCTGTATGCTCCATGCAGGGATATCTGTGAATAGTTCCAGAAAATAGGAGCTGGGAAATAAACCAAGCCATATTTAATTCATTTTCAGCCCACTGTGAGACACATATTTAGCCTCCTCCCAGCCCCATTCATCCGTGGCCATTGACAGATGGTGCCCACACTGTCTGCAACGGGAAAGAAAATGGCCATGGCTGGGCCTCTCTCTCTCTCTCCTGTAGGTATCTCAGTAGAACGACAACCTCTTTGTTTACAACCAGGTGGATAAAGATTGTATAATGTGTAGATATCATTGACTAAACACAGCACATTTTGAACAGAATAGCTCTCTTTTTCTGATACATACAGTACAGCGTCATTTTTCTGTCAGGTTTTATACTGACAAGTGATATACAGTGGGGAAAAAAAGTATTTAGTCAGCCACCAATTGTGCAAGTTCTCCCACTTAAAAATATGAGAGAGGCCTGTAATTTTCATCATAGGTACACGTCAACTATGACAGAGAAAATGAGGGAAAAAAATCCAGAAAATCACATTGTAGGATTTTTTATGAATTTATTTGCAAATTATGGTGGAAAATAAGTATTTGGTCAATAACAAAAGTTTCTCAATACTTTGTTATATACCCTTTGTTGGCAATGACACAGGTCAAACGTTTTCTGTAAGTCTTCACAAGGTTTTCACACACTGTTGCTGGTATTTTGGCCCATTCCTCCATGCAGATCTCCTCTAGAGCAGTGATGTTTTGGGGCTGTCGCTGGGCAATACGGACTTTCAACTCCCGCCAAAGATTTTCTATGGGGTTGAGATCTGGAGACTGGCTAGGCCACTCCAGGACCTTGAAATGCTTCTACGAAGCCACTCCTTCGTTGCCCGGGCGGTGTGTTTGGGATCATTGTCATGCTGAAAGACCCAGCCACGTTTCATCTTCAATGCCCTTGCTGATGGAAGGAGGTTTTCACTAAAAATCTCATGATACATGGCCCCATTCATTCTTTCCTTTACACGGATCAGTCGTCCTGGTCCCTTTGCAGAAAAAACAGCCCCAAAGCATGATGTTTCCACCCCCATGCTTCACAGTAGGTATGGTGTTCTTTGGATGCAACTCAGCATTCTTTGTCCTCCAAACACGACTGAGTTGAGTTTTTACCAAAAAAATATATTTTGGTTTCATCTGACATTCTCCCAATCCTCTTCTGGATCATCCAAATGCACTCTAGCAAACTTCAGACGGGCCTGGACATGTACTGGCTTAAGCAGGGGGACACGTCTGGTACTGCAGGATTTGAGTCCCTGGCAGCGTAGTGTGTTACTGATGGTAGGCTTTGTTACTTTGGTCCCAGCTCTCTGCAGGTCATTCACTAGGTCCCCCCGTGTGGTTCTGGGATTTTTGCTCACCGTTCTTGTGATCATTTTGACCCCACAGGGTGAGATCTTGCGTGGAGCCCCAGATCGAGGGAGATTATCAGTGGTCTTGTATGTCTTCCATTTCCTAATAATTGCTCCCACAGTTGATTTCTTCAAACCAAGCTGCTTACCTATTGCAGATTCAGTCTTCCCAGCCTGGTGCAGGTCTACAATTTTGTTTCTGGTGTCCTTTGACAGCTCTTTGGTCTTGGCCATAGTGGAGTTTGGAGTGTGACTGTTTGAGGTTGTGAACAGGTGTCTTTTATACTGATAACAAGTTCAAACAGGTGCCATTAATACAGGTAACGAGTGGAGGACAGAGGAGCCTCTTAAAGAAGAAGTTACAGGTCTGTGAGAGCCAGAAATCTTGCTTGTTTGTAGGTGACCAAATACTTATTTTCCACCATAATTTGCAAATAAATTCATTAAAAATCCTACAATGTGATTTTCTGGATTTTTTTTTCTCATTTTGTCTGTCATAGTTGACGTGTACCTATGATGAAAATTACAGGCCTCTCTCATCTTTTTAAGTGGGAGAACTTGCACAATTGGTGGCTGACTAAATACTTTTTTTCCCCACTGTAGGTTGATAACTGTATTGCCTACTGTGCTTTTTTATTGGCCTCTGTCTATGCATGTCATTATCCCAATTGAGTGCGTTAGATTAGTGTGTTGGGTTAATTGGCTTTGACCTTGATCAGAAACAACAGCACAGATTAGGACCAAGAACCAAATATCCCACCCAAACCTTGTCTTTCTCTGACGGTCATACATGGCTGGCATTCATCCCACTGTACTTCAGTTTGTGCATCAGCTGCTGAATCAGTGACCTCAATTTCAATTGTGTCCAACCCCTGGCTCTATTAAATTGCCAATTTCAAGTCCCAGACCCATTTTGGGGGTCTGTTTCTCTGCAGGCTTCTGAAAGGGTCAGCTCTTCTCTGGTCCACTCTAACAAAAACATGTTGTGATGGATCGTAATTGAAGATGGGACTGGATGGTTTTAGATTATAAGGCCGCTACTTTGACTGTATCTGGAGATTGCTCCCAGTGGGTTAAAGGCTAATGATAGTGAGCTCTGCCCTGAATCATAGAGCCCAGAGACTGATTTAAACAACACAGCTCTGTCACAAATAATCTTATGTTGTTTAGTATCTGTTAATTGATATACTATTTCAATTTGCACCTGAAGGGCCGTTATTGGCATCAAAAGGTTTTATGAACAAGCCAGTCAATGAGCATTCCAGCTAGCCAATATAGAGGTAGCCTATATTTTGTTGACATACCAGCTAGCCAAGTTAGAGACATATTTTGTTAATGGACACATTTTTACTGATCTCATTTGTTCTCCATGCCTTATTAGTTTATATGGACGGGACGTCGACCCCTCGTGTTCGTCGGGTTTAGAGACAAGTAAACAGTATCAGTCAACAATCACATTGTGATCATTTACAGTCCATTGTGTGTGTGTATGTGTGTTTACTAGTGATGGGGGTAACATTGATACAGTTACGTATCACAATATTATTTTGGGACAAATCATATAATTTAGATACTTTGAATCCAAGTATCAATTTCTTTAAAATAAAAATTTTAAATATCTTTGCTATGTAGCGTTAACTAGCGCTAGTCGGCTGTGCCTGCACCAAAACTCTGGTATTTTTCATCCTATAGCTTGTTATCCATATTCTTTTTAAATAGTGAGCCAACATGTTTTCAGCACTTTTATTTCCGTGACTGATTAACAACAACAAAAATCTCATGCTCTCTCTTGTCTCTCTGCAGCAGACATATAGTGAGCAATATGTTTGGAGCATCAAATCGTAATAAAATCGCAGTGTCTAATGGTAATACATATAGAATCGTGAGAATCGCAATACATATCGTATCATATCGTGAGGTCCCTGGCAATTCCCAGCCCTAGTGTTTACATGATTTCAATTGGTTGCGTAGGAACCACTAGAGACATTTTCTGAAATGTTCTTAATTCTTATCCTCCTAGATTTATTAAGGAATAGAGATTTTAAGTGTCCCATTATTTTAAAATGAGGAAATCTCAATTAAAACATCTGCTTAATGAATTATTTATTATTATACATAATAATCCCTCATGAAACAACATTGCAATGAGTGAACAGCTTTGTTTAATGAATGCAAATATTGCCAGAAAACCAGGCAGAACTTCAAACAGTATAAGGAATAATATGAGTCATGACTCGCCTCCCCACTGCCTTATAAAACAGCCAATGACAGCAAATATTAACTCACGCAGGCACGCACACACACACACACACACACACACACACACACACACACACACACACACACACACACACCAGACTATTTATCTTTGTGGAACTCGGAATAAAAATCTTCAGGCGATTGCCTCTGCAAATGTACAGTAAAGGGCAACTTGACCAAAATGTCAACAAATAAATGTGTGTTTGCAGGAGTAATTTTCTTAATTGACGTACAGTAGGCCTAACAGACAGCCCATATAGAGGCGAATCGTCTGTGAGTAGCAAGGCTCAAGCCATGCCCACCTGAAAATACAGCTCTGTTTAGCTTTCATTTGGCTGTGTTTGAGAAGTGAATAATCAATTTGTTAACTAATTGTCACTTCACCGATTGCTTTCATAAAAGAAACTGACAATATATACGATTACCTGTGCAAAGCACATTTTCTCCTGGACTTTACTATCGGGGAAAAGTGTTTAAACGTTGTCTCAAAAGAATGGGGGTATCGTCGGAAATCGTAGACATGGGACTAAAAGGTTTTGACCCACCTGTTTATCAAAGTTGATATATCAATGGGGATTAAACACACTTACATGGCAACTACATGACGAGAGAATTAAAAACGGTCTACTTATGTACAGTAAGTGTTCCCCTTCGTGGAATAGAAAAAATGTCTGTATTCCATTGATTTTCTGTCTCTCATTATACAATTGTTTATGTGCCATAATACAGTCAATATACAGTACCAGTCAACCGTTTGGACACACCTACTCATTCAAGGGTTTATCTTTATTTTTACTATTTTCTATATTGTAGAATAATAGTGAAGACATCAAAACTATGAAATAACACATATGGAATCATGTAGTAACCAACAAAGTGTTTGCCTTTATGACAGCTTTGCACACTCTTGGCATTCTCTCAACCAGCTTCAATTGGAATGCTTTTCCAACAGTCTTGAAGGAGTTCCCACATATGCTGAGCACTTGTTGGCTGCTTTTCCTTCACTCTGCCCTCCGACTCATCCCAAACCATCACAATTGGGTTGAGGTCGGGGGATTGTGGAGGCCAGGTCATCTGATGCAGCACTCCAGCACTCTCTTTCTTGGTAAAATAGCCCTTACACAGCCTGGAGGTGTGTTGGGTCATTGTCCTGTTGCAAAACAAATGATATTCCCACTAAGCCCAAACCAGATGGGATGGCGTATCACTGCAGAATGCTGTGGTAGCCATGCTGGTTAAGTGTAACACCTCCTCCTCCATGCTTTACAGTGGGAACTACACACCAAAGGACAAATTTACACCGGTCTAATGTACATTGCTCGTGTTTCTTGGCCCAAGCAGGTCTCTTCTTCTTAATGGTGTCCTTTAGTAGTGGTTTCTTTGCATCAATTTGACCATGAAGGCCTGATTCACACAGTCCTCTCTGAACAGTTGATGTTGAGATGTGTCTGTGACTTGAACTCTGTTATGTATTTATTTGGGCTGCAATTTCTGAGGCTGGTAACTCTAATGAACTTATCCTCTGCAGCAGAGGTAACTCTGGGTCTTCCATTCCTGTGGCAGTCCTCATGAGAGCCAGTTTCATCATAGCGCTGCACTTGAAAACATTCAAAGTTCTTGAAATGTTCTGTATTGACTGACCTTCATGTCTTAAAGTAATGATGGACTGTCGTTTCTCTTTGCTTATTTGAGCTGTTCTTGCCATAATATGGACTTAGCCCTATTTAGTAAAAGACTATCTTCTGTATACCCCCCTACCTTGTCACAACACAACTGATTGGCTCAAACACATTAAGAAGGAAAGAAATTCCACAAATTAACTTTTAAGAAGGCACACCTGTTAATTGAAATGCATTCCAGGTGACTACCTCATGAAGCTGGTTGAGAGAAAGCCAAGAGTGTGCAAAGCTGTCATCAATTCATAGGGTGGCAGTATATAATTATATTTGTTTAACACTTTTTTGGTTACTACATGATTCCATATGTGTTATTTCATAGTTTTGATGTCTTCACTATTATTCTACAATGTAAAAAATAGTAAAAATAAAGAAAAACCCTTGAATGAGTAGGTTTGTCCAAACTTTTGACAGGTAGTGTATAAATGTGTGTGTATATATATATATATATATATATATATATATATATATTTTTTTTTAATAGTTATCTTACTCCAGTATGCGGCTGTTACATTTATCAGAACTGTATTTTATTACAGAACATGCTTTTGTGTCAGTCTTTCTTTAAAAAATGTCTCTCCTTATAGACGGGTTGGTTGTTTAGCAACAAAACTGACCCTTGCGCAACTATGGGGCAAACAGATGGGTTGGCTTAGAAGATTGTTGACATTTAAACTACATTTTGTCTCCAATGTTTATTAAAAACATAAATACTTTGGCACAATGAGCACTTGTTGTCTATCAAATACATTGTTATAGTTATTTGTTAGCTAGCCAATTTTTTTGCCATATTAGCATTGACATGAAATCAGTCAAAACACCTCAAAACAAGACATGGTATTAAGAACAATATGTAACTACCTGAAACGAGGAACTTACGATTCCCAAAATGGCAGTTTCTCGTCATTGGGCAGGTTTCCATTGACCCAGGTTTATTAGACAAAAGCAATGTCGCAAAATGTTTTTATTGTGACGTGTAATGGAAACGGCAGATGTAGGAGACATTTTCTAAAGAGCGACAACATATTTATCCGTTCAACTGGTGGATTTTTCTTCTAACTTTCTTTATTGCGACAAATGATGATGGAAACGGTGTTTGCCAAATCATTTTGTAGGTACATGGGGCTGTCACCGCATAATTATAAAGCTCCACTCCACAATTAATTCTAAATGCCTAAGTCTTGCACTATAAAAATCATGTTTTTTTTGCAGGACAATAATTGTCTGAATTGCTTCGCCTTGGTTTTCTGGTTGGCTGGCAAGTTTCACCATCCAATTATTTCAGATACAAGTTTCACTATGGCACGGACCGTGGCTATATGTTGGCACATGAGAATGATTAGAATATGGCATATATTAGTCAATTATTGCATTTTATCAATGCTAGCTTTCGCGGGCTACCTGAGACATGAAACAGATAGGTGGGAGGGCATACAGGCTGTCGCCAATTTATTAATGCTCAATTTGCCTAAATGGGTAATAGAAACACTTCAACCACTACATTTTTTCAACACTGTAGGTATTTGGGGCAAAAAAATAATTGGGGGGTGTGACGTCATTACGTCCCGCTGTTTTTATCGACAAAATAGTTAAATGGAAACACACCCTAGCAGGCGATTGTCGCATTTATTTTGTATGCAAACTTTCTAAATGTCGACACAAAATCACTGGATAAGTTAATGGAAACATAGCTATTGTTGTTAGCTATCTGGCCATCCAGAATCACAACAACACACGGACTTGTGCCCCATTGAAGCGTGTACATCGTTTTCGTTATTTTTTCAGCTAACCCATCTATTGGACAGATACATTTATTCATGGACTTGTGCATTCATAGTCTGCATAATGCAGCAGTAACCCACTTTTAATTAGATTTCTTGCTCATAACAAGATTAATGAAATGACTGTTTTGATTCCTCAATAAATATAGAGGCTCTATTTGTGGGAAACATCCTATGACTTCATTCTGATTCGGTGGTACAGCTGTCCTCTGGATGTCATAATAGACTTATTTATGAAGTCAGTTTGTGTAATGCGACCTCTACCCACTACCAGAACAACACAGTCCAACCCTCTCATCATTAGACAGAGCTGGAGATAGACTTTGGTTCGCCCACTACATAGCCTCTATTGTACAGTATAGTGCAGCTGTGATGGACCAGCATGCGGAGGGAACCTCAATAGCAGTTGGCAATTGCCTAAATTCAACTATATTGTAAAATGGCCATACAGTATAATGGGGGGTGGAGAAGGAGTGCACGTTAACACAACTAAGGGAGATGGAATTTGACTAGTTCTCAATGGCAGATTGAATATGAATGTGTATTCCTTCAATAGCCATGTCCATGAGGAGAGCAGGGTAGTAAGCAGAGCTCTGGGTTACTACGACGACAACAAGAGAACTAGCAGATGAGGCGGATGCATGTCTTTCTGCAGTAATTAGATGGGAACTGTGCAAGTCCACAATGACTGTGACAATAGGCTGCATTCACTGCCATAGAGTAGCAGTCAAATAGCGTAGGTACATTGCATTCAGAAAGTATTCCAACCATTTGACTTTTTCCACATGTTGTTGTGTTACAGCCTGAATGTTTAAAAAAAAATGTCACTGGCCTACACACAATACCCCATGATGTCGGAAGTGAAATGATGTTTTTGAAAATGTTTACAAAGTAATTAATAATGAAAAGCTGAAATGTCTTGAGTCAATACGTATTCAACCCCTTTGTTATGGCAAGCCTAAATAAGTTCAGCAGTAAAATTGTGCTTAAGAAGTCACATAATAAGTTCCATGGACTCACTCTGTGTTTAACATGATTTTTGAACGACTATCTTATCTCTGTACCCCACACATACAATTATCTGTAAGGTCACTCAGTCGAGCAGTGAATTTCAAACACAGATTCAACCACAAAGACCAGGGAGGTTTTCCAATGCCTCACAAAGAAGGGCACCTATTGGTAGATGGGTAAAAATAAAAGCAGACATTGAATATCCCTTTGAGCATTGTGAAGTAATAAATTACACTCTGGATGGTGTATCAATACACCCAGTCACTCCAAAGATACAGGCATCCTTCCTAACTGAGTTGCCAGAGAGGAAGGAAACCGCACAGGGAAACCGCACAGTTACAGAGTTTAATGGCTGTGATAAGAGAAAACTGAGGATGGATCAACAACATTGTAGTTACTCCAAAATACTAACCTAATTAATAGAGTGAAAATAAGGAAGCCTGTACAGAATAAAGATATTCCAAAACATGCATCCTGTTTGCAACAACGTACTAAAGTAATACTGCAAAAAAATATGTGACAAAGCAATTAACCTTTTGTCCTGAATACAAAGTGTTATGTTTGGGGCAAATCCAATACAACACATGACTGAGTACCACTCTCCATATTTTCAAGCGTAGTGGTGGCTGCATCATGTTATGGGTATGCTTGTAATCGTTAAGGACATGGGGAGTTTTCAGTATAAAAAATTAATGAAATGGAGCTAAGCACAGGCAAAATCGTAGAGGAAAACCTGGTTCAGTCTGCTTTCCACCAGACACTAAGAGATTAATTCAACTTCATTCAACAGGACAATAACCTAAAACACAAGGCCAAATCTACACTGGAGTTGCTTACCAAGAAGACAGGGAATGTTCCTGAGTGGCTGAGTTACAGTTTTGACTTAAATCTACTTGAAATTCAATGTCAAGACCCAATAATGGTTGTTTAGCAATGATCAACAACCAATTTGACAGAGCTTAAATAATTTTGAAAATAAGAATGGGAAAATGTTGCACAATCCAGGTGTGGAAAGGGCTTAGAGACTTACCAGAAACTCACAGCTGTAATTGCTGCCAAATGTGCTTCTACAAAGTATTGACTCAGGGGTGTAGATTAGATATTTCTGTATTTCATTGTCAATACATTTCAAAAAATGTCTAAAAACATGTTTTCACTTTGTCATCATGGGGTATTGTGTGTATATGGTTGAGAGAAATCAATTTAATAAATGTTGAATTCAGGCTGTAACACAACAAAATGTGGAATAAGTCAAGGGGTATGAATACTTTCTGAAGGCACTTTATGTAGTGTAAAATGGGTGAGGCAAACTCATCTGGAATCACTAGTCATGCTGCTCTAGTAGGATAATATCTGGAGATAACTGACAATAGAAGACTATACATGTCCACACAGATGAAATAGATGAAAGGGGTTTTCTTGCTGTAGGATTTCTTGACCTCGGGAGAAGGCCCCATTATGTTGTGAGATCGGACACTACCATTTGGTTTTCTCCTATCCCTTGGGCTGTTTGTACAGTTGGAGTGGGGTGTTCAGTGTGAGAGACAATTTATAGGCCTTTCACTGTCATTCTATCGTCTTCTCAGTGAACAGACTAATCCATTGACTGGACCTTAAAAGGACAAACAGGGATTCCAGACTGCCAAATCAGTCTAGATTAACTAATCTATACACGTTTACCCTGTCTGTCAGACCTGAGAGAGCTAAACAGATAGAAATATGTCAGTTAATCATTTAAACAGTAGGTGAAGATTTTTGTCCGTGGTCTTTCCATTGAGATCTGCTTTAGCGTTCTGTCTGTCTGTGAGTGAGGAAGATTCCTGGTAGAACTACAGTATGTCGTCTCTCTCTCAGTGCAGGGCACCAGGGACCTGCCAATCACTTTAGCATGTAGGCCTATTTCCTCAGCAGCACGTGTGGTGCGGAGCCTGCATGCATGTCTGCTATGTGCTCTGCTGGCTGGCTCGGCTTTCTGTTTTGGGTCTATGTGAAGGTCGCTAGCATCCCCCCTCTGGTGGTTGCCACTACAAAGAGAAGGATGTTTCCCATGTAGCTGTATGATGGAGATCACTTCCTTACAGTAGGTCCAGGGCAGTGGTGCTCTGAGGTTGTGAAGTGGTTAATGACACACATACATTTTAGGAAGATATTAATTCAAATGGCACCGTAGAGAAATTGACCAATACATTTTTGATGTTGCCTTCTTTGACTATGCAGGCCGTAGTGGGAAAAATATCAGAACTATAAATAGATTTTTCAAACGTAGCTAGATTTCTCTTTTAGATCACATTCACCATTTTTATAAACATATTTTTGATGGATATGTATTAATCCAATATACTGTATCAGCAGGCATTATAGGATTAAGCTATACATGACTCTTCATGCTCAGTCAAACTAATGGAGCCTTGTTAAAGGGTGTGTCTGCTGTGGTGGTAGGCTAAATATGAAGGAATGGTACATGACTCAGCTAGCCTGGGTGCCAGAATGTTTCTGCTTTGTTGCCAACTCATTTACATTTACATTTTAGTCATTTAGCAGACGCTCTTATCCAGAGCGATTTACAGTTAGTGAATGGATACATTTTCATACTGGCCCCCCGTGGGAAACTCCTTATGGAATTGTCATGCAAAATATGTTTGGCTTGACAATGACAATGGAGTATGCAACAACACAAATAGATCTGGGACCAGGCTATGTTTCAGCTTCTGGCAAAAACTGGTTTCTAATGAGATTGAGTTTGAGCTGATATAAGCAGATTATGATATGAGCTCAAGTGTAAACTGTTTGAAATACTGTGAGCAGCAGAGGTCCTTATTTTCAATCTACTGATGCTGAAAGGACCAGAGGTTGTAATTACACAAGTTTAAAACCGCTGAACGAGAGCATACTTTTAGCTTATAGTAGCACTTCTCAGAACATTAACATTACAGCCATGTTTCTATATCCACACTTTCATGATAGTGAAAGAGGTACAAAAGGCCATGCATTTTTATTTAAGGCTGCTTGCTAATTTACAGCCTCTCCACATCCTGCTGAATTGCCTCAGAGTGAAGACCTAATGAGTATGGCCCATTATTTGAGATGGGTGTCCTCTACTATTCTTGACTCTTAGCCAAGACCTCCAATTAATGCAATGGATGATCATTTTTTCACCTCTCATGGGTTATTGCCTGTAGCTATTGTACTGAATAGTAGAAAACCGCATTCCTGTTTCCCCACATCTCTCCTCTTCACCATCATGGTCAAAGAGAAATCCAGTCGTTAATTTTAACAATTGAGACAGAGAACATGGCTGATTTAGGATAGGATGGTTATGTCTTGTCTGCTGTCCATGTAGGATTCACATTATCATTATGACATTTTCCTTTGTTTTGCTATGATTTACTATGGAGTATTGTGAGCGTGTGTGTGTATATGTGCAGGGGCAGAAGGGGTGACTGAATGTGTGTGCGAGATTGTGATTGTATTATGATGCTATAATTGCCTAAATGTATGTAGGAACACGCACACACATCAAGGAGAATGCATGTCTTCCCTGTTGGGAGGCTATAGAGTTTGTAGTTTCCACAGAACGTCAGAAGCATCCCCCTGGTGGCCACTCACAGTCCCAGTCACTGTCATCAGTGTTTTACAGCTAGGACTGTACCACGTCAAGATCCAAAACAGGGGTGTTCCACAGTTAGAGCTGTACTATGTCAGGATCCTGTAGGGTGGTTAGAGCAGCGTTGCCATGGTGAGGGAGCCCAGGGAGTCACATTTGTCTGCCTAACAATGTGAACACAGCATGGATGCTTCTCACCAGCAAAACACCTGTCACTACACAATACCAGTCCACAGTCACAACAGTGTGTTCACACTGGAAAACAAAAGGATTATAGGCCTATGGTTTGTTAAAAGTCAATGCTTTTTATGAGTGCCTTTATTCAGTAAAGTATAATTCTATCTTTGGGAAATCAAAGTTAAGTTTAATTCAAGAACTGGAACTTTCATATTTATTTTCAGAGAGGAAAAGCTTTGGGATATCTCAAGGGAATAAGACACAACAGTTTGACAGTGATACATGGGATATGTGACTGCATTGTGTGTCTGACCATAGTGACTGATGTGATATCCCCACAGACCCAGAGTCTCAGAGGAAACGCACGGTGCAGAACGTCCTTGACCTCAGACAGAACCTGGAAGATACCATGTCCAGTCTACGGGGAGCCCAGCTCAGCCATGGGTGAGTGCATTACCATACATTGAATTCATAGATTATAGTAGGCAATAATGGGGTGTTTCTGATGCCACGTACTGGTGTGAATGGGGCATAACGTTAAAGAGCATTCTCAAAACCCAGAATATCCTTTTATTTATGTATGTTTCTTTCTTTTAAAGTTCCATCTGCACAAACATTACTTGCCACCCACACATTACCTTTCAACTGTATAGTGCCTTCGGAAAGTATTCAGACCCCTTGACCTTTTCCACATTTTGTTACGTTACAGCCTTATTCTAAAATGCATTAAATAAATACAAATCCTCAGCAATCTACACACAATACCCCATAATGACAATGTGAAAAAAGGGTTTTAGAAATTTTAGCAAATGTATTACAAATAAAAAACAGAAATACCTTATTTACATAAGTATTCAGACCACGTGCTATGAGACTTGAAATTAAGCTCAGGTGCATCCTATTTCCATTGATCATCCTTGAGATGTTTCTACAACTTGATTGAGTCCACCTCTTCCTAGAGCTGGCTGCACGGCTAAACTGAGCAATCGGGGGAGAAGGTCCTTGGTGGTAGAGTTCCTCTGTAGAGATGGGAGAACCTTCCAGAAGGACAACCATCTCTGCAGCATTCCACCAATCAGGCCTTTATTGTAGAGTGGCCAGACGGCAGCCACTCCTCAATAAAAGGCACATGACAGCCCGCTTGGAGTTTGCCAAAGGGCACCTAAAGACTCTCAGACCATGAGAAACAAGATTCTCTGGTCTGATGAAACCAAGATTGAAATCTTTGGCCTGAATGCCAAGCGTCACGTCTGGAAGAAACCTGGCACCATCCCTACGGTGAAGCATGGTGGTGGCAGCATCATGCTGTGGGGATGTTTTTCAGCAGCAGGGACTGAGAGACTAGTCAGGATCGAGGGAAAGATGAACGGAGCAAAGTACAGAGAGATCCTTGATGAAAACCTGCTCCAGAGCGCTCAGGACCTCAGACTGGGGCGAAGGTTCACCTTCCAACAGGACAACATCCCTAAGCACACAGCCAAGACAACGCAGGAGTGGCTAGGGGACAAGTCTCTGAATGTCCTTGAGTGGCCCAGCCAGAGCCCAGACTTGAACCTGATCGAACATCTCTTGAGAGACCTGAAAATAGCTGTTTAGCAACGGTCCCCATCCAACCAGACAGAGCTTAAGAGGATCTGCAGAGAAGAATGGGAGAAACTCCCCAAATACAGGTGTGCCACGTTTGTAGCGTCATACCCAAGAAGACTCGAGGCTGTAATCACTGCAAAAGGTGCTTCAACAAAGTACTGAGTAAAGGGTCTGAATACTTATGTAAATGTGATATTTTAGTTCTTTATTTTTAATAAATTTGCATACATTTCTAAAAACCAGTTTTTGCTTTGTCATTATGGGGTATTGTGTATAGATTGATGAGGAAAACAAACTATTTAATCAATTTTAGTATAAGAATGTAATGTAACAAACTGTGGAAAAAGTCAAGGGGACTCCTGAGTGGCGCAGTGGTCTAAGGCACTGCATCGCAGTGCTACCTGTGCCACTAGAGATCCTGGTTCGAATCCAGGCTCTGTCGCAGCCAGCCGCGACCGGGAGACTCATGGGCGGTGCACAATTGGCCCAGTGTCGTCCAGGGTAGAGGAGGGAATGGCCGGCAGGGATGTAGCTCAGTTGATAGAGCATGGCGTTTGCAACGCCAGGGTTGTGGGTTCGATTCCCACGGGGGGACAGTATAAAAAAAATATGTATTCACTAGCTGTAAGTCGCTCTGGATAAGAGCGTCTGCTAAATGACTAAAATGTAAATGTCTGAATACTTTCCGAATGCACTTTATGTAATTGTTTAATTGGTTCAGCAAGATACTGTACGTGTACACCTAGAAGAAAGCTATGGATTTGTTTGAGAAATGTGATATACTCATACACACATGAAACACAATGGACAGGTCGATAGAGTACACACAAGCATGTTTACACAACTCTCCTCCTTTATGTCTTCTTGGTATCTTGCCACCTGGTATACATATGCTGTCAATCCCTCTGAAACAGACTGTTTTTGTTTCATGACCATCACATTCTGGGAAACCCTTTGTCCAGTATTAGTTTCAGACGGTCTCTATAATGATGAGACACAAACAATAACAGAAAACACCAGAGACTAACCACACAGGATATTGAAGAAACTGGACAGAAACCGAAACGTTCGTTAACAAAAAGTTATTTTGCATTCAAAGCCTGTATACCTTCCATTTTTGCCTGCTTCTTAAATCCAGCTCAGTAGTATGTGATCTGCCTACCAATATTCCTGTTGCTATTTGGTCTCTCTTTGATGTGTGTGGTGTTCATGTCCGAGGGGATTCCATCCCAGATCTGAGCTCTGAATTTCCATAGCCCTGGCCTCTGGAGACTGACAGACACCTCAGTAACTTGACACATCTAAAAACTCATGCTTTTCAACCTGGGCCACCAAACCTCTAGCAGGGTTTCCCAAACTCGGTCCTGCCCTCTAGGGCAGGGCTCTCCAACCCTGTTCCTGGATAACTACCCTACTGTATGATTTCGCTCCAGCCCCAGTTGTAGCTAACCTGATTCAGCGTATCAACCAGCTAATAATTAGAATCAGGTGCACTAGATTAGGATTGGAATGAAAACCTACAGGACGGTAGCTCTCCAGGAACAGGGTTGAAGAGCCCTGCTCTGGAGCACAAATGGACTGTAGGTACTGTAAATAATATCCACATACAGTACTACTAGTAAATCATTAGCTTCAAATGACTTAACTTTCTGCGTACAGCATGTTTTTTTAATAGCTCAATGACCGGCCGTAATTCTGTTACTAGTTCAGCTCCCTGTCATAACTCCCAAACATATACCCTAATGTATGGGATCGTTTGATGTGCATCCATGAGTTTAAACTATCTATATTGAAGTTAAACTACATTTCAAAACTCTCAAGGAAGTACCGTCCTACTCTGAGCTAATGTATCATTCCAATGAAGCATTGTGGGAGTCGGAATGTATTCCTGAGGCAGTAATAGTTAACAGTCCCTGTTGATTAATTATCCATCTACAGAAGTACAGAAATAGCAGGAGGAAAAAAACACCCACATGGTCTCAGGCAGGCATTGCATTATTCATCTGGGCTGGTTGGTGCATCTGGTTATGTAATCGCCAGACTCAGCAGAAGCTCCTCGCCATTGGGAGGGCATTGCAAAACCTGACCAATTTAGAGAACAGACTAGAACTACACTCTAGTCTAAACTCTCTCTTGGACAACAGGCTATAACTACTCTCTAGTCTAAACTAGAACTACTCTCTAGTCTAAACTCTCTCTTAGACAACAGACTAGAACTACTCTGTAGTCTAAATTAGAACTTCTCTCTAGTCCACATTGGTTCACCTTTCACTGGCTAATGCAATGGCCCAGAGTTTTCCCTGGTCAGGTCATGTAGTCAAGAAAAACTCCTGGCCCGAGCAATCCTACATTTTTTTCTGTTGTGTGTGATTATGTGCTGATTACCTTTGGTCTGTAAATCCCAGCTGGTAATGATATTGTGACCATATTGCTGAGGGTTCTGAATGATCCCGTCAAAGGGAGAGAGGGGACAAATTACTTTTCTCTGTTCACACAATGATGCTATGTCCTTATACTATAGCAAGCAACTTGCCCTTGAGTTCTGAGACGCCACCCATTCTTTATTGTAGTCGCTGAAGGCTGAGAGTGAATGTTACAGTTGTATCTGGGTCAGCAGAGACTATATGTCAGGACAGATTTATTTAAAGGCCCGCTGACTGAGAGAGAAAAAAGGAAAGATGATTTATTTCTCTAATTCTCTCTCTATAAGTCCCTCAAACTCTTAATTTATCCTATCTCTCCTTCTGTCTTCTCATTCATTCCATTTCTACCATACTATAACCCCTCTCTCTTCCTCTCCTCTCCCCAGCTGTCTGGAGAGCAGTAATGTTTGCTACGACAGTGACGAGAACAACGCCCGCAGCATGTCCAGTCTGTCCAATCGCTCCTCTCCTCTCTCCTGGCGCCATGGCCAGTCCAGCCCCCGGCTGCAGGCTGGAGATGCCCCCTCGTCCACGGGTAGCGGCGTGTATCAGGGGGGTAAGGCTGGGTCCCAGTACACGGCCCACACCATGCCCGCCCGAGTCTCCAGCCGTCTCAGCCACTCCTCCCGAATTGAGCTCATCGAAGGGCTAGATGTGGACGATGCTGACCTCAAGTCTGGTTACCTGAGCGACAGCGACCTGCTGGGAAAGAGCATGCCAGAGGATGACGACGACAACCTGGCTAATGGGTAAGGGGCTATAGCAGGGGTGTCAAACTCAATCCATGGCAGGCCGAGTGCCTGCTGGTTTTTGTTATTTCCTGTTTTTTGTTGTTTCTTTTGTGGGCAATGAAGACCTAGACAACCAGGTGAGGGGAGTTCCTAACTTATCAGTGACCTTAATTGATCTATCAAGTACAAGGCAAGAGTGAAAACCTGCAGAAATTCAGCCCTCCTTGGTATGAGTTTGACACCTGTGGTCTATTCTATTGTCTAACTCAGGGTTCTCCTACTCTGGTTGTGTGGAGCTACTGGGTATTTGTGCAGGCTTTGGATCCAGTTCTGCAGTAACACTCACTTTGCATCCTACTGTACAATTATCTTTGATATAGTCCTTGTGGATACTACGGATGGTTGTTATCACTTGGTCCTACAACTTACATTATGTCATGAAACAAGCATCAATCAAGCATTGATTTGGATTAGATTTTTAAAAAATGTAGGTAAAACATGCTTGGAGTTTGCACTGTGCTTGGAGTAACCCTTTCACAGTGCTGTCCTCAGCAGTCCAGGGCTCCAGACTGCGACCATTTAGTCACATTTTGAGACCCTTTAACTTGGCTGTGCGAGCAACATTTTGAATTGATCACACTGGTGCAAGCTACACATTCTACCTGGTCATCTCAATAAAAACGTCCTCTTTTTGGGGCGGATAAAACCATGAATTTGTTAAACAGTAGAATGCATTATTCTCATTATTCCTGTAATAAAAGTGTCTCCCCTGCCGCTGTGCCTGCCTGTTTCGCTGGGGCCGGCTGCTGTAATGAGTGCCGAGCAAGCTTCTCACACTCTCTCTCCCACCTCGTGTGCCCCTCGTGATTGTATAACATTTCAAAATGCAATTGCGTGGAAAACTAGTTCAAGTGTCCAAAACTAGTTCAAGTGTCCATATTAAATAGACGAGGGTCTCCGCTTTCTGTAGGTATGATTTTTATTTCTCAAATATTATTATTGAGCTCAAAGCACACTGTTTTACTATCAAGATATCTGATATGGCTTTGAAATACGGAGCGCACGAAATTGGGCATCTGCCATCGCAAGTGCACTAGGCCTCATTGTAAAGTTTTTTTTTAGGACATTTACATTTAGTGTTCGATTAGTACATGGCAACTAGCAGTAGGTGTTATATTTAGAGTTAGTTTTTTGAGTTTCCACTTCCTTAGGTGGTGAATTAGCACCAATTGAATTAGGTCTATATATAATATTAGTTCACATAAAGATGAAGGCAAATTCTTCTCTATTGAACAGTAAAATAAAACAAAAATAGCTTAATTGTCAACCCAAAAATCATGACACATCAAAATATTTTGAATCATGCATTCCTGCTTGGACATGTTAGATGTAACAACTTAATTATTGAATACCATCTCAGTGGTCTATTACATTCTTAATAAAGCACTGTTAATAACTTTATAAGATGATGACTCAAATGTATTCTATTGTGTGACGCTGCAATTCTTTTTGTCAAAGCCTGAAAAAGTTGGTGGCACCAGGGGAAAATGTTAGTCTGGAGCCCTGCAGTCTGTCTAGTGTAACTCGCTTGTTCCTGAATGGGTCTATTATGGCTTCATGCAGCAACCATGTCGCCTTCTTCTCAGTCTGATTCTGCTGAGGTGGATCAGATTTTTTTTTGTAACATTTTTGCTGTGTAGAGTGTACCCTTACAATAAAGTCCTGCAGGATTCCTGTAGGATTGTTTGTGAGGTGAGCTGTGATGAGTAGAGACTTGAATGTGAATCATCAGGTATTATTCTCAGCGTAGTTAGCTGGTTTTACTAACCAGGTTTCCATCCAACCTTTTTAAGCAATTCAAGTACATGTCGGATCAAAAAATTCACCACAGGCCTGATGGAAACAGCAAAGATCTGAGTGGGCACTTTCGCTATATAATGCAAAATGTTTTGTGACAATGCGTTGTGACAATGAGTTGAAAATGCGATGAAAACCCATTTAACTTGTATTTTATATTTGGTTCAAAAGTTATTTTTATGTCCACTAAGTCATCACGCACAGCCTTTTATTTGCAACAAGTCCATTTGATGGAAACACATGTCTGGTGGGAAAATGTGCATATAATTTTTATGCATATTTTATATATTTGCATGGACATCTGTTGCCAATTGGATGGAAAAATAGCTACTAATGCGAATCCCCCTCTGGCTGAAACTCATTGTTCTGTGAAATATATTGTGCTGTGGTTGTGTTTGTGTGTTTGTGTGTGTGTGTGTGTGTGTGTGTATGTGGCAACTAGTGATTAAACACGTGCAAACACAAGGCTCTAAACAAGAGTCTAGAGTCCAGAGTAATTCCAAACTCGCAGCTTCACTATTCCGTCTCTGTTCCTAGCCATTCCAAGAACTAGGGGAATTATCTGCTGAAACAAGACATTTTGTCTGACCTGGAATCTTCCATTTTGTAGAAAAGTAAGATGTCCGAATGGCAGGAAAACCAAAAGTGGATCTCTAAATGGGTCTAAATGAGTTCAGATCACGTCTGAGTCTTGCAGTAATGTCGTTCATTACCAGCCCCCCTGCTGAGCTGGCTGTCATTCACACCCACATCTCACTGCAGAGACGGAGGAGGGTGTAACTGACACAAACGCACACAGAGCCCCTCCAGTCAGTGCCTGCCTCTCCACTAAATGGGATTTAGCAAGTCACTTTGTGCTACCAACAACTTAAGCAGAAAGGACTGAAGTAAAGAATGACATTACTACCCTCCTTTTTTTTCCTTCTTTTTTTGTTGGTACATTTAAAACCCACTAACTAACTAACTGCCCATTAGCAACTGTAACCTACCGATCAATGCCATGGTAGGGCATCAGTCTGATCCTAGGTCAAGGTGTCAAGGACAGGTGTGGCAGGTGTTCTGAGAACCAGGAGGAGAGCCACAGCATTATCTCCTTTCATGCCTCATTTAACACTCGTTTAACAGTCTCTTTCTCTCTCTCAATCTCTCTTTTTGCTCCTCTCTCTCTGCCCCCCCCGCTCTCTCTCTCTCACTTCCTTTGTGTCACATCCTCTCTCTCTCTCTCTAATTCCCTCTCCCTAGTTGACAGTCAGTAGGCAGGGAATCCAGGCCAGTTCTCTGGTGTGATGTGAGCAACTTTATCACTGTTCCACATGCACTGGGATTTACTCTGCAGCTTCTGTGGCACTGACTGACTGGCCCGCTCGGGTAATCAGTCCACTCTGCCAATGAGAGACTACAGTGTAAATATTTAGAATTGAGAAGTGTGATAGATGGAGACAGGTCATAGTGAGAAGCAGAATGAGATTGAAGAAAAAGAGATTGAGAGTATGACATTATGTCTGGTGATTGTAAAAATGCCTGATAGTGAGTGCTCAGCACTGGGCCACCCGTGTCCTCAATCCCTAGGTGAGCTATTCAAGGTGACCATGATGAGAAACCCTGTACTTCCTGTGGTGTGCCACCTGTTCCCAGGTCAGCCCATACAGAATATAACAAGGGGAGAGTATAACTACCAAATCCCTAAGAGAAAACATATACAGTGCCTTCAGAAGGTATGCATACCCCTTGACTTATTCCACATTTTGTTGTTACAGCCTGAATTGAAAATGGATTCAATTGTTTTTTTCCCCTCAACCATCAACACGCTATACCCCACAATGACCAAGTCAAAACATGTCTTTAGAAATCTTTGCAAATTTATTGAAAATGAAATACAGAAATATCTCAAGGATTCACAGTCAATACATGTTAGAATGACCTTTGTCAGTGATTACAGTTGTGAGTCTTTCTGGGTAAGTCTCTAAGATTGTACAATATTTGCACAATATAATTTTAAAAATTCTTCAAGCTCTGCCAGGATGGTTGTTGATCATTGCTAGACAGCCATTTTCAAGTTTTGCCATAGATTTTCAAGCCGATTTAAGTCAAAACTGTAACTAGGCCACTCAGGAACATTCAATGTCGTCTTGGTAAGCAACTCCAGTATAGTTGACCATGAGTTTTAGGTTATTGTCCTGCTGAAAGGGGAATTTGTCTCCCAGTGTCTGTTAGAAAGCAGACTGAACCAGGTTTTCCTCCAGGATTTTGCTTGTGCTTAGCTCTATTCCATTAATTTGTATCTTAAAAAACTCCCTAGTCCTTGCCGATGACAAGCATGCCCATAACATGATGCAGCCACCACCATGCTTGAAAATATGAAGAGTAGTACTCAGTGATGTGTTGTGTTGGATTACCCCAAACATAACACTTTGTATTCAGGACATAAAGTTAATTTCTTCGCCAATTGTTTTCCAGTTTTACTTTAGTGCCATATAGCAAACAGGATGTATGTTTTGTAATATTTTTTTTCTGCACAGGCTTCCTTCTTTTCACGCTGTCATTTAGATTAGTATTGTGGAGTAACTACAATATTGTTGATTCATCCTTAGTTTTCTTCTATCACAGCCATGAAACTCTTTAACTACTTTAAAGTCACCATTGGCCTCATGGTGAAATCCCTGAGTGGTTTCCTTCGTCACTGAGTTAGGAAGGATGCCTGTATCTTTGTAATTACTGGGTGTATTGATACACATCCAAAGTGTAATTAATAACTTCACCATGTTGAAAAGGATATTCAATATCAGTTTGTTAATTTTTTTTATCAATCTACCAATAGGTGCCCTTCTTTGCGAGGCATTGGAACACCTCGCTGGGCTTTGTAGTTGAATCTGTGTTTGAAATTCACTTCTCGACTGAGGGACCTTATAGATAATTGTATGCAGTGGCGGTCAGTGCCGTTTAAGATGAGGAAGGATGATAATTTTTTTAATGAACGTGGCCTTATTTCTATTACAGGTTATTGGATGACTGTCATTCACATTCCAATCACCCAGCTCAGTGATCATCCCAATTTTGTTCCTTTTGCTTCATTTAAGAAACGGCACAATAAATACACCCCAGAACACAGTTCACTTTCAAAGCAGCCACATACAAACAGCATGATCTCTTTGCTCGTATAATTCCTTCTCGCATCTACGCGCTCTCCTCCTCTCACCTTTTCCCTTTGCTTGTGGACTTCAGTGCTCAACACATCAGCTGTTTGTGACCAGGCGAAAAAAACGTTCCAAGTCAAACCTTCACATCACAACCGCTAACCGCTACACACAGCCTACATCGTTGTCACCATATTAGCTAACATCATAGTCAACATAGCTACTAGAGCTAACGTGTTAGTAAACCCGCTACAATCATAGTACAGTGTACAGTCAGCAGCAAGCAGTTTAGCAGTTACACCGGCAGGTCCCGGTGGCAATAAATTAATAAGACCAAAAGCTTAACTTGACTTGGAAGAGTTCCAGTGTTGGATAGCTAACATAGCATCCCTCTCCATTTGAGCCTGGCTAAACTATCTAGCTGCAATTGACACTAGCTAAGTAAGTGAAAGAAAAAAAATATATATATACTACGAAATATAGCTCTCTCTTGCTTCTCCTTAATTTTGGAAGAAAACTGTTCAACTATTGTCTTTCTTCTCTCTGAGTCAACTACTCACCACATTGTATGCGCTACAGTTAGCTGTAGCTGTCACGTTCATTGAAGGACGGGACGGACCAAGGTGCAGCGTGATATGTGTACATGTTTATTTTAACTTAATTAACAACACAACAAAAATAACAAACTACACGAAACGTGAAGTCCAAGGTAGACCACAAAACATACCTTACACGGAACAAGATCCCACAACTAGACTGTGCCAAATAGGCTGCTTAAGTATTTTCCCCAATCAGAGACAACGAGCGAAAGCTGCCTCTGATTGGGAACCACACCGGCCAAAATAGATCCACACATACTAGAATATACAACATAGAAAACGCACAACAAAGAATATACACACCCTGACTCAACATTTAAGCGTCCCCTGAGTCAGGGCGTGACAGTAGCTTATGCTTTCAGTACTAGATTCATTCTCTGATTCTTTGATTTGGTGGACAACATGTCAGTTCATGCTGCAAGAGCTCTGATAGGTTGGAGGACGTCCTCCGGAAGTTGTCATAATTACTGTAAGTCTATGGAAGGGGGTGAGAACCATGAGCCTCCTAGGTTTTGTATTGAGTTAATGTACCCAGAGGAGGACAGAAGCTAGCTGTCCTCCGGCTACACCATGGTGCTACCCTACAGAGTGCTGCAGAGGCTACTGTAGACCTTCATTGCAAAACAGTGTGTTTTAATCAATTTGTTGACGTGAATACATTTAGTATAGTTTTATCTAAAAAGGATAACTTTTGTAATGTTTCACCTTTTTTTATGAAATTCACTGAAGATGGTCCTCCACTTCCTCCTCTGAGGAGCCTCCACTGATTGTATATGTGGGGTACATTCAAAAATGATGTTAAAAACTATTATTGCACAGTGAGTCCATACAAGTTATTATGTGACTTGCTAAGCAAATCTTTACACCTGCACTTATTTAGGCTTGCCATAACAAAGGGATTCAATACTTATTGACTCAAGTCACTTTAGCTTTTCATTTGTAATTAATTTGTAAATACGTCTAAAAACATAATTCCACTTTGACATTATGGGGTATTGTGTGTAAAATCTCAATTTAATCCATTTTAAATTCAGGCTGTAACACAACAAAATTTGGAAAAAGTCAAAGGGTATGAATACTTTTTGAAGGCACTGTAATTGCAGTATGACCTTCGATACATTCTTGTGCTTGAATGCGAAAACCGCTTGAAAAGCCTTCATGATACATACTGTGCGGATGTGTTGTCTTTGAGTTCAGCGGGAAATGTCCTTGATTTGGATTAACCCCTCATTCTCATAGGAATAGTGCTGTGTTACTGACCATCAAATGGCTAATCTATTATAGAGTTATATAGTATGAATAACTACCGGTATGCAGCTAGGCTAATCCAGGTCTTAAAAATGGAAGAGACGGCTCATGCTCTAGTTTCCCCCTATACTACATATCTCATCTTACTTCTGAATACATTTGCATTTTTAGTAACAGTGTCCTTGTTGGCAACCATTCATTCATTTCATCTGAGAGCTACTGTACGTACAGTCAATGTGAAAATAATCCATGATTCTGACAGCACTCCACGCACACGAATGCACACGCACAAACAAACACACACACACACATACACACACACACATTTCAGCTCATTGGAAAACATTAGCATCTACCGTCTCTTGAAAATAGATAATTTCTGCAAGCCCCTCCTGCATCTCCATAGCAACTAGCTCCAGTGTGACTGTGGGGAGAAGGAGCATTTCTCCAGCTTATTCACCATCATCCCTAATACACTTTATCTGAGTGGAAGCCATAGTTTAATGTCAAGCATATCTGAAGGAAGGTTTGACTGCCATGGGTAAAATGGGAATGTTGAGCTAAAATGGTCCTGTAGTGTAATATAATAGCCACATCTATAATTCGGATGGCTCTGTATTCTGATTCCTGGTTGGCTGTTATGTTAAATCGTTTACTTAATTGAGGCAATTTGTCACACGTGTTATCAAACCAGATGCTCTAATCTTTGCTCGTTACAACACTTTTAGACCAAGCCACTGCGTATGGTCTCTCTGGGGTTTGTGTTCTATGGAGTGAATTGAACCTGCAGCATATTGTTGGTGGCCTAATGGTCTATGCTATACTGTGTGCTGGGGTAACTCTGGTACCTAGAGAGGGATGGCATTCCTCTGAGTGATGACGACAGAGAGAGATGGAAGGGGAGGGTTGTGACACAATGTGGTGTGTTCAGAAAGGGTGAAATGTTTAGATGGAAATATGATGCATAGAGCTGACAGGCTCTATTGCTTACTCCCCATGACAGAGAATAATGTATGTTCTTCAAAATACATTTCCATCTGAACGTTCTGACTAGGCCCCATTTTTTGAGGAAGGAGGGTAATGTACCATGTGATGTGTTCCCTTTACTAAGTCTGTTGGAATCTGTTTGGTAGAATCATCATGTCTTTATGTCATAATGCCAGAATCATAGTTTTCTGTAGTTACACTCTTCACACCACATAATGATGGAGGATAACCATCACCAGTATCATTGTGTTACATTGGCATCCATTTTAACCACTTTCTACATGTCTTGGTCTCCCTGCATCATATTCCACACATTGGGTTAGGAGTAATAATAACATTACTGTAATAATAACATTACTGTAATAATGATATTACTGTAAAAATGACATTACTGTAATAATTATGTTACTGAATATAGTTTAGATTTGCCATACCTGTCACGACTTCCGCCGAAGCTGCCTCCCCTCCTTGTTCGGGCAGGTTTCGGCGTTCGTCGTCACCGGCTTACTAGCTGCTGCCGATCCGTTTATCATCACTCCACTTGTCTTGTCTAATTAATCACACACACCTGGTCCTTATCCCCAATTAGTCATTGTATAAGTGTTCCCTCTGCTTCCTTGTCTGTGTGGGTGATTGTTTGTAGTGAGCTGTGTGTAGCTCGGTTGAGCTACCCTTACCTTGTTGTTGCCAGGGTAGTATTTTCCCCTGTGCCTGAGTTTTGTTGTCGCATGCTTGAGCAACTGTTTATCGACGGAATAAACTCTTCGGATGCATATTACTCTCCTGCGCCTGACTCCCTTCTATCACACGCATCACAATACCTGATAGAGAAATTATAAATGTCCCACTATTCAGTGCCAACTTTACAAATGTAGAATTAAGTGTTTCACCCGTCAACTATGGTTACACACTTGGACCCATCGAGTTGCGGCATCAGCGTTCTGTTGCAGCCTGATAGCTACTTTCTCATGTCCAATCCCGTCGTTTCACAGGAGAATAATCTGTTTTGTAATTCGCTCTTTGATTGATGGAGCGAATGGTCTATTAGAGGCCTCCTGTAGCTCAGTTGGTAGAGCATGGTTCTTGCAACGCCTGGGTTGTGGGTTCGATTCCCACGGGGGGCCAGTATGAAAAATGCATGCACTCATTTTGGATAAGAGCGTCTGCTAAATGACTAAAATGTAAATGTAAAATGTCTAATGGTTTAAAAAGGACATGCAAACATGGAACTTTGCTAAATGAGGCCCACATAGAATGCTCTCTGTTTATCGCAACCAAGGGATTTACTGTCTTTTCCTGGCTGACGTTGATTAACTCAAAGCATTACTGAAACCTTATTTAGACTCTCAGACAGAAAACAAATTACTCTGAATTTTTTTGGGATTCAGATTCTGCCCTGTTTACAGAACCAGCTATAAAGCACTTGACTGCACGCTGAGGTATCGATTATGGAAGTGCCTACAGGCATCACTGAGTAGCCTACATTATCGTGTGGAATGGGGGTACTGTAGTAGGCTAAGTACAAGGCTATCTATAGCCCCCTTCTTTCCACTGTGCGGCAAGGTTAGGGAATGTAATGTATGTGGGAAAATGGTGGTACAGGGGTGGTGGACTGTGTGTGTGTGTGTGTGCGGTGAACAGTGTTCTAACCAGTGTAGGGAAAAGGAAAGGAAAGGTGCAGCAACACGCCTCTTATCATGCGGCACATGGATCGGGATATGCTGCTATGGCAACCCTCCTCCTCTGACCCACTGACGGGCTGTGCGTGGTGTGTCAGTGTGCTGTAGTGAGGGTGTGTGTATGCGTGCACGTGTGTGTAGTTATGTGTGTGTGTGTGTTTGGAGGATGAAATTGCTTCATATTTACCTATTAAGAAGATTGCTCTGCATCCAAACATGTAATGGTGTAGTGGGAGACTAGGCAATGGATGTCTGTGGCTTGTACCTATTGTTAGAACTCCCCTCTGAATTCCTCCATGGCAGACATACTTTTGATGGTTTCAGATCAGCTATCAATGATTACAGCACAACGACTTGCAAGTGGTCATTACATTTGAATTGGGGTCATTAGAATGTAATCACTCTCTTTCCATAATAAGTATTGTTTCTGATGAATAAGTTGAGCAACACAATGCTCAGTTAGATTACCATTCAGTATGCATAATGCTGTTTAAAATGCAGCACTATTCAGAATCTGACCAAAGAGATGTATATTAAGTATGTTCTACGTATTACCCAGTTAAGACAAATAATGGATTCCTTCATGTTAGCTAATCCATCATTTCAGTTTGCTCTTCTGGTAATGTAATTTCCATGGCAACGGTGAAAAAGCTTTGCACATGCTAGGAAATCGAGCTGCTCCGAGTATTGCCCCACCAGGCGTGAGCATGTGTTTCTCTCTCTCTCTCTCTCTCTCTCTCTCTCTCTCTCTCTCTCTCTCTCTCTCTCTCTCTCTCTCTCTTGTAACCATTTACACTATGGGTCATTCTAATGGAAACTGCACATCAACACACCCATACTTGAATACATACAGTACAGTATTTGCCCCTAGTCATCTAATACTGGTCCACAAAGAAGGGAACAGTCTGCCTTCAATTTCCCTTTCCTGCATACATTGGACTCTACTCCACAGTCAGTCCCTGCTTGGCTTTCCTGACCAGCCTAGCAAAGTGCTTTCCTGACCCACATAAAGCCATGTGCAGAGTGATTAGGTCTGGGCCTGCTTGGCCGGACCCTCCAAAAGCCCTGCAGGGATTACGGTTTAGTAGGACCACTGCTCGGGGTCAGCCCTTTATGGGCCATGGCTCAAGTTTCAAGTTTTAATGTCACATGCACAAGTACAGTGAAATGCCTTACTTGCAAGCTCTAACCCCAACAATGCAGCAATCAATAACAATGTAATACTAAAAAGAACAAGGTAGAACAAAAACACACAAGATATAAAAATAAGAAATAAGAAGAACACGATAAAGTAAGTAAGCATAGTATATACAGGGTCAGTTCCAGTACCATATTTACAATGTGCAGGGATACTGGATCGATAAAGGTAGATAGGTATAGGGGTAAGGTGAAGAGGGCGGGGATCACTCTACCCCTGGGGCCGGGAGGGGTCTGGGGCCACATGTGAACAGAGGAGGCCCTCCCCTTACACACACACACACACACACACACAGAGTGTGACACACATATGTGGGCAATATGGGAGGCCTCTATCACTGGAGGGGTCAATAGTAAAAGACAGAATCAAGAAGACCACCACTACAGTATCACCTCCACATGCATGTCTGATAAACGGACCAGTAATTACAGTGAGGGAAAAAAGTATTTGATCCCCTGCTGATTTTGTATGTTTGCCCACTGACAAAGACATGATCAGTCTATCATTTTAATGGTAGGTTTATTTGAACAGTGAGAGACAGAATAACAACAAAATAATCCAGAAAAACGCATGTCAAAAATGTTATAAATTGCTTTGCATTTTAATGAGGGAAATAAGTATTTGATCCCTCTGCAAAACATCACTTAGTACTTGGTAGCAAAACCCTTGTTGGCAATCAAAGAAGTCAGACGTTTCTTGTAGTTGGCCACCAGGTTTGCACACATCTCAGGAGGGATTTTGTTCAACTCCTCTTTGCAGATCTTCTCCAAGTTGTTAAGGTTTCGAGGCTGACGTTTGGCAACTCAAACCTACAGCTCCCTCCACAGATTTTCTATGGGATTAAGGTCTGGAGACTGGCTAGGCCACTCCAGGACCTTAATGTGCTTCTTCTTGAGCCACTCCTTTGTTGCCTTGGCCGTGTGTTTTGGGTCATTGTCATGCTGGAATACCCATCCACGACCCATTTTCAATGCCCTGGCTGAGGGAAGGAGGTTCTCACCCAAGATTTGACGGTACATGGCCCCATCCATCGTCCCTTTGATGCAGTGAAGTTGTCCTGTCCCCTTAGCAGAAAAACACCCCCAAAGTATAAGGTTTCCACCTCCATGTTTGACGGTGGGGATGGTGTTCTTGGGGTCATAGGCAGCATTCTTCCTCCTCCAAACATGGCGAGTTGAGTTGATGCCAAAGAGCTCAATTTTGGTCTCATCTGACCACAACACTTTCACCCAGTTCTCCTCTGAATCATTCAGATGTTCATTGGCAAACTTCAGACGGCCCTGTATATGTGCTTTCTTGAGCAGGGGGACCTTGCGGGCACTGCAGGATTTCAGTCCTTCACGGCGTAGTGTGTTACCAATTGTTTTCTTGGTGACTATGTTCCCAGCTGCCTTGAGATCATTGACAAGATCCTCCTGTGTAGTTCTGGGCTGATTCCTCACCATTCTCATGATCATTGCAACTCCACGAGGTGAGATCTTGCATTGAGCCACAGGCCGAGGGAGATTGACAGTTATTTTGTGTTTCTCCCATTTGCGAATAATCGCAACAACTGTTGTCACCTTCTCTCCAAGCTGCTTGGTGATGGTCTTGTAGCCCATTCCAGCCTTGTGTAGGTCTATAATCTTGTCCCTGACATCCTTGGGGAGCTCTTTGGTCTTGGCCATAGTGGAGAGTTTGGAATCTGATTGATTGATTGCTTCTGTGGACAGGTGTCTTTTATACAGGTAACAAACTGATATTAGGAGCACTCCCTTTAAGAGTGTGCTCCTAATCTCAGCTCGTTACCTGTATAAAATAAACCTGGGAGCAATCTTTCTGATTGAGAGGGGGTCAAATACTTATTTCCCTCATTAAAATGCAAATCAATTTATAACCTTTTTGACATGCGTTTTTTTGGATTTTTTTGTTGTTCTTCTGTCTCTCACTGTTCAAATAAACCTACCATTAAAATTATAGACTGATAATTTCTTTGTCAGTGGGCAAACAAACAAAATCAGCAGGGGATCAAATACTTTTTTCCCTCACTGTAATTATATCACCGTAGCCCTGGGGTCATGTGAACGTCTCTGTATCATGTCAATGATGTCATGTCATCACTCACGGCAGCAGGCTCCATTACAACCATATCAGGGCTAGGTGTCCTGGTGTGCCTCTGTGATGTAATGTTTAGTAAGGGAACCCTCCTGTCCTGTCTGAAGTCTAGTCTGGCTGATGTTTTCCAGCCCAACGATCAGAGGGAGTCCATTTCCACATGGACATACAGAGCTCCAGTCTCAGATTGACTCACCGATGCATCTCAGAGCCATTACTGTTTTACTGCTAGTGTTACTGGAGCTACTGTGTTGTATCACCTTGCCTTGCTGCTGATGGCAGCACAATCCTGTTAGCTTTGCCAGGGTTAAGCTCAATACAAATCGAAATAACTGTAAGATTAGAGCTCTACTGGAGCAGTGCAGCGCTGTCTCTCTTTTTCATGTACTGGTTGAATAAGAGGATAAAGTGCAGGGTGTGCCAGTGGACACTGAGCTTGATACTCAGAGAGCTGCTTAGTCACCTTAATAATGCATCTATAATGCATTACTTCAGAGTAATTCTCCACGTTCCATGAAACAGTTCTTGAATATAAATTGATTAATAAAAGTATGTGGACAAAGTGTGCACAAATAGAATACAATGTACAAAATGCAAAATAAGACTGTACTGGTCAGGCACCAGCTGCCGACAAATGCAGCAATGACACCCAAGTCATTCTGCCAATCCTAGCCATTGTCCATGCCATAGCGAGCTCCCTCACTCTGGGCTCATTGTGCCTTCTGCTGGAAGGATTGTGTAATTACACCATTAGCATTGGGAGTCATTGATTGATTTTCTAGGTTGGTGTTCCACTGGGTAATCAAAGGTGCTGTCAAAGAGCAGTGCATACCTGTCCTGATTATAAAGTGGATATAGCTTTCTACAACAGCCTCTGGATACCTACCTTATTTCATACCATGTAGATGAAGAGACTCAGCTGGCACCTATCAATATTTTAGCTGATTTTATGGACTACCTCAGCCAATTCCAATTCTGGATTCATATTTAAGAATCATTCTGAGAGAGGGTGGTGCAGAGCTCTGTCTCGTGCCCCCCTGTCCTCCTCTCCCTCTCTCCATCCCTCCACCCCTCTCATTTATACCAACAGAAATGGCTGTCTTTTTAGACATAAAAGGCAGGGGCATATCTACCAATTTTAACTAAACATCAAACATGGATTTGCAGAAATGTTAAGCTGACCAGACAGCTTTGCTCTTTACCTTTCAACTGGTCCAGCAGAAAGAGCTGACAGATACTGATAGATAAAGACCACAGCCATGAAGGTCAGAGCATGAAAGCAGCTTCCTGTTGGTCTGTCTGCAGCAGTACAGCCAACAGCAGTTAACCACAGCAAAGAGAGTGCAGCACATGTTATGAGTTACCTCCGTTGCCTGCAGTACGCAGTTATCGCAGTCATTCACACTGACAGTGGAAATCAGTGTTTAAACAGCTTGCGCATATCCCAGCCGATACTGCTATGTTCTTGAACGGTGAGTCGTGACCTTAGCAAACATTTTGGAGAGGTTGTTTCAGACACAAGACATTTGGTCAGTAGGTAATGGTTATATTAGTAGTTACAGCTTAGTAAAGGTTACATTTAGGATAGTTGACAGCTTGTTTAGCAGCACTCTGAGTTGGTCACATAAACAGGAGACAGGAGATGTAAAGCATGGGTGTACAGTATTTGTATACATGCCTGATATACTGCAGTCCATTTCAAAGGCAGCAGGTAATCTGTTTCCTGGGAATGGCTTTCACTTTAAGCATTATGTTCGAAAGCACTTCACAAATACAGTTATTATCGTTATTATGATAGAAGTTCAATTGAATTCAATTACAGGTGTTATTGGTGAGAAAGGGATGTGGGTCTCTCACTGAATAAAGAAAAACGGCAACAGGGAAACTGTCAACCGATTGTTTACCACATCATTTGTATCAAAGATCAGGGTATGAGTATCAGTAGATGCAGGAAGACACCACAGTCTTTTATTGTGGTTTCATCACCGCAGTCCATGTGGTTGGAGCATATCATTAGTTTTTCTCTTCGGACAGAAATCTTCCCATTGCCTGTTGTGTGGCTGGTGCTAGCCGATAACAGATCACTGGCTGTTTGGTCTGGCCCAACTCAGGAACTACCATGGCAGATAAATCTTAGCCTCGCGAGCCAGCCTGATCTTGCGAGCTTACATAAATGATTCGCTACACAGATACATGAAGTGATGAGGTGAAGTGAAACAGAATGAGAACGCAGCAGTCTGGAGGGTCTGGGATCAGGGTAGATATACAGTATTGGCATACTCTTGTTCCTTCTATGTGTAACATTTCAAAGGGTGTCACAATGAAACATTTTTGTAAATAGGCTGTATGCATACATATCTAGCTAGCTTGGGCCATGTCATGATGATGAGCCCTGAGACGGCCATCATCACATTCAGTCGGACATTCCCTTTTAAAATGTGTACTTCACGCTGTCTATCATCTTGCCTCCTGAGCCTAGCTATCCCCGCCATTGGCCATGAGACACGATACCCTTTGATAGTATGTGCTTTAGCCAACTCTTTCAACATTGCCATGTATTGGACCATCAGGCCAGTACAGATCCATGACACACAGACAATTTACAGTGCCATTTAGATTGAACCAATTAGCCTTGAATCTTCAGACATGTGCTGGTCTGGTGTGGTGTGGGTGGGGATGAACCTTCTTGGCTCACACAGTGCACCTCCCAGAGTGGTTGGATGCTCCTCTGACCTGATGACATCACAGTGAGAACGCTCTGTTACTAATGAGGGGAGGAACCAGAATAACATTTTCCAAGGTTCTTCATACCCTGCTGGAGGTCCCGGTTACATTATGTTGTGGTTGTCTAAGCCTTGTGAGTCATTCAGTTCACAGAGTTAATGTTGGATAGTCAACCCAGCCTATGCCAGGACTTAGTTTCCACCCTGGTCTCAGC
This sequence comes from Coregonus clupeaformis, assembly GCF_020615455.1. Classification (NCBI taxonomy): domain Eukaryota; kingdom Metazoa; phylum Chordata; class Actinopteri; order Salmoniformes; family Salmonidae; genus Coregonus; species Coregonus clupeaformis. Next base: position 49,399,989 of record NC_059203.1, on the reverse strand, counting down.
AAGTAAATAATGTTATAACATAAGTTAAAAGGAATAGGATATGGAGCAATATGCATTTAGCTACAGAAACACAATGTGTGTATTTATGGTTGTAGTGTACTGGTCTATTCATATTCTAAGTCTAAGTGAACATTAGCTGCTTCTCTATGTTTTCATTTCTCCTCCCTGGTGGTCCTCCGACTGAAGGTCAAGCAGGGAGGACACTCAGTCAAGCTGGCCTCCTGGAAGACAGGCAGACAGTGAGGCGGTGTCCATGATCGCTCCAATGCTTCAGCTTAGCAGGAGGTGGAGCATAGAGAAGAGAGACAGCCCAGAGAGAGTATATGAATAGTTTAGGTTATATTGATTAGCTTTCCAAATCAAATCCAATTTTATTTTTCACATGCTTTGTAAACAACTGGTGTAGACTAACAGTGAAATGCTTACTTATGGGCCCTTTTACATTTGAGTCATTTAGCAGACGCTCTTATCCAGAGCGACTTACTGTTAGTGAGCGCATCCATTTTTCATACTGGGCCCCCGTGGGAATCGAACCCACAACCCTGGCGTTGCAAGCACCATGCTCTACCAAATCAGCTACAGGAGGGCCAGTATGTTGGGCCTTCCCAACAATACAGAGAGAACATTTGAAAAATAACATCCTCTATGTGCATGTTTTAAGCCGATGCAGTGCTGACATATATAGCCTACAGCAAAGCAAGGTTTCCCCTAACTTCCAGATTAATTCTGCAAATGTTGTACTTATTATTTCTCTGTACATTTAACTCATTGTAATCTTAAACATAATATATTGTCATATGCCATGTAATCTCCATATTATGCATATAACCCTAAAGAGGGCAATAATTCCAGGGTCATTGAACAATTAGTTTATTCAAGTAGCTATAATGGTGGTGTCGATGATATGATGTGGGTTACATGCGCGGTTTTGGAACAGTTGAACAACAGATGTTAGCCATCAGGAGAGGGAGAGTAGGGGGGTCACTTTTAGGGGGTGTTTCCTAACCGTTTCGCAGTCCTTACTGGGCGAACAGGGAATAGGAGGTTGTTGCAGTGAATATCAGAATTTGAATGCAGCGTTGAGCGTTCCTTGAGGCTATATGGATGTTACGGGAAATAATTAAAAAATGCTCTTTGATGTCAGAATTGCGCGAATATGAGCGGACGTGTGCTAATTGGGAAAGTGCCGCCGATGCCGCAGCGTCAGCGGACGGCGCCTTGTGCGAAAAGGACAATACATTTTACTCCGAGTCCAAGGTAAGCACTAAGCAGAGATCTGCAGCGATACAGATCCGCGTGTATCACTGTCAGACAATGTATTGTAGCTCTGTAAATTATTCTGAATACAGTGAACACGTGGAATTTGAAAATAGTTTGTTTGACTCAAGAGTTGAACAAGGAAATGTTTAGAATGTATCATTGTAGCTTACCGGATGAAATGATGAAAATTAGGTTGGCTACTGTAAAAAAAACAACAACAACAAAAACATTGAAAATACATTTAAATAGTGTATTTTAGTTCGTAAAAAAAGTTAATTTAATTATTTTTATTGAAATTAATCAACTAAAATGCAGAGTTTCAAGTGTTGATGTTGAAAAGAATAGATCCCTCATCAGTTTATTTTATCTATCCACAGCAGCGTTCCTATGGGAAAATCTTGATACTTTTTACTCGCTAATGTAATAGTGTTTGGCTACAATTACTAGCTTATAGGCTATATAATCAAAAATACTGACATTTTCAGTATTTCTTCTAAAAAGTGATGTATATCTCTAGGCTACCTGGGGGTTAATTGTTCAAATGGAGCTACATCAGAGTGACTCAATATTTTTCTTATCAAGCAAAGATCTAGACTGCCAAATGAGGTCTTGTTAGATACAGACTTGGCACTTGTTTGTCACAAGCAATTATAGGATTGGTCAAAAGAACACTCTCCATGATGGAATTGTGGCAACAGTACCACAGCTATCTGGGTAATTGAAGATTCCTTGAGCGTTCAGCCACAGGTATGCGCTCCCAAGAGTGACAAACTATATTTTTGCCTAGCTGTGCTGTCTGCCTTCTTTCCCCCAGACATAGTTGTTGTCACCAGACCAGGGACAGATACTGTTGAAAGGTGCGCTTGATTTAGCTTGGAGTTTGCACTTTTGGGACTATTCCATCGGTTCTATATACTTGGCAAACTAAATCAAGCACAGCTAAAGTATTTGAAAGTATTTGGCACAGGTCTGGTTGTTGCATACTGTTTTGTGCGAAGACTTGACCATGAATGGTCAATGCCCCTTCTACTACTCCATAATATCTATAGGGTAACACGTCCCACATGTTTGTGTGTATGTCTGCTTTACAAACCTAGTTATGTTTGCACTGTGTCAAAAGTTAAAATTGTCTCTTTAATCATGACTGGCTACCTGGTCCCTGCATCCGGCCTTTAAGTTCTACAAGTAACTACCTGGTAAATAGCGAGCTGTAATAAAATAGTTAGTTATAATTGGATAACATCAGTGGCAGCTGGTCTCTAATAGTGTAGACTGGTGTTTGGGCTTTCAACAAGATGGATGAGTGTTCATTAATTAGCCTTTTAAATTAATTAAGGCAGTAATACATTGTACTAAATAATACATTTTAGACAACACCTTTGTCAAGAACTTCATCAAGGTCACATTACAATCACATCAAAAGTGGGACACTCCAATAGTATGCAGCAGCGGTGGTTTTAAACCCGGTCAGATGACATGTATCCCTGTGTGTGTGGAGAAAGCTCCATGTTGTTTTATTAGGTTTGATGCCTGGATGCTTATCCAAATGGACCACTTATTAGCCTTGTAGGAATGACATCAAAGTCTCAAGGTAGTGTTTGTCTTTTGTCGTTCTCTGCATGATTTTTTACATTTTTACATTTTAGTCATTTAGCAGACACTCTTATCCAGAGCGACTTACAGTTAGTGAATACATATGTTTATTTTTTTTTCATACTGGTCCCCCGTGGGAATCGAACCCACAACCCTGGCATTGCAAACGCCATGCTCTATCAACTGAGCTACATCCCTGCCGGCAATTCCCTCCCCTACCCTGGACAACGCTAGGCCAATTGTGCGCTGCCCATGAGTCTCCCGGTCGCGGCCGGCTGCGACAGAGCCTGGATTCGAACCAGGATCTCTAGTGGCACAGCTAGCACTGCAATGCAGTGCCTTAGACCACTGCGGTCCAATGCAGTGCCTTAGACCACTGCGCCACTCAGGAGACTATGATCAATTCAGCTGTTTGTTTCTGTAGTCCCAGCTGTATGAATATGGTTGAAATAAATCATTATAGCACAAAAGGCTTTTTTTGTGCTTCATCACATTTCTCTGCACAATAAGACATGTTTTTATCTATTGTGATTGATTGAATCAAGTGAAATCATTGTTAGGTTTAATATCCCTGCATTATGGAGAAAGTTGTCTTCTAGCAGTCAGATAGTCTAGTAGCCATGCAAGCTACGTACAATGACGTGCTTTGGGGTCCAATAAGTAAGAGGCATCTTGTTGCACACAGCTGGTCCCAGTGTAGAATGTAGATCATATTTTTCCCACCACCCCTCTTCCCCCACCACCCAACCCCTCCCTCAATCGTTCAAACCTAAACATTTTCTCAGAGACAGAAATTCAAATAATAGCACTAACGCATCAATCAGCCGGTAAGCTTGGAGCAGTGCCACAGAAAACAAAAGGCTAGTTTCTACCCCAATGTATGAAGTATGTATATAGTTCAGTTCCTCCCACCCTCCTTGTCTGAATTTCACTTCCGAAATGTAAGCTGCAAAGTAGACACATGTTGCAATATCAACAGACTACAGCAGGGTTCCCCAACTGGCGGCCCGCGGGTCAAAGGTTTTATTTGCTAGCCAAGTTTTCTGAGCCAATTTTTTTTATATACACTGAACAAAAATAGAAACGCAACATGCAACAATTTCAATGATTTTACTGAGTTACAGTTTATATAAGTCAATTGAAATAAATTCATTAGGCCCTAATCTATGGATTTCACATGAATGGGAATACAGATATGCATCTGTTGGTCACAGATACCTTCAAAAAAAGGTAGGGTGGTGGATCAGAAGCCAAGTTTGTTAGTGTGTTGTTACTGTGAGCTGAGATGCCTGCTATTTGTCCTAGTCCACGTGATGAAATCCCTGCTGGTTTGTGGTTGTTAAAAGACTACCACGGACTACTAAATGTTTATAGCATTGTTGCTTAGAGTGTCGACAAATGCGGCTTACCTCAGTCCTCTGTATAAAGTCCATAGACTAAGAAGTCTATTTCAACCTTCGCACATCACAAAACTCTGCTTAGCATTAAATATATTAACTCCCAATCTTTCACTCTTCGATATCTCTTTTCTCAATGCTGGCTAGACATGTGACTAATAGGTCAGATGGATGCATTCGTACTAGTCTTGAAATGATATTAAGAGTTTTGGAAAGGATATTAACTGATAATTGCCAGTAATTTCTGTGGACTATCTGTTTGGGTACAGGACTTATTTAAAGGTATAGTTCGGGATAAGCCCCTTTATATACTTCCCCAAAGTCTGTTTTATTTAGAGTTAGCAATTGCAATGACGCTAGCAACTTCCTTCATACTGCACTCGGATACATAAAAATTGTATCCACAAGTTCATCTGACCCTGGGGAAGTAGAAAAGGGCCAAAATTGCCTTAATTGCCAAAATCCCAAACTATCCTGAGGGGGTTGTGTTTGACAACTACCTATGGAGAGCACTGCAGTCCAGCAAAAGATCAGTCTTAAAACTCTCAGCTCCACAACCACAAATTAAACATCACTCAACACCCTGTCTCTGTGTTGGCCAACAGTTCTGTGTGTGTTTGATTGATGGAAAGTCTGTTTTATGTCTACCTGTTAAGGGATAGGAAATAAAGAAACTACTTTGTTGATTGAAGTAGTCACTTAGGGTGATTGGCTCTTCTGAGAAATGCACGATTAGTACACTTTAGTTGATTTTATGGCTGATAACAACATGTCATATACTTTCTCCTGTTATGATTATGCTTTACATTTATGGTTGCAGTTATTTTCAGAGTGCAAAATGATATAGTGAAGTATTCCAGTGACTGTTAGATTCTAGGTCTCAACCAATGGCCTTTTTTGGACTCACTCAACCATAGCCATGTGATTAAAGGGATACTTTGAGATTTTGGCAATGAGGCCCTTTGTAGTTCCCCAGCATACTAGCAGATACCCATAGACTTCCAGTCATTGTGCTAACGCTAGTTAGCATTGGCTCGCGAAACTACCTCTAACTTCCTTCATGTTGGGCACAGAGACATAAAAATTCATCTGACTCTGGGGAAGTAGATAAAGTAGATACATTCTGACATACAGTGCATTCGGAAAGCATTCAGAACCCTTGACTTTTTCCACATTTTGTTACGTTACAACATTATTCTAAAATTGATTAAATTGTTTTTTTTCCCTCATCAAGCTACACACAATACCCCATAATGACACGTTGTAGAAACATCTCAAGGATGATCAATGGAAACAGGATGCACCTGAGCTCAATTTGGACTCTCATAGCAAAGGGTCTGAATACTTATGTAAATAAGGTATTTTGTTGATATTTCTTTATACATTTCAGCAAAAAATGTAAAGCCTGTTTTCACTTTGGATTATGGATTATTTCGATGAGGAGATTGATGAGGGGAAAAAATTATGTAATCCTTTTTTGAATAAGGCTGTAACGTAACAAAATGTGGAAAAAGTCAAGGGGTCTGAATACTTTCCGAATGCACTGTATCCCTTTAAGTCCAATTGCCTCCTCTGCTTCAGCATTTTTATGGGCCATTTTTGTCTCCCTGTGTTTTTTTGTAACATATGCTATTCCATGTTCCATCGACTTGCTAACTGCAGAGTAGAAACCCACAAAGAGCAACAATTTCAACTCAGTGGGGCAGAAAGGGAAGTTAGGAATGACTCAGCTTTCCAAGGGTCTTATTACTGTATCTACATTTTCTCTCTGCCACGTTTGTGTGTCCGGATAAAAAATTGATTGCTACTTACCCCTGCCAAACTAATGAGAGGTAGCATAATAATTATGTAAATCTAAGAAATACTTAAGCACTCTGGAGATATTTCTATTGAAACCATAAAGGCATACAAAGCTCTCTTCAAAACCTCTTCTCTCCATTTCAAAAGTCTCTGCTTTAAATTCGATACTGTTTTGTCCTGCTCTGACCCTTACGTGACAATAATCCTCTCGACTACATACTCCACCCCTCCTGAAATTAAATTGTATGCAATGATCTGTATATTCGGAGTGTGAGATTAAAATTACTTCCTATTCAAATGTATTCAGAGGATGCATTTGGTCTACAATTTTATTTGCTCTCTTGCGAGCGAGCAGCAGATTTCTGGGCTACAGTGCCACACTGTGACTGCTCATCCTTGTCCCCCTCCCTCCCTCCCTCCTCTCACGTAGGGGCCTCTCCATGGTGAACCAGGCCAGCAGACAGGCGGCAGGGTGGCAGCCCAGACCCTCAGGCAGCTGTCACTGTGATTTCCCCTTCTCCTCTAATTCCCTACCTCCTCTTTTCTATCACTCCTTGGAACACGCCATCCCAGCTCCTTGACCCTAAGCTGCCTGTCAACCCACTGCCACCCTCGGCCCGTCAACTTGATTTAACAGACACGTCCCGTGCTGAGGAAACTTCAGTCAAAGTGCCACTCATGGAGCTGTAGTTTGTTATTAAGATGATGTGATGCACACAAGAGAGAGTAAAGAGAGTTCCTAGTTGTGTTGTTAGAGTCAAAGCAGCTGTGTTGTGTAACCTAGGCATCCCTTGCCTGATCAAACAGCTTGTAGCTAGAGATCCCTACTTCCTCTGGCAGTTACCATGGTATCCCTTCAGGAGGACAGATGGACATGTCAAAGCTGTTGCCAATTTAGGCCTACCTTTGTCTTCTTCTTCAATAACCTCCTCTGTAACTACACAGTTACTCTTAGATAACTTTATAACTGTTAATACACAGTACCTATTCCTTTCTACAGTCCCATGCTCTGCTTTATTATAACCTTTGACCCCTTCTTTCTGCAGTTGGGATGAGAGCAGCTCTATCAGCAGTGGGCTCAGCGATGGCTCTGTAGACAACCTCAGCTCTGAGGAGTTCAACGCCAGCTCCTCCCTCAACTCCCTGCCCACCACACCCCTCGGCTCCAGACGCAACTCCTCTGTCATGGTGAGTAAAGGCCACATTCAATCACAACAACCTTAGCTAGGTTTATGCACTTCTGTTTACAAACAATGGAGGCTACTATCTGCACACACACACAGTAAGCAGATACTGGTATTTTGAGAAAATCATACTCTAGTAGATTTAAGGGAACAACTTGTTTCTGTTTGAGTTATGGAAGAACACAGTTAAATAAGTCCTTTGTCCTCAAAAGTTTACGTCAGTATTTCAGACTGACATTGCACCCATTGCCCCGTCTCACTGTCCTCCTGCCTGCCTGTGTCTTTGATTCACCCTCTGCAGAAGCGTGTCAAATCTGCCTGAGTCATTTGGGTCCCAAAGAAGCAGTTCACATGACAGACACTGCAATGTCATTAAATCAGAAATAGTTTAAGTGTTACTAGATTAAATGAACTCATTAGGAATTTGTGGCACCACGGGTGTGAGAGTGTGATTTGAAGGAGTCAGGCGCAGGAGGGTAAATCACAGAATACAGAGTTTATTCCGTAGTACACAGTTACGCTGGATAGCGTCAACAGTCCTGTGCGCAAAACAGGTGCACTGGAACAAATACAGGCACACGGGGAAAATATACCCCGGCAATACAACATACAGGTAGCTCCACCGAGCTACACTCATCTCACATGAAACAATCACCCACAAGGACAAGGGGGCAGAGGGAACACTTATACATGTACTAATGAGGGGAATATGAACCAGGTGTGTGTAATTGACAAGACAAGACAAATGGAATGATGAGGTATGGAGCGGCAGTGGCTAGATGGCCAGTGACGACGAACGCCGAAGGCTGCCCGAACAAGGAGGGGAGGCAGCTTCGGAGGAAGTCGTGACATTACCCCCCCCCATTGACGCGCAGCTCCAGCAGGAGGACGCGGAGCAGGGCGAGCCGGATGGTGAGGAGAGACACATGAAACGAGGGGTTAAACGGTAATCAGGGGGGAGTAATAACCTATAGGTAACCTCGTTGATTCTCCTCAGGACTTTGAACGGACCCACAAACCGCGGCCTCAGCTACCGGCAGGGCAGGCGGAGGGGCAGATTCCGGGTCGAGAGCCAGACCCGATCACCCGGTACGAAGACCGGGGCCTCACTGCGGTGGTGGTCAGCGTTGGCCTTCTGACGACGCACGGCACGTTGGAGGTGGACGTGGGCAGCGTCCAACGTCTCCTCCGCACACCGAAACCAGTCATCCACTGCAGGAGCCTCGGTCTGGCTCTGGTGCCACGGTGCCAGAACCGGTTGGTAACCTAAAACACATTGGAATGGTGTTAGGTTAGTGGAGGAGTGACGGAGAGAGTTCTGGGCATATTCGGCCCATGGCAAGAACACCGACCACTCCTCCGGCCGGTCCTGGCAGTAGGACGGCAGGAACCTACCCACATCCTGATTCACCTGTTCCACCTGCCCATTAGACTCGGGGAGGAAACCAGAGGTCAGGCTGACCGAGACCCCCAGACATTCCATGAATGCCTTCCAGACCTTGGATGTGAACTCTGGACCTCGGTCAGACACTATATCCTCTGGTACCCTGTAGTGCCGGAAGACGTGTGTAAACAGGGCCTTCCACAGTTTGCAGGGCCATGGGGAGACTGGGCAGAAGAAGGAGGCAGCAGGCCTTGGAAAAGCGGTACACAATGACCAGGATGGTGGTGTTACCTTGGGAGAGGGGAAGATCAGTCAGGAAATCAACACTCAGATGAGACCATGGTCGTTGTGGAACTGGTAAAGGTTGTAACTTACCCGCTGGGAGGTGCCTAGGTGCCTTACTCTGGGCGCACACTGAGCAGGAGGAGACATACACCCTCACGTCCTTAGCCAAGGTAGGCCACCAGTACTTTCCAGTCAGGCAGCACACTGTACGACCGATAGATCAGATGATCACGGATAAGAGCAGGCACGTACTGCAGCCCAGCTGGACACTGAGGTGGAGATGGCTCTGTGCGTAACGCCTACTCTATATCCGCGTCCATCGCCCATACTACCTGCGCCACAATGCAGGAGGCCGGGAGTATGGGGGTGTTGTCTCTGGGCCTCTCCTCTGTGTCATACAGCCGTAACAATGCGTCTGCCTTCACGTTCTTCGTACCCGGGATGTATGATCGTGTGAAATCAAACCGGGTGAAGAATAGGGCCCACCTGGCCTGGCGAGGATTCAGCCTCCTCGCTGCCCGGATGTACACCAGGTTACGGTGGTCCGTCCAGACGAGGAAAGGGTGTTTCGCCCCTTCGAGCCAATGCCTCCACACGGTCAGGGCTCAGACAACAGCCAACAGCTCCTGATCACCAACGTCGTAGTTCTGCTCCGCCGGGCTGAGCTTCTTAGAGAAGAAGGCACAGGGGTGGAGCTTGGGTGGCGTGCCCGAGCGTTTAGATAGGACAGCGCCTATCCCTACCTCGGACGCATCCACCTCCACTACGAACGGTAGTGATGGATCAGGGTGGGCCAGTACCGGGGCTGAGGTGAACAGACCCCTCAGGTTACTGAAGGCCCTGTCTGCCTCAGCAGACCAGCGGAGCCGGGACGGCCCACCCTTCAACAGAGATGTAATGGGAGCTGCGACCTTGCCAAAGCCTCGGATAAACCTCTGATAGTAGTTGGCGAAGCCAAGAAAGCGCTGCACCTCGGCCAATTACGCACGGCTGAAATGTGATCTCCCTCCATCTCCCACCTGAGGTGGTAATGCGGTATCCGAGGAAGGAGACAGGCCGCTGGAAAAACATACACTTCTCTGCCTTGGCATAAAGGTCATTTTCCAACAGTCGGGCCAGCACTTTGCGAACCAGGGACACATGCTCGGTGCACGTAGCGGAATATACCAGAATGTCATCGATGTAGACCACTACACCACGACCAAGCATGTCCCGAAACACCTCGTTCACAAAGGACTGGAAGACGGATGGAGCATTAATCAAACCGTAGGGCATCACCAGGTATTCATAATGCCCCGAGGTTGTGCTGAATGCTGTCTTCCACTCATCCCCCTCTCGGATACAAACCAGGTTGTACGCACTCTGATATCTAATTTGGTGCAGAAGCGCACCCCATGCATTGACTCGATCACAGAAGGAATGAGGGGGAGAGGATAACTCAATCTTATTGTCTCCTTGTTCAGTAGTCGATAATCAATGCAAGGGCGCAGACCGCTGTCTTTCTTCTTCACAAAAAAGAAACTTGAGGAGGCGGGACGTATATACCCCTGGCGCAGGGATTCGGTGACGTATGTTTCCATAACCTCCGTTTCAGCCTGTGACAGGGAGGTTCCTGGGAGGCACAGCGTCTACCTGCAGATTTATCGCGCAATCCCCCGCCCGACAAGGTGGTAACTTCGTCACCTGCATTTTTTTGGGTCTCCCGGACGCGGCCGGCTACGACAGAGTCTGGATTCGAACCAGGATCTCTAGTGGCACAGATAGCACTGCGATGCAGTGCCTTAGACCACTGCGCCACTCGGGAAGTTACAATGTCCTTCTTCGTAGTTGTCTGTTTACTTTCATTCATTCTGGAAGTGGTCTTCTGAGGACGACTAATCAGCCGTGTTAATGATCCTTTTTGGGGTGATGAGAGCAGTGTAATAGACGATGGTTTGAAGAGAGGAAAAGGATGGTCCCACTTAAATTCACCTTCTTAGATACAGTACTTAGAACAGCTACTCAGCCGTAACATTGATCGTTAGTGGAGGCAACTTTGTCGTCTTCACTTCGTGTTGATCTTCAGGGTCGGAACCAATATGGACAAAAGCTGCAGCTGGAGGTCCGTCTAGTCTGATCTGATAATTCTTATCTAAATCTTTATGCACTTTGGTAAAGAGGGGCGTTTCCGTCATACTGACATGCTGTCTGAGCT